>NC_041230.1:6018262-6146275 GCF_002837175.3 Physeter macrocephalus
CGGGCACGAACCCGTGTCCCCTGCATCGGCAGGCGGACTCTCAACTACTGTGCCACCAGGGAAGCCCATGTATGAATGTATCTTTGACTTCTAGCAGGTGGAACAGTTCTCAGAGCTTTTTGAGGGTCTGTCTTCTGGGTTATAATCCTCAGTTTGGCTCAAATAAAATCCTCCTCTTTCTCTTCTTAGTTTGATTGTTCATTGAATTTTCATCGACAGGTTAAACAGAGTTGCCATGTAACCCAGCAATTCCACTCCAAGGCATCTACTCAAGAATACTGAAAGCATATATTCACCAAAAAAAGAACTTGTACATGAACAATTATAGTAGACTTATGCATAAGAGCCCCAAAGCGGAAACAACCCAAAGGTCCATCAACTGATAAACAAAATGTGGTATAGCCATATGATGAAATATTATTCAGCCATAAAAAGGAATGAAGTACTGACACTTGCTACAACACGGATGAACCCTGACAACATTATGCTGAGTGAAGTCACAGCACCTGTCGTATGATACCATTTATATGAAATGTCCAGTGTAGGGAAATCTGTAGAGACAGGAAGTATATTAGTGGTTGCCAGGGGCTGGACGAAGGAGGGAATGGGGAGTGACTGCTAATGGGGGGGGAGGGGTAATGAAATGTACTGGAATTAAAGAATGGTGATGACTTCATGAACTCATGAAAATACTAAAATCCACTGATTTGTACACCTACAAATTTTTTCTACTTAAAAATAGTTTAATCTATTTTACCAGAAAGGATTCAGTTGAATTCCTTTGGTCACTCTAAGCCTAGACATCCTAGACTTATGTATTTGCTATTTTCTTCTGGGTTAAACACACTCTCAACCCATTCATCTCTTGGGGTCTTAAGTGCTGCCCTTGTAAATGTGGGTTTTAATTTGGCAAAGGCAGACTTGAACCCTATACCCGCCTCTTCTCCAGTGAAGCCATTTCCCCAACTGCTGTCCACGAAGGGATTTCACCTATGGCCTTTTGCCCCTCCCACAGTGGAGGGGGTCTCTCCTCCCTAAATCCCATTCTCTCTTGGTCCATAACATCACCCACCCCTAGCTTCCCTCCTCCCTTCTTGGCCATTTTGTCTTCATCTGGCTGCCTCCTTTCCCTGTTTTTCCCATGGTTGCTTGCTTCCTGGGTCTCCTCCCTGAGTGTTCCCCTAACATAATCTGAGGTCTACAAGGCTCTACCTACCTCATCCTGCCCACTCCCCTCACCCCTTTCTCCCTGATGCCCCTACTTCCCCTCCCACATCAGCACATACCACTCCCTGTAGGGGCAGTCTTCCTTCTCTACCCCTTGGTTAATCACTCCTCACAGCTCTCTGCTGTTATTTTGTTTCTTTTTCCTATTCAAGTTCAGGTCCATGCTTTTGTGACAGTTTGATAAATGCCCATCTTGCTTTCTAACTAGCCAGTTCCACAAGGCTGGACACACTGTCTGTCATGCTCCTAGTTAGACTCCACAGGGACCAACGTGCTGACATACATCGGAGATGCTCATCAAGTGTTTGTGGATTGTATGAACTGGAAGATGTTTTCCAAAACATGAATCATGATTGCTGGTGACAGCTGAGACTCTGGATGTGATTTCTTATTTTCATATTTTTCCGGACATTGCAAGTCTTGGCTTTCAGTGAGCAAGGATTACTTTAGAATCAGAAAACAAAGACATGCACCCAAGGTGTGGCCGTCCACTGTTCACTTGTGCTGGTGTACCTCCATCTAGCTCTTTTAGTTCAACAAACATTTATTGAGTACTTGTTGCAGTATTCCAGCAGCCAGGGATAAAGCAGAAAACAGAACAAGTTGTTTACAGTCCAGCAGGGAAAGTAAACAAGCACAATGCATCAGGTATCAGTCGGATGGGTTGATGCCTTGGAGAGACATAAAGCAGGGAAAGAGGACAGAGTGTGACTGTTGGGCAGGGGCAGTTGCAGTTTTAAATAGAGACTTCGGGGAAGGCCTCACTGAGTAGGTGCTGTGTGACTGATGAATTGCAGGAGGTGAGGACCTGAGCCAGAAGGTGTTGGGGGAAGAGGATCCCCGTGGGGAGAACAAGGATTGCAGAGGCCCTGACATGAGAACATGCCTGGCGTGTATGAGGAAGAGCAGGGAGGCCACTGAAACTTGAACAGAGTGATCAAGGGGAAGACGGGAGAAGAGGGAACAGGGAGGTGACAGGGGCTATCAATTAAAACATTATGGGGCTTCCCTGGTGGCGCAGTGGTTAAGAATCCGCCTGCCAATGCAGGGTACAGGGGTTCCAGCCCTGGTCCAGGAAGATCCCACATGCCGCGGAGCAACTAAGCCCGTGCGCTACAACTACTGAGCCTGTGCTCTAGAGCCCGCGAGTCACAACTACTGAAGCCCACAAGCCACAACTATTGAAGACTGCGCGCCTAGAGCCCGTGCTCTGCAACGAGAAGCCAGTGCTCTGCAACGAGAAGCTACTGCAGTGAGAAGCCCACGCACCACAACGAAGAGCAGCCCCTGCTTGCCGCAACTAGAGAAAGACCGCGCACAGTAATGAAGACCCAACGCAGCCAAAAATAAAATATAAATTATTTATTAAAAATAAATTAATTTAAAAATTGAAATTTCAAAGGCTGGCCAGGATGCAAAGCATCACAAAGTCTCATTTGTTGCTGGTGGGAAAGCAATATGGTACAACCACTTTGGACAGGAGCTTTGCAGTTTCTTACAAAGCTCAACACAGACTTACTGTAATGACCCACAATCGCACTCCTAGGTATTTAACCAAGAGGAATGAAAACCTATGTACTGTTATGGACTGAATGTTTGTGGTCCCCCACCCCATCCCATTCATGTTGAACTCCTAATCTCTAATATGCTGGTATGTGAAGCTGGGGTCTTCGGGAGGTGATTAGGTCTGAGGATGCAGTCCTCATGAATGGAATCAGTGCGCTCATAAACAAGACCCCAGACAACTCTCCTGCCCCTTCCACCAAGTGAGGACACTGCGAGAAGATGGCCATCTATGAACCAAGAGCACATCTGGAACTTCCACACATTCTTAGGAGATGGACTTCTATTAGGATGCTGAAAGGTGCCTTCCCCTCAGCCAGCAAAGGGGGTGGGAGCTGGGAGTACAGGTACGGGGCATCTCTTCCTTAACTTTTCTGAGATCTCTTTTCACTAATGGCTGTTCATTAATAGGACTTAATATTCAAGACTAGTTCTGGAATTCCCCAAAGGGCACTCGGCTGAGCAGGCCATACCTACTCTCAAAGCAGCAAACAGACACCACCAGAGGGTTTTTGTTTGTTTGTTTTTTGGCCTCGTGGTAAGGCTTGTGAGATCTTAGTTCCCCGACCAGGGATTGAACCTGGGCCCCCAGCAGTGGAAGCACATAGTCCTAACCACTGGCCTGCCAGAGAATTCCTTTTTTTTTTTTTTTTTTTTTCAAGCTGAGTTTTTTAACTTGCTGGGCAAGGGAATGCACACCAACTACTTCTCCAGGTAGGAGGAGGGAAGGTTAAAGTTCTAAAAGAACTAGAAAGGGCAATTTATTCATTTCCTATGGCTGCTGTAACAAACTGCCACAAACTTTGTGGCTTAAAACTACACAAATGGGCTTCCCTGGTGGCGCAGTGGTTGAGAGTCCGCCTGCCAATGCAGGGGACACGTGTTCGTGCCCCGGTCCGGGAAGATCCCACATGCCATGCAGTGGCTAGGCCCGTGAGCCATGGCCGCTAAGCCTGTGCATACGGAGCCAGTGTTCCACAGCGGGAGAGGCCACGACACTGAGAGGCCTGCGTACCGCAAAAAAAAAAAAAAAAACCTACACAAATGGACTTCCCTGGTGGCACAGTGGTTAAGAATCTGCCTGCCAATGCAGGGGACACGGGTTCGAGCCCTGCTCTGGGAAGATCCCACATGCTGCGGAGCAACTAAGCCCAGGCGCCACAACTACTGAGCCTGTGCTCTAGAGCCCGTGAGCTGCAACTACTGAGCCCACGTGCCACAACTACTGAAGCCTGCGTGCCTAGAGCCTGTGCTCCACAACAACAGAAGCCACCGCAATAAGAAGCCCACGCACTGCAACAAAGAGCAGTCCCCACTCACTGCAACTAGAGAAAGGCCTGCGTGCAGCAAGGAAGACCCAATGTAGCCAAAAATAAATAAATTTATATATATATTTTAAAAAACTACACAAATGTGTTCTGGAGGCCAGAAATATGAAATGAGTCATATGGGGCTAAAATTAAGGTGTCAGCAGGGCTGGTTCCTTCTGGAGGCTCCAGGGGGGATACCAGTGTCCCTGCCTTTTCCAGCTTCTAGAAGCTGCTTCCATTATCATATCCCCTTCTGACTCTGATCCTCCTGCTTCCCTCTTGGAAGAACACCTGTGATGACACTGGGCCCACCCAGATAACCCAGGATAATCTCCCTGTCTCAGATCTTTTGACTTAATTACTCCTTCCAAGTCCCTTGGCCATATAAACCATCAGAGGTTCCAGTGATTAGGATGTAGACCTATGTGGGAGGCCATTATTCAGCCTACCAATGAGGGTTCCTGACTGCTGTGTTTGATTTTTATTTTTTTGGCTGCACCACGCAGCATGTGGGATCTTAGTTCACCAACCAGGGATCAAACCCTCCTGACTGCTGTGTTAATCAAGTATTGCAACCCAGCCTGTGGGAGAACAGAAGATGGCCTGGGTCTGGACAGGAATGGTTAAAACTAGCCATACTGGCCACCAATCAGTCAAGGCTTTTAAGAGGCTATGCCCTGGGGCTTCCCTGGTGGTGCAGTGGTTAAGAATCCACTTGCCAATGCAGGGAACACAGGTTCGAGCCCTGGTCTGGGAAGATCCCACATGCCGCGCAGCAACCAAGCCCATGTGCCACAATTACTGAAGCCCACACGCCCTACAGCCCGTGCTCCGCAACAAGAGAAGTCACCGCAACGAGAAGCCTGAGCACCACAACGAAGAGTAGCCCCTGCTCGCCACAACTAGAGAAAAGCCCGCGCACAGCAACGAAGACCCAACGCAGCCAAAAATAAATAAATTAAATAAATAAATAAAGAGGCCATGCCCTGTCTCTCTCAGATTCAGCTGTTAGCCCTGGTGTAGAGAAGCCCAACATCCAGTTGCAGCATCTCCAAAGCAAGAGCTGCTCCAAGGAGAGAGTTTTCCTCTTGCATTGCCCTGCGGGGGGTGGGGGTGGGGGTGGGGTTGGTGTTCCTAACTTGTATGAAGGTGAGGTGTAGACTATCAGCGGCCCTGCTGCAGTCTCAGCCAGGAGCAGGCTGAAAGAATGCAAGGAGGACCAGAAGAAAGAGGGAAAGGGCAGGAAGGAGTTTTCTTTAACGCTTGTGCTAGTTTTCTATCGTTGCCATAATAAAGTACCATAAACATACCTTAAAACAACGCAGATTTATTATCTCATAGCCTTAATTAGCTTAGTGACCTTCCCTCTGACTCTGCCCCCCTAGGAACAAGTCAAACTTCCAAGCGGAGCTACCCCGGGGCTCCGAGGCTACGCCAACCAGTGTGAGCATCTCTGAGCCAGCCAGCACTGCAGGGCCTCAGGAGGGATGCTCCCAGGTCCTCCCAGACCTCTCTGTAGCCTCCTACTCCCCATTCCCGGAGACCCACCCTCTTCTTCACAATAACACCCTCTCATTATCCAAGTCCCAAAGAAAGAAGTTATTCTTAGGCCCTGAGCTGTGGGATGCTGATTCAGAGAAGTTTCTGCCGAGATGCCCCCATCCATGCTTACAACTGCCCTGCGACCCTGACTTAGCCACTTCTGGTCTTAAAAAGGTCCAAAGAAAACCCAAACTCACCTCTTTTTATCTCCACCTTTTTATTCCTCATCAAATGATTATAACAATGTATGATTTGTGATAGAGGAAAAAGCATACACAAGTTAACAGTCACTTAGGAGACCCCATGTTTATTTCTCCATGATCAACTCCCAACCTACATCCGTATGTGTGCACACTTTACATGGCAAATCTTCTATTTTATGCTTTTGGTTGCCGGCCATATTATAAGCGTTTTCAATATGGCAACAAAACCTTTATCATCATGGTTTGGCATGGTTGCATGGAACAAATCACAAGTGTCCCAAATGAACAATGAGGCGTGACAACGTAAACATAACAACTCAGTGTTTTTCTGTTTGTTTGTCTCAACAACTAAAGCAACGCATCATATTTCTCAGCAGCAGCCCTTTCCTTCTTAGGAGAACCTGCTTTGGCCTCCATATTAAGAGGGATAACATCACTGTTCATTCACAAGCGACTTCCTCACCCAGGTGCCCCTGCTGAAACGAGTCCTCAACACCTGGCAGGAATGTAACGCGGAAATACATTCAAATGTCAATCCGTTGTAATTCTGTGGTTGCTGTGAGCTGGAGCACTGTGTGGGGTTTCTCACCAGCATTCCTTTGCTGACACAGCTAAGACAGCAAGGGCTCCTGCCGACAGCTTCCCTCGCTGGATTCCAGTAAGAGTTTGCTTACATACAGTAAGGCACACACTCCCTCTTAAAGGATTCCTCTTCCCAATTACACAGGCTCTTTCCAGTTTAAGGACTCGGATGTATGGGTAGGTGAGTTCTCCAGGGAAGTATCTACCTGACTTTCTCAGGTTTTATTCCAGTGTATGCACTATCATGTTTGGTACAGGCTGAATCATCCCTGAAGCCTTTGCCACATTAATTACCATCCTGAATCCTCTGCAAGAGTTCCCTAATGTATAGACTTAACAGGATGGCTAAGGAATGTCTCACATCCACCAGTTCGCTGGACAGCTCAGAGTAGTCTTTTCCACTGACAGGGAGGAGCCACCCCTGAAGACACTTTTCCCTCACATAGGTTTTTGAGACCCAGTCAGAAGATGAGTGTGGCCCACGTTCATTAAATATCCACGGGTTGTTCTCCAGGGTGTGATCTTTGGTGTCGGATGAGGGAAGAGCTCCTTCTGAATGTTTTCCCACACTGATGACAATGACTGGGACCCTCCCTGCTGTGGAGCCTCTGATGTACTGCCAGGTGAGAGTTCTGCTTGAAGGACTTTCCACAATCTGGACACTGGTACGGGGTCTCCTTAGTGTGAATTCTCTGGTGTTTGGTCAGACAGGAGCTGTCCCTGAAAGCTTTACCACACTGATTACACTCATAGGGCTTCTCGCCAGTATGAGTCCTCTGGTGACGTATGAGGCCAGCGATGTTCCTGAAAAGTTTCTGACACTGATCACAGCCATAGGGCTTCTCACCAGTATGAATCCTCTGGTGCCTGATGAGGTAAGCACTCTCAATGAAAGTTTTCCCACATTCTTTACACTCATAGGGTTTCTCCCCAGAATGGATTTTCTGATGCACAATGAGGTGAGAGTTACGGTTGAAGGATTTCCCACATTCCACACATTCAAAGGGCTTCTCTCCAGTGTGAGTCCTCTCATGCTGGGTGAGGTATGAGCCATCTCGGAAGGCCTTTCCGCATTTGCTACATTCATAAGGCTTCTCCCCAGTGTGGATTCTGAGATGCACAGTGAGGTGGGAGATGTCGGTGAAAGGTTTCCCACACTCATTACATCTATATGGTTTTTCCCCTGTATGAGTTCTTTGATGCAGAATCAGAGACGAATTTCGGTTGAAGGCTTTCCCACATTCTAGACATTCGTAAGGTTTCTCCCCAGTGTGAATTCTCTGGTGTTGTGTCAGAGCTGACCCATCACTGAAGGCTTTCCCGCATTTACTGCATTTATAGGGCTTCTCTCCTGTATGGATCCTTTGATGCACAATTAGGTTATAGTTCTTGGAGAAGGATTTTCCACACTCATTACAGGTATAAGGTTTCTCTCCAGTGTGAGTTCGGTGATGCAAAACAAGAGAAGAGTTCCGTTTGAAGCACTTGCCACATTCAGTACATGTGTACAGTTTTTCTCCAGGGCTGTTCCTCCTGTTTTCATTAAGAGATGAACTCAGGGTAAAGATGTCCCCAAAGTCCTTACCTTCATACAGTTTCTTCCCTCTTTTCATTATTTTTTGTTCACCAAGAGGGGTAAAATGGTTGAAAGACTTAACACTTTCAGGGTATTTATAGGGTTTCTCTCTAGCTTGAGTTCTTCCAAATTGAATAACTTCCACAGAATGGTTGAAGGCTTTCCCACAGGTGTCACTGTCACCCGTTATGTTAGCTATGTTAGCTACATAACTTTTCTGACAATTGTGTAAAGCTGGGTCACAATCCAGGCTTTTAACACCTGAGCCACGTACGTGGAAACCGTTTCTTGTGGAAACTCTCTGACATCGTGGGAGGTCTGGGCTCACGCTCAAATGCTCCCCAAATCCGGGATATTCACGAATTGCTTCCTGAGCTCCTGGTTCCTCCTGAGTTAAGGCTGATTGCCTCAAATGTACCTCCTGGTTCTCACAGTCCCAACTGTTACCTAGAATGGAGAAATGAGGACCCTCTCGTGTAAATCCTTCTATCTCCATGTCACAGGACAGTTCTTCCTCAGGAATGTTCTCAGCTGTCATTTTCAATCTTCTGTCCCAGGCTGGAAAGCAAAGAATGAAAAAGACAGACTTAAGTACATGAAGCCGTGTGTGGAAGAGGAATGAAAGATGGTGACAGGTCAAGTGTGTGGGTGTGTCTTTTTACTTGTTTTCTTTTTGAAATTCAGATCTATATGAGGGGGACATACTGTGAGAGTCGAGGGATGGAGCCAAGAACAGATTCAAGAAGAGCCACATGGCATTTCCACCCTCCTAGAGAACAGGCAGGGGGAATGGTGTTGGGGGTAAATATCACCAAAAGGATTAGCCTAAGACGTGGGAGATCAGAGGACAGGTGTCACTCTGATCACACAGGAACACATCTCAGCCACTGTGTGCTTGTCCCCATCACCCACTTCCCCTACCAACAAACAGTACACACTCCAGATACTCCACTTCACAATGGGATTACAACAGCATTGAACGAGCAGTTTTCACCGCACCTTTGTTGTCAGAGTTCTGCCTTCATGGATGGGACACAACATAGGCCTGGTGACCTGAAAGTTCTGAAATTCCTAGATCTGTCAACGATCTTCCTGCAGGGTTATTATGAGAATTACATCATGTGTGAGGCTGGCTCTGAGCTGGGGAACAGACAGTACTGTAAGTGGTTGCCAGTGTCTTCACTGTTATGGATCTTTCTCTAACCATGCTCCCACCCCTTTGACTTGAAGATATCAAGAAAACTGGCTCTCAGGCTTCCTTGGTGGCACAGTAGTTAAGAATCTGCCTGCCAATGAAGGGGACACGGGTTTGAGCCCTGGTCCGGGAAGATCCCACATGCCACAGAGCAACTAAGCCCGTGTGCCACAACTACTGAGCCTGCGCTCTAGAGCCCACAAGCCACAACTACTGAGCCTGCATGCCACAGCTACTGAAGCCTGTGCAGCTGGAGCCCGTGCTCTGCAACAAGAGAAGCCACCGCAGTGAGAAGCCCACGCACCACAATGAAGAGTAGCCCCTGCTCGCCGCAACTAGAAAAAGCCTGCATGCAGCAACAAAGACCCAGCACAGCCAAAAATAAAATTAATTAATGAATTAATTTTAAAAAAATTTCCAAACAACAAAAAACACAGTAAGAGTCAAAATACAAGTGGCAGGTGGAGAGATGATACTATAAAGTATAAACGAGACAAAGAAATAGTGCCAGAGATCTATAAAAAAATTCTTACAGAACAGCACATAAAAGGGAAAAAAATGGGTAAAGGATACAAGGAGGAACTTGATGGAGAGAAAATAGAAATGTCCTGAATACACGAAATTCTTGCTCATTCACACCTAAAGGCATTTACAAAGTGTAACTTTAAGAATACAAAATATGCACAGTTCACACGAGTAAAAGTAAAATAAGGCATGATAATATAATGCTTGAGCATGTCATGCAAGAAGAGAGTTGGTGGGCACGTAAAGAGGTCAGTCCACTTGGCGGTGTAACTTGGTAGTGGCCATCGAAACATAAAAAAGGCACATTCTGCCACGTTGCAATTCCACTTGGTGGTGTCTTAAGATTCAGAAAGCCTGAGTCCCAAGCATAACTGGACATCAAGGTATACCTAAGGAGATGGTCTTAGAGGCCACCAGGGAAAAGACCACCCGTGAAGGAATGAACAGTACTGTGATTAACTTGGTAACAAAAATAGAAACCTGATAGTAATGGAAGATTACCATCTAAGTGCCGAGGGAAAAAACTGTCAGATACATGATTGTTCAAGAGTGAAAGTAAGGGACTTCCCTGGTGGCACAGTGGTTGGGAATCCGCCTGCCAATACAGGGGACACGGGTTCAAGCCCTGGTCTGGGAAGATCCCATATGCCGCAGAGCAACTAAGCCCGTGCACCACAACTACTAAGCCTGCACTCTAGAGCCCACAAGCCACAACTACTGAGCCCTCATGCCACAACTACTGAAGTTCGTGCCCCTAGAGCCCATGCTCCGCAACAAAAGAAGCCACCGCTTCTCACTGCCCGCGCACCACAACAAAGAGTAGCCCCCGCTCACCACAACTAGAGAAAGCCCACATGCGACAATGAAGACCCAACGCAGTCAAAATTAAATAAATAAATAAAATTTAAAAAAGAAAAAAGAGTGAAAGTAAGATAAAGGCAGCTTCAGAAAAGCAAAAGCAGGGTTTATCTCCAAGGACACTTGCCAAAAGAATTAGAAAAAAAATGTTCTTCAGGGAAAAAAAAACCCAGAAGGAAGGAATGGAGAGAACATTTATTTAAATAAATTCCAGCGCTGACCACATAAAATGAAGCAATAACAATGATTCAGGGGTTAACAATGGGATGGACTAAAATACTGAATGGCAGTGGCCCATGAGATGAAAACGGGGCAGCAAAATTAAGTGCCCTGACATTCTTATATTGTTCATGATTCATGTTAGACCTGGTCAAGTCAGGAATAAAAGAATAAATGTCATGTAGAACTTCCAAGCCCACAGAGCAGTGGTTCTCAACCAGAGACGGTTTTACCCTCAAAAGACACTTGGCAACATCTGGGAACATTTTTGGCTGTCATGACTTGGGGTCAGATGCTACTAAAATCTAGGGATGCTGTGAAATACCTTTAAAACACAAGACAGCCTCTCACACATAGAATGACCAGCCTCAAAACTCAAATGTAAATAGTGCCGAAGTGGAAAAACCCTGTTACAGGAGAAAAGAATAATAAAGAAAAGGAGAAAAAACAGATCAATCCAGAAGAAGGTGCTAAGGGGGAAAGCTCAAAAAGGACAGGTTAAGATAGAAAGTATAAAATAGGACATCACCAATAACAATAAATGTAAGTGGCTTTGATGGGCAAGATAAACACTGTGTCAGACTGCATTAAAAAATGTGTTTGTAACAGACACCAAAAGCAAAAGGACACAGAAAACAAAATCAAAAGTTTGGAACAGACAAATGCTAACCAAACAAAGACTGAATGGTGCTTTGCTAACCAACAATAAACTTCAAGGATGATAACAGGGCAATAGAACAATGGCAAAGACGTCTACATTAACAGCATGCCTCCAAACACAGAGCAAAGTCAGCAAATCCAAACATACTGGGAGGGTTTATGAACCTCTTTCAGAAATGGAAATGCAGAAAGACTGAATAGAGACAAGCATAAGAGAAAGTAATTAGCCAGCCTGGTCACACAGCTGAATGAAGACCCACTACCAACAATTAGAGCCAAAGGCTTTCCAAGCACAAGTGGAACATTTGCTAATATTGGTCATAAACCAGGCCAAAGAATAAGTTCAACAAAGACCAGACCACAGTCTCTTGACTACAAATGTGATCAAGTTAAAAACCAGTAACAGAAAGAACGCCAAATACAAAAAATAATAGTAAGTTTTTTTTAAAAAACCCCTATTTATTTGGAAAAATGAAAACCTGTTTCTCAGTAATTCACAGATCAGAGAAATCTTGATGCAAATTAGAAAGCATCTACTTAGAAAACACGGAGAACTGAACAACTGATGATGATGGCACATCTCAAAACATGTAGCAAAGGAGGATGCAGCTAAAGAAGTTCCTAGGTGAAAAATGTTGGTCTTTAATGCATGGGGGTTTTGTTTGGTTTGGGTTTTTTTTGTTATTCTTTTTTGTTTTTGTTTTGTTTTGTTTTTGTTTTTTGTGGCCATGCCATGCGGCTTGAGGGACCTTAGTTCCCCAACCAGGGATTGAACCTGCGCCCTCAGCAGTGAAAGCACAGAGTCCTAACCACTGGACTGCCAGGGAAGTCCCTAATGCTTGTATTTTAAAGAGAAGACTGAAAGTTAGTAAGATCACTGTTCGACTTAAGAAGTAAGGGAAAGAGCCACAGAGAAAACCAACAGGAGGTGAAAGGACGGTGATAATAAAGGTAAGATCAAAAATTACAGAAACCAAAAACAAGGAAACAGCCAAGAACATGAAAAAAACCAAAAGTCTGTTATTTGAAAAGACTAATGAAATTACCTTTGGCAAGAGTAATCATAAAATAAAGAACAAGAAGGCATACATAGGTGACATTCGTCATAAAAAGGGGATTTAATTGGGGCTTCCCTGGTGGCGCAGTGGTTGCGTGTCCGCCTGCCGATGCAGGGGAAATGGGTTCGCACCCCGGTCTGGGAGGATCCCGCGTGCCGCGGAGCGGCTGGGCCCGTGAGCCGTGGCCGCTGGGCCTGCGCGTCCGGAGCCTGTGCTCCGCAACGGGAGAGGCCACAGCAGGGGGAGGCCTGCATACCACAAAAAAAAAAAAAAAAGGGGGGGGATTTAATTAAGAAACAGAAGAAAGTTATCAAAATGGCAACATTGGATGTATCCTACAAAAGAAGGCCTATGAAACATTAGAACATCTACTGATACGATTCCTGACATTTTCAGATTAAAGTAGAAGACAGCCCCCTACATCCTATCTCAATAAATTCAGAAAGTAATTTCAACAAATCTCACACAGACTCTTGATCAAAATGCTCTCAGATTAAAGTAGTAGACCCCTTTAACCTACGTCAATAAATTGATAAGGTATTTTAAGAAAAGCTCCAACTCATGATGAAAATTCTTATCAACTATGAACACAGGGAATTAAGGTAAACATCACACGTGAGGAAAAATGAGAATTGTTCAGTCTAAAGCCAAGGCCAAGACCCCAGATGCCTGCTAGGTCCACAGCATTCAACAGTGATGCGGAGGGGCCAGTTGGCCAGGAGGACCATATCCCCAGCTGTCACTCCTGGCTGCTCCTACTTTTCAGACCTCCTGAGGCTGCCTTATTACCATGCTACATGTTTCCTCTACTGAGCCTTCTGAGTAGACTGGGGCCTGGATGGCCTACAGTTGTCCTGTGGAAACAAGAGATGGAGAGCACCTCCCTACAAGTCTGTAAGGGGAGGATGTATGTGTGCACTTAAACGAAATGAGGTAAGTCAAACATCTATAGGATGATACCACTTAGTGAAAATTTTTAGACACACAAAGTATTCTCGAAGTAAAAATATTAAAATGCCCTGGCAACACATCTACCAATGCTGTGATCATGACTGTCTTGGGAGTGTGGAAGGGAACAGCCCTAGAGGAGCAAAGGGAATGTCCATTTCATCTATAATAGATACTTCCTTTATTGAAGTAAGACTTACATACCACTAAGAAAGTGAAAAGACAACCTACCAAACAGGAGAAAATATTTACAAAGCATGCATCTGATAAAGGACTTGCAGAAGATAAAAAAAACCTCTTATAGTCCAATAATTACAGGACAACCCAAATTTTAAAAATAGGCAAAGGATCTGAATAAACATTTCTCCAAAGAAGACATAAAGATGGCCAATAAGCACATGAAAAGATGATCAACATCATTAGTCATTAGGGAAATGCTAATCAAAACCCAGGCTTTCACTGCCATGGGCCTGGGTTCAATCCGTGGTCGGGGAACTAAGATCCCACAAGCCGCACAGCACGGCAAAAAAAAAAAAAAAAAAAAAAAAGGACAATAACAAGTGTTGTGAGCATGTGGAGAAACTGGAACCCTCACACACGGTTGGGGGGAATGTAAAATGGTACAGCTGGGACCTCCCTGGTAGCACAGTGGTTAAGAATCCACCTGCCAATGCAGGGGACACGGGTTCGAGCCCTGGTCCGGGAAGATCCCACGTGCCATGGAGCAACCAAGCCCATGTGCCACAACTACTGAAGCCTGCGCACTTAGAGCCCGTGCTCTAGCCCCTGCTTGCCACAACTAGAGAAAGCCTGCGAGCAGCAACGAAGACCCAACGCAGCCAATAAATAAATAAATAAATAAAATGGTGCAGCTGCTTTGGAAAACAGTCTGACAGTTTCTCAAAAAGTTAAACAGAGTTATCATATGACCCTGCAATTCCACTCCTAGGTATCTACTCAAGAAAAATGTAAACATATGTCTACACATAAACTTCTCCATGAATTATGAGTACATAACAGCACTATTCATGATAAACAAAAGCGGAAACAACCCAAATAAATGTCTACCAACCGATTAATGGATAAACAAAATGTGGAAATACACACAATGGAATATTCTTCAGTCTTAAGGAGTGAAATACTGATAAGTGCTTCATAACACAGATGAATCCTAAAAACATTATACGCAGTAAAAGAACTCAGACACAAAAGACTCCATATTGTATGATCACATTTAAGTGAAACATCCGGAAGAGGCAATTCCATACACACTGAAAGTCAATTAGTGGCTGCCAGGAGCTGGGAGAAGGCAGTATGGGGAGTGACTCCTAATTGGTATGGGGTTTCTTCTTGGATTGATGAAAATGTTTTGGAAATATATAGTGGTGATGGCTGCACAACTTCGTGCATATACTAAAAACCACCGAGTTGTGCACTTTGAATGAATGAATCATATGATATATGAATTATATCTCAAATAAAGCTGTGATAAGTAAATTTACACCTATAAGGGGACAAGTTTCACGTAGCCTGACCTGCAGCGTGTGACCTTGGCAGTATTTCCCCTGGGGGCATCCAGAAATCTGTGGAGGTGTCAGGTTGTCACAAAGATGGAAGCAGGGGGAACTGCTAGCATCTGATGGGCCTGGACCAGGGATGCATATTTGCTAACACACTTGGGACTGCTCCACGTGATGTCTGACCAACCTGTGGACCAAAGTCCCTGCAGGTATTAACCTGGGGTACTGAACTACGGAACAATACTACATGTGTTACAAGACATCAGGGAAAAGGTGCCTTCATTTAGGGGAAGGAAGTTGAAAGGAAGTCCAGATACAGCCCAGAATTCATGAACTCATTCCCTATTTTGCATCTCTCTCCTTGACCAAAACTGGCCATTCCAACTCTACGCTCAATCAATGAGGGCCTGAGTGCCATAGCGGTTACTGCAAAAAGAACAAACAATCACAAGCATACAGGAGGACATTAGGACAGACTTCAGGGAAATAGTATTAAATTAGGGTATCTAATGCAGGAACTACACTGAATTTCATTAATTAAGGTTGTTTTAAAAATCTCGTATTATTGCCCTCATACATATCTGTGTAGCTATTTTTGGCAGTACAATGATACCAAAACTATGTTGTAAAAAATTCACCTTGATGCTGTTCACAAATTTGGGTGGGGGCGGTCTCTATTCCCCCACCCCCACCCCACTCGTCCTCTGACCTCAGATATTCACAATACCACTTCTCCGGAGCCCCAGTATGACTCATTTTCCCCAGCCTGTCCTTCTCTTCCCCATGGCCGCCAAAGAAGGTAGTCTCTCTAAGGCTTTCTATACACTGAATGTTGCCCCAGCACATGCTGAGACTTCAGGTCTGTTTGGAGAACTGTTTTCTGTGATAAACTGTCCTGATGTTGTTCCAGGTCATAGCAGAGGGGGTGACTGACCCTTCACCTGTCACCCCAGATCATCCAGACAGCCTGGGTTGCCTTAACTGCGTTAAGTGCTTAGAATCTGCTTAGAACCTGCTTCCACCAAGGTACTTTCTTCCATTCCTATTTAATACACCTGGTCTGGATACACCCACAACACTCACTGTTCAGCAGCATCAGGCCATACTTCACCTCAATCAACTTCACTGAAGACAATGAATTCTGACTGTCCTATTTCTCTTAATCCAAACCTACAATCTCCAGCAGCAGACTGCTTCTTATGTTTTCAAGGTAGCTGTGCCAAACATTTAAACATAGAAATAATTTTTTAATACAAATGCCTTTCCTTTTATTGATTCTTTACATTTAATTTTTTAAGTTATATGGATATTTAATATTATCTATAAAATTCTTTTCAGGACAGTAAAAGGCATAATGTAACTACTGATCATAAAGACTAAGCATTGGGCTTCCCTGTCGGCACAGTGGTTAAGAATATGCCTGCCAATGCAGGGGACACAGGTTCCAGCCCTGCTCCGGGAAGATCCTACATGCCACGGAGCAACTAAGCTCGCGAGCCACAACTACTGAGCCTGCGCTCTAGAGCCCGCGAGCCACAACTACTGAAACCCGCGCGCCTACAGCCTGTGCTCCGCAACAAGAGAAGCCACCGCAGTGAGAGGCCCATGCACCACAACGAAGAGTAGCCTCCGCTCGCCACAACTAGAGAAAGCCCGTGCACAGCAACAAAGATCCAACATAGACAAAAATAAATAAAATAAATTTTTTTAAAAAGTAGAACTCCTCCTGTGGAAAGAGCAGAGACAGAATGGCTTCAGATAATCCACCTTAAAAAACAAAAAAGACTGAGCATTACAGAAAAAATAACTCAAAATGCATCACAAGCTTAAATATATAAGCTAAAGCTATAAAACTCTTAAATGAAAAACATAGGCATAATTCTTCAGAAACCTGAATACAACACCAAAAGCACAAGTGACACAGGAGATAAACTGGACTAATCAAAATTAAAACCTTTTGTGCTTCAAAGAATGTTACTAAGAAAGTAAAATGACAATCCACAGAATAGGATAAAATATTTGCAAATCATATATCTGATAAGGCACTGGTATCCAGAATAAAAAAACAACTCTTACAGTTCAATAATTAAAAGATCAATAACCCATTTCATAAATGGACAAAGGATCTGAATAGACAATTCTCCAAAGAAGATATACAAAAGGCCAATAAGCACAATGAAAAAAAGCTCAATATCATTAACCATCAGGGAACTGCAAATCAAAAACACATCGAGATACCATTTCACACCCCCCAGGGTGGCTACAATCAGTTCCACTCCTAGGTCATCCAAGAGAAATGAAGACATATTTCCACAAAAAACCCCCCACAAAACTTGTATGTGAATGTTCACGGAAGCATTATTCATAATACTCCCAAAATGGAAGCAACTCAAATGGCTATCAACTGATGAACGGATAAACAAATTAATATATTCATACAAGGGAATATTATTCATCCATAAAAATGAACCAAGTACTGATACACTGTAACATGGATGAACCGTGAAAACATTTTTAAGTGAAAGAAGCCAAAACAAAGTACTACATATTGTATGGCCATTTATATGAAATGCCTACAATAGGCAAATGCAGAGACAGAAAGTAATTAGTAATTGCCTGGGGCTAAGAAGGATGGAGGAAATGGGAAGTGAGTGCTAATGGGCAGGGGTTTTCTTTTGGGGGATGATGAAAATATTCTAAAACTGATCTGGGTGATGGATGCACCACCTGGTGAATATACTAAAAAGCACTGAATGGTATACCTTAGAGGGTGAATTATATGGTATATGAATTGTATCTCGATACAGCTATTTAAACAATTAAGCAGGTGTTGAATCTCTTGGAGTCAGAACTACTGGTCTAGACTCCACCTGGCATGTTTCTGGTATCTTGGGATTAAAGCTTGTGGAGAGGGCTTCCCTGGTGGCACAGTGGTTAGGAACATGCCTGCCGACACAGGGGACACGGGTTCCAGCCCTGGCCCGGGAAGATCCCACATGCCGCGTAGCAACTAAGGCCGTGCACCACAACTACTGAGCCTGCGCTCTAGAGCCCATGGGCCACAACTACTGAGCCCACGAGCCACAACTACTGAGCCCACGAGCCACAACTACTGAACCCACGTGCCACTACTGAGCCTGCACTCTAGAGTCCACAGGCCACAACTACTGCGCCCACGTGCCACAACTACTGCGCCCACGTGCCACAACTACTGAGCCCACGTGCCACAACTGAGCCCACGAGCCACAACTACTGAGCCCATGTGCCACAACTACTGAGCCTGTGCTCTAGAGCCCACAGGCCACAACTACTGAGCCTGCACTCTAGAGCCCGCGAGCCACAACTACTGAGCCCATGAGCCATGACTGAGCCCGCAAGCCATAACTACTAAGCCTGCAAGCCACAACTACTGAGCCCGTGGGCCACAACTACTGAGCCTGTGCTCTAGAGCCCGCGAGCCACAACTACTGAGCCTGCGAGCCACAACTACTGAGCCCGCGAGCCACAACTACTGAGACTGCTCTTAAAGCCTGCAAGCCACAACTACTGAGCCTGTGCGCCACAACTACTGAGCCTGCGCTCTAGAGCCCATGCTCCACAACAAGAGAAGCCACCACAATGAGAAGCCCGTGCACCAAAATGAAGAGCAGCCCCTGCTCGCCACAACTAGAGAAAGCCTGCATGCAGCAACGAAGACCCAACGCGGCCAAAAATAAAAATAAATAAATAAATAGATAAATAAATAAAATAAAGCTTGTGGAGAATTCCATTCCCAGGCACTCACCTCTGAAGGGCTTTATACCCAGTCTCTATGACCCTGCAGAGGGATCCACTTAAGCCCAATGACTGGATGTTTGACATCAATGGTTGCCAGACCTCAGATGCCTGACCCCATCTGCATGGTTCTTGCCATCTCTGTGGACCACACATGATAATGTTTATTTCTTCAAATGATACATTCTTTAACAAAAATAGATTGTTTGCCACTAACTTTAGCCCTGTTCAAATAAAGTTACCCACCTCATTACCAATTGTGATTAACAGCCTGACTTCATTTTTGATGACTGACTGCTGACAGCTTTCAACCCCTGTCCTCACCACCACCGACTGCCCCTTCTCCTTCTGCAAACGAGGCAAACTAACAAGAAAGCCTGAGTGTTTTCTCCTTGGCGTTGGCAGGAAGTTCAAACCATGCAAGCCCCAACCAATGCAAGGCCACACTCATCCCAACTCCATTAATCACTATAAAAGCCCAGCGAGCCTCCTTTTCCTGCTCTCTCACGATTTTTGTTTATTTGGTTTTTGGCCGCACCACGTGGCATTCAGGATCTTAGTTCCCCGACCAGGGATTGAACCCATGCCCCCTGCAGTGGAAGGGAGAAGACTTAACCATTGGACCACCAGGGAAGTCCCACTCACCCTTTTTTGGATCATCATGGGAAGTCTGCCCTGCTCTCCAAGACAGTCTCATTACGTGAGTAATAAACCTTTTGTCTTCTTGTGGGAGGGTGTGTAAGATATAAAAAGATGTGTGTTTGAGGCAGGGAGAAAAGAAGGGTAAAGCTAATGAGGCAAAGTATTAATAACTTGATAATCTGGATAGTTTTACAAGTGTTTATTGAACTATTCCTGCAACATTTCTGTAGGTGTAAAACTTCAAAATAAAAAGTCAGGTGCTAAGGGAGAGAAACAATCAATAGAAGGGAGAAAAGTTACTTGCTATGGGTAGAAAAAATAACAAAGTCTTAGTGTTCAAAACATATTTTTACAAGCCCAAGTCGCTAACAAGCAATTTTTTTTAATTGGCAAAGGATAAGGGATCTTTCTGGGGTGATGGTAATTTTGATAAAGGTTTGGACTGCATTTATCAAAACTCATCCAGTGATACAATGAATATCTGTGCATTTCAATGTAAGTCAGTTTTCCCTCAAAAATTTAAAAAGCAATATTGAACTCTAATTGATGTTAAGCATAGTAAGGTGTTTGAGGGGGGAGTGGAGTGATATCTGCCATTTACTTTGACTGCATCCCAGAAAGATTAGTGGGTGGCTAAAAGGGTGGACAAAGGGAACAAATATAGGGCATACAGCAAGTAGAGCAGAGAGTTAATGAGTTGGTATAAGGACGCACAAGTGTCTCAACTTTTCTATATGTAGAAAAACTTTTATCATAAACTATTGGGGGAAGAGGAGCTAAGGAAACGAACCCACTAAACCAAGGAAGAGGAAAGCGAAGTGGCTACTAACAGTTGGAAAAACGCAGCCCTCATTGAGAACTGCAACAAGATCTGATTTTGCAGCTATTAGGTGGGGAAAAAACAGGTGATCTGACACCTCCCGGTCTGCCGAGTGGTGGGAAACGGCACAGTCTGCGGGTGCAACGCGGCCACCTCGGCCCGAGACCCACTGACGCCCACACGGGGCCCTCCCACCACCCGGCAGCAGAAGGGCGGCAGACCCGGGGTTCGCCCCAGCGGCCGGGCCAGGACACCCGGCAGGCAGGGGCAAAAAGGCCCCTATGGAAGGACGAGCTCAATACGAGCGCGGAACCGCCGGAAAACGCGGAGGAAATCGCTGGGGCGTCCTCACCCGAAGAGGGAGCTTCCACACCCGCCGAGGTACGTCCACATCCGCAGCGGGGCGTCCACACTCGCCGGGGGGCTTCCTCAACTGCAGGGAACGTCCACACTGCAGAAGGGGGGCGTCCACACCTGCCGGAGGGGGCGTCCTCAACTGCATGGGACGTCCACACCGCAGAAGGGGGGCGTCCACACCCGCCGGGGGACATCCACACCGCAGAAGGGGGGCGTCTACACTGGCCGGGGGCGTCCTCACTCGCTAGGGCCGCCGCGCCTCGGGCGGACCCCCGGCCCTGCGAGTCGGACGCGCCCACTGCGCGCGGGGAACCCGCCGGCAGACGCTCCGCTCCTGCGTCACCAGGACCCAGCGGACACCGCCCCCCGCGACACACACACACCGCCCTCGGGAGGAAATAGGGGTACCGAAAGGGCGAGGGGCGCAGCGGACTCACCGGAGGCGGGCCAGCGGCACCTGCGGCAGCGGCGCGGCTGCAGCGGCCATGTTCGGTGCAAATGCGCGTGCGCGCGTCGGGACCCGGATGTGCGCGTCCCAGGAGACTCCGCGGCCACCGCTGGACCCGTGCGGTGTAGAGACCCGAGTGCCTGCCTTTCGCTTCTGCTCGGCACTGCGCCGGATCCAGTCCCCTCGCCCTGGGCGGGGGTCGGCCGCAGGGTTCTGGGCTCCCACCGCCCGCCCTTCGCCTCCAGCCCAGGGACTTAAGAGCGGTGCTGTCAGGAAGAGCTGTCCCTTCGCCGCATTTAGTTATTCAGTTGTTTATTGATATCAGTGTGGATTCGCTGACATTTATTTTCGCTTTATCCCAGGACATCATTACTGTGCAGCCTTATTTTTATGTATTGTATAGTTTGCTGAAATAATTCTATATCATCACTTTTTTTAAGAAAAATATGTTAAAATTCAGATAAGGGCAACTCATTATCCATTGACAGTATAGTTATTTCCTTAGAAATCTAAACAGAAGCTACACATTTTTGGAATTAATGGGAGTTAGGTAAGGATTTTAGATTAGGAATGCAAATCAATGTATGTGTTGTGGAAAAATCAGTATATAAAAATTAGCAGCAAGCAGTTAGAAAACGTGCTTTTAAAAGAAATAAATGTTCTGTTTTATGTATGTGTATAAAATAAAACAATTCCAAAAAGAAATAATTAGTATATGTACAAAAAATAATAAATACCCACACTTCCACTATCCAGCATGAATGTGGGGGGGACAACCCCCAGAGTAGCCCAGGCAGGATGTGTGTGAGGCCTAGGGTACGAGGCACAGTTCCTACACAGCCTAAGTCAAGGTGAAGGAGACAATTCTCAAAGAATCTCGCCCAGTATATACACTTTTTTGTTTTCGTATTGGTGATTGTAGGTTTTTTTTTAAATTGAAGTATAGTTGATTTACAATATTGTGTTAGTTTCAGGTGTACAACAAAGTAATTCAGGTTTTTTTTTTCAGATTCTTTTTCCACTATAGGTTATTATAAGATATTGAGTATAGTTCCCTGTGCTTACAGTAATCCTTGTTACTTATCTATTTTATGTATCATAGTTTGTATCTGTTATTCCCATACTACTAATTTATCCCTCTCTCTCCCCTTTAGTAACCATAAGTTTGTTTTCTCTGTGAGTCTGTTTCTGTTTTGTATATAGATTCATTTGTATTATTTTTTAGATTCTACATGTAACTGATATATTTGTCTTTCTCTGTATGACTTAACGTCACTCAGTATGATATTCTCTAGGTCCACCCATGTTGCTACAAATGGCAATATTTCATTATTTTTTATGGCTGAGTAATATTCCATTACATATATATACACATATATGTATATGTAATGTGTACATATATAATATATATATACCACATGTATATATGTAATATATACATACCATATCTTTTTCAATATTTTATTATTTATTTGGTTGCACTGGGTCTTTAGTTGCGGCAGGTGGGCTCCTTAGTTGTGGCATGCAAACTCTTAGTTACGGCATACACGTGGGATCTAATTCCCTGACCAGGGATCAAACCTGGGCCCCCTGCTTTGGGAGCGCAGAGTCTTAACCACTGTGCCACCAGGGAAGTCCCCATACCTTCTTAAACCAATCATCTGCTGATAGGCACTTGGGTTATTAGGGTTTTCCTCTTAGTCCCCACCCAGGGGCACAGGTCCCAATGTGGTCGCTTTTCTTCCCTTCCTACCCGATTACTTGTGGATCTCTCTTACAGCCTTGGATGTACAGGAGTCCTTCTGCCAACTTCCAGTTAGTCTTCAGTGAGAATTGTTTCACATGTAGATGTATTTTTCATGTGTTCGTGGAGGGAGGTGTGATCCATGTCCCTCTTACTCCACCATCTTGATCTATCACCAACAATCTCCCTTTTCATTAGGTTAAGGTCAACTGATTTAAAACCTAAATTACATCTTCAAAATCCCTTCATCTTTGCTGTACAACCAAAACGAATCAGAGTGTAATACCAGGAGGTGGAAATCATGGGCGCCGTCTTAGAATTTTGCCTATCACAATGTCCACTCTAGAAGTTGAAATGCATTGATTTAACTTGCAGGCCCTTGACAACCAGCAAGTCTGCACACTTCCTGTATGTCTGTTCATTAGCTACCCAATCTTTTTCGGGACTGGTCACTTCATATTGTTTATCCATGTCTATGCTGGAGTCTATCTCACAACTGTGTATGAACTTTTATGTAGCAGCTCCCCTGCCTCCTTTTCCTCTGATGTTCCTGTCTGGCTTCTCCAGGTGTCATAGTCAGGATCAGCATACACTGAGATGGAGTCAGAAGTACAAAAGGTTATTGGGCAATAACACTAGTAAAAGAATGAAGAAGTGAAAAGGGGAGAAAGCAGGATTGGCCAGGAGGCACTGTCAGACCACCATGCTGCCCAGCAATAAGCTCAGGGCAGACTGCTGGTGAGAGGAGTCTTGTGTGGGGTGCAAACATCCAGGCCTGTGGACCATGGCCTTGCGTGCTTGGTGGCCAGAGGCTGCTGGGAAAAGAGTGTGACCTGGGCTCCTAAGGAGCTCACAGCTGACAGCAGGTCCCTCTTTGAAGGCAAGTCAGGGTAGCAGCCAACCAAGTCTATCCTTGGTGTCTTGTCCTCTGTTGGTGCACATAGTGCCCTTAAAGAAAAAGATCCTTCACTCAGGTTACAAAGCCTCGCCTGGTCGAGTCCTGCCCCCAAGCTCCATCAGGTTCTGGCCCCTTAGTTTCTGTGGCCTCTGATCCTCTTTCAATTCCTAGACTTCTCCATCAGGAACAGAAGCCAGAGTGCTCAAGATTCCTTAAGGGTCTGCCAAAATGGTATCATTCCTTTTAAAATTAGAGGAGAAAAATTAATGTAATCCAGTCTGGCTTATGTTCATCTTTATACCAATGTAGTCATAAAATGTATTTTTTTTCTATTTTTTGATGGAGGAAGGAGCCCACGAAGGCCAAAGTGCCTCAGGCTTGAGAAAGGAGGTCGGGATCTGCCCTTGCCTTGCCCCTCCTCACACCAGGTTCTCCATTATCAGATTCCTCTGCTCTGCAGAGCACTCTCCTCTGTACTCCCTCTTCTGGTCAGTGCCTCATTTTTTCAGATTTTCTATTGCTGATGATCCCCAGGTACCCCATACCAGCCCAGGCCCCTCCCTGTACTCCAGACTAAAACAGTCTCCTGCTTCCTTGACTCTCCACTGGAAGGCCTGATGAGCATCTTACATGCCCCAAAGCGAATGCCAGTGCTGGGATTGAGTCCCAGCTCCTCTCACAGCGTTGCCTGTCTTGGTCACCAGCATTTCCATTCTTTCCCTGATAAAGGCCAAATCTTTTTTTTTTTGGTAATAAACTTATTTATTTATTTATTTTTGGCTACGTTGGGTCTTTGTTGCTGCGCGCGGGGTTTTTCTAGTTGTGGCGAGCGGGGGCTACTCTTCGTAGTGGTGTGCGGGCTTCTCATTGCGGTGGCTTCTCTTGTTATGGAGCACGGGCTCTACGTGCGCAGGCTTCAGTGGTTGTGGCACGTGGGCTCAGTAGTTGTGGATTGCGGGCTCTAGAGCGCAGGCTCAGTAGTTGTGGCACACGGGCTTCGTTGCTCCACGGCATGTGGGATTTTCCCGGACCAGGGCTCGAACCTGTGTCCCCTGCATTGGCAGGCGGATTCTTAACCGCTGAGCCACCAGGGAAGTCCCAGGCCAAATCTTCTTTGGTGTCTGGACTCTGCTAATTCATATCCTACCTGTGACTGGACAGCAGGTCCTGCCAGCATCATGCTCAAACCTACCCGGAATGCAGCCAACTCTCACTGCCTGCCTGACGGCCAGCGTCTCTTACAGTGATCATGTCACCAGCCCCCCTGGTTCTATCCTTCTCCCCACCTAAATTTCCCCATAGCAGCCCGAGACTTCCCATGGCACCTCCCTCCTTTGCTCAGAATTTTTGAGGGCTCCCAGCTCCCTCAGTGGGGAAAGTCCATACCACAGCCTGCAAGGCAGCCAGGTCAGCCCTGAGCTCACTGTCCACACCTTTCTTTCTCTCTGCCTTACTCAGCTCCAGCCACACGCATCCTCTCCCTGGTGCTCACATGCATGATATGCTCCCACATCAGGGCCTTTGCACATGCTGTTCCCCCCTTGCCTGGAATACGTTTCCATCAGATATCTGCCCAGCTCATTCCTTATCCTCTTTAAGTCTTTATTCATACCTGGCACATACTAGGTACTTAATGAATATTCATTGACTGAAAACCAGTCAGTTGAATTGTTGGTCCCAATTTTTCACTGCCCTCCTTGAAGAAGGATTACACGTCCTCACATGTTGCTAGTGACTTGCAAAGCCTCCCTGTGCAAGTGGGAAGGAGGCATATATATGTGATATATATGTATATGTATATATATACACACACACATATGTCTATATTTGTATAATTATTTACATTTTTTCCAGGTTTGGAAACTGGATTCAAAAACAAAGAGTTAGCCAGAAATCAGGGCATTTCTCTTAGAATCATATGCTGTCCTGAAAATAGAAAGATTCACAAAGGCTGAACTACATCCCTCCACATTTGGCAGAGACCAGGAATGTGAGGCTCACTTAAAGCAGCAGCAGGAGAACCAGAAGAGAGGGGTGGAACACATGGCCCTTGAGAAAACACTGATTCAGGACAGAGGCGGCAAGAATAATACATTTGGGGGAAAAGTTAATTAGAACCCAGTTCTTCCTTCTTCTACTATATAATGACATCAGAGAAGTCATACTCAAGAGAGATCATACCAATGTGTTGAGTGTACAGAAGTCTGAACAGAGCTCAACCCTTATAACCATGAGCAAATTCACTCAGGAGACAAATCTTACAAATGTGTTGAGTGTGGGAGAGTCTTTACTGAGAAAGATTGTCTTTCAGTACATTTTAGAACGCATATAGGAGAAAAATTCTATAAATGTATAGGCACAAATTATCCCTTACTCAATATGAGAGAATTTATACTTATGAGACACTTCATATTTGCAGTGAATTCAGGAGCTTATTTTCAAGGTGTGATTGCTTTATGTTACATCCAAGGATCTATAAAGGAAAGAAACCCTACAATGTAATCATTCAGGGAAATGTTTCGTGCTTTTCTCAGTTACTCAACATCACAGCACACACACTGGAGAGAAACCTATGAATATATTCATTGTGGGAAAAGCTGTAAACATATTTCAGCACTTATGATGCTACATCAGAGAACTCATACTGGGAAAACCCTATACATGTAAATGGTGTGGAAGAGCCTTCAGGAGGTGTTCTCACTTTATCCAACACAAGAGGACTCATACTGGAGAACATTTTGAATAGAGGCAATGTTGGCAGGCTTTCGACTATGGCTTTCACATTAGTTGACACCAGGAAATTCATATAGATTAGAGAAACTCATTGAACATAATACGGAAAAGCTATTGGTTGGAATTCCATGTGATTTGATATCAGAAATAAACCACAAAGGAGGCAGAATCCACAAGTTATTTTTGACCCATAAACAGGTACCTGAATGTAATAAGACTCTGCACTTGTAACTCCCTGAAGTCACAGATAACGAGGTATGAGCAGTTATGCTCTGCATATGCCCTTGATTTCCCATAGAACGTCATTTAATGGGACTCAGGGTCTAGGCCTGATGGACAATGTCTCATAGAAATGACTGCCATAGATAATAAAATGTAAATGTTTCAATGACAACAGCATATTTTTTACATCATATAAAAATCAGAGAACCACCAAATTTGAAGTGTCATGCAGAGATCATTTATCTTATAGTATCATAGGGATCAATATATGTACAATTTTATAGTAGTCACAGAAGAGAGCTGAAAAATATGCCAACCATTTCTTTCTTGCATAGTCCTGTCACGTCAAACAAATTACAGACTTTTATAAAAACTCACAAATGTTTCACAAGTGGCATTCCACTACTAACTTTAAGAGAGGTATCATAAAGAGTTGCCTGCATCTTCATGTTTCTAGGGGCATAGTCAGTGTTCAGGTAGGACTAAAAAGACATACTACACACAAAACTATGAGAACTCATCAATGAATTCTGTAAAGTTGCAGGATACAAAATTAATATACAGAAATCTGTTGTGTTTCTATACACTAACAATGAACTATCAGAAAGATAAATTAAGGAAATATCCCATTTACAATTGAATCAAAAAGAATAAAATAACTAGGAATAAATCTAACTAAGGAGGTAAAAGACCACACTGGGAAAACTACAAGACATTGATGAAAGAAACTGAAGATGACACAAACAGATGGAAAGATATACTGTGCTCATGAATTGGAAGAATTTATATTGTTAAAATGTCCATATTACTCAAGGTAATCTACAGATTCAATGTGATCCCTATCAAAATACCAATGGCATTTTTCACAGAACTAGAACAAATAATTCTAAAATATGTATGGAAACACAAAAAACCCCAAATAGCCAAAACAATCTTGAGAAAGAAGAATAAATTTGGAGGGAGCATGCTCCCTAATTTAAAACTATACTGCCAAGCTACAATAACCAAAACAGTATGGTACAGGCACAAAAACAGACATATAGATCAATGGAATAGAATAGAAAGACCAGAAATGAACCCACACTTATATGGGCAATTAATCTACAAGAAGGGAGGTAAGTATATACAATGGGGAAAAAGATGGCCTCTTCAATGAATCGTGTTGGGAAAACTGGACAGCTACATACAAAAGAATCAAACTGGACTACTTTCTCACACCACACCATGCACAAACATATATTCATAATGTATTAAAGACTTAAATGTAAGACCTGAAACCATAAAACTTATAGAAAAAAACATAAGCAGTACACATTTTGACAATGGTCTTAGTAATTTTTTTTTTTTGCTATGTCTCCTCAGGCAAGCGAAACAAAAGCAAAAATAAACAAATGGGACTATGTCAAACTAAAAAGCTTTTGCACAGCAAAGGAAACTATCAACAAAATGAAAAGGCTGCCAACCGAATGGGAGAAGATATTTATAAGTGATATATATGATAAGGGATTAATATTCAAAATGTTAAAAGATCTCATAGAGCTCAACATCAAAAAAACAAACCGATTTTTAAAAGGGCAGAGGATCTGAATAGACATTTTTTCAAAGGAGACATACAGATGGTCAACAGGCACATGAAATGATGCTCAACATCACTAATCACCAGGGAAATGCAAATCAAAACCACAATGAGATATCACCCCACACCTGTCAGAATGACTATTATCAAAAAGACAACAAATAACAAGTGTTGGCAAGGATGCGGAGAAAAGGGAACCCTTATCCACTGTTGATGGGAATGTAAATTTATGCAGGCACTGTGGAAAACAGTATGGAGGTGCCTCAAAAAATTAAATCAGGGAATTCCCTGGCAGTCTAGTGGTTAGGACTTCGCACTTTCACTGCTGTGACCCAGGTTCAATCCCTGGTCAGAGAACTAATATCCCACAAGCCATGCAGCACTACCAAAAAAAAAAGAAAAAAATTAAATCAAACTACCATATTATCCAGCAATTCTACTCCTGCATATTTATACAAAGAAAATAAAAACACTAATTTGAAATGCTATATGCACCCCTATGTTCACTGCAGCATTATTTACAATAGACAAGATATGGAAGAAAAACTAGTGCCCATCAGTAGATCAGTGGATAAAGAAGATGTGGTATATATACACAATGAAATATTACTCAGCCGTGGAAGAATGAAATCTTGCCATTTGCGACAACATGGATGGACCTAGAGGTATTATGCTAAGTGAAATAAGTCAGACAGAGAAAGACAAATACAGCATGATTTCATTTATATTTGGAATCTAAACAACAACAACAACAAAGAACAAACATAACAAAACAGAAAGAGTCACAGATTCAGAGAACAGGTGATTGCCAAAGGGGAGAAGGGTGGGAGTAGGAGAGAAATAGGTGAGAGGGATTAAGAGGTAAAAACTTCCAGTTGCCAAATAAATGAGTCATAGGTATAAATTGTACAGTGTGGAGAATATAGTCAATAATTATGTAATATCTTTGTACGGTGACAGATGGTAACTAGACTTACCATGGTGGTCGTTTTCAAACATATAGATATATCAAATCACTATGTTGTGTATCAGGAACTAACATAGTATTGTATCGTAGGTCAATTATACTTCAAAACAAACAACCAAATAAACTCATAGAAAAAAAGATCAGATTTGTGATTACCAGAGGCGGGGAGGAGGAGGGGGGAGGGGGAATCGGATGAAGGCAGTCAGATGGTACAACGTGATAAATATACTTAATGCTGCTGTATACGATATAAGAAAGATGTTAAGAGAATAAATCCTGAGTTCTCATCACAAGTAAAAAAATTTTTTTCTATTTATTTAATTTTGTATCAATGTGAGACGATCGATGTTCACTAAACTTATTGTGATAATCATTTCACGATGCATGTAAGTTAAATCATTACGTTGTACGCCTTAAACTGATACAGTGCTGGATGTCAATTATATCGCAATAAAACTGGAAGGAAAAAAAATAAAATGTTTATTTTAAAAAAGACAGCCTGGTGAAGTGTCCGTACTCCAAGGGTGATACTGGGACTGGGAGCAACCTCACCCACAGCTGCTCAAAAGGGTATATGGTTCTGGGGAAGGGATGAAGGGAAATGTCCCACACATGAACTCTGAAGACCTTCCTCTCCCTCTCCCTTTATGAGAATCCTTTGAAAATCTGGTTTTCCTCCTAAACCCAAGGGAGAGCTCCTGCTCTTCCCTTACACTCTATGGAATACCACCTTTCCTTTCCAGCACTACCATCAAATCCTCCACCAAGATCCCCATCTCCTTGCTGCTCCCTGGATGTTGAGACTTTGTTCAGTTCCAGATCTCTGCTGGTAGCAAGTCCAGAAACTTCCAGCACCAGCTGCTCTCAGATGGGGCATATGTCCGTACAACTCAACTTGAAGAGAGGCTTCTGGGGCAGATGAGCTTCACCCAAGCCGGCTTTTGTGCCAGCCACTGTGGAGGAGTCACCTACAGCTGCCAAAATGCGAACCACTCTTTTCCAGCTTTTGTCACAGCCAGGACACGGACACTTGTGTCAACCTGAGCCAACGGGGCCTGAGGAAGTCTACAAGAAAGAGTGCTTCTGAAGAGAATGTACTCCTTTGTTGAGGTAGGCAGAGTAATGGCTCCCCAAAGCTGCCCACATCCTAATGCCTGGAACCAGTGACTGTGTTATCTTACAGGGCAAAAGGGGCTTCGCAGATGCAATTAAGTTAAGGATCTTGAGATGAGATTATCCTGGGTCCAATGTAATCACAATTGGCCTTGTTTTAAGAAGAGGCAGGAGTAGTCAGAGTCAGAGAAGGCAATGTGATGAGGAAGCAGAGGTCAGAGCCAGAGAGAGACTTATAGATGCTACACTGCTGGCTCTGGTGATGGAGAGAGAGGCCATGATCCAAGGAGTGCAGGACGTCTCTAGAAGCTGGAAAAGGCGAGGAAATTGATTCTCCCCTAGAGCCTCTAGAAGGAAGGCAGCCCTGCCAATATGTTGATTTTCGCCCAGAAAGACCCGTGTTGGACTTCTGACCTTCAGAGCTGAGATGATAAATTCGTGCTGTTGTAAGCCACAAAATTTGTGGTAATTTGTTACAGTGGCAAAGGAAACAAACACACTCCCTGATGGCTATATCTTCAGCCAAATGTTGTATGGCTTCATGTGATGCGTGAAACTGTGACAACCTCCTTGAGGCCATGAGGACACGAGCCTTGGGATTAAGCAAGAAGATACACTGAGGAGAGCTGAGTGGAAGATGCAGAGCACCTGAAACCATCCCTGGAAGCCCTTGCTTTGGATTTCATGCAACGAGATAGTGAATGGTGGCACATTCTGTTACTCGTGGCCCCCCACCCCCCAAAAAATCTCACATGATAACACTTTCTTGCTCCCAACCAGCTTCTGCTCTCAAGTCTCTTGTTTAATAATGCTGAGACACAAGTCAGGGACTCCTAGGAGCAGCCATCACAGGTAATAAGGTTCTGCAGCCTCAGGCTGACGCTTGCTTACCTGACTTAGAGTCACTCCTCGGGAGGTGGACACCCCACAAGGAGCAGAGACCCAATGTGGTCAGCAAGAAGGGCCAGCTGCAGCCTGAGAGGCACTGCCAAGGGGCTACAGAGGAGGCAAAGAAACATTCCAGAGTTCCAAGGATATGATGTGAAAACACACAGGACCAAGGGCATATGGTGGACTCATCAAATTACACGTGCAGACATGGGTACACTCTCCCCCTCAGTCTTCATAGTGGGTGACATGAGTCCTCTCTGGGTGGGGAAAAAAAAAAGGTGCTTGAAGAAAACCATACCTCCATTAAAAAAAAATTGTGCCAACTTGCTGAACAAGATGAATCCCCTGCCACCACACAAACACACAAAATTATATGATTATTACTGCATGCTATTGATGGCTTTGAAGTCTAAATTTATTGGAAAGAAAAAGAATTTTTTTGAACTAGTACTTTCTGAGGGCATTTCTCCTTAAGATGAGTTTGAATACAACTTGATTGTTCTTGTGAAGATGGCAGTCAGTTCCTTCCCTCACATTTTAAAGAGGAAGGAAATATAGAGCAAAGTCAAGGGCCAGGCTCCCAAAGAGCCCACTGTAATCCCGCAATCCCATTTGCTGTTGTATTGAGCCTAGTGATGATTTGGGATTTATAGTTGGTCTTCCCAACCTGGAACATAATACTCATCTTCATTTATGCAATTTTACTTGTAATTCTTTCCAGAAACTTATCTTCCTGTAGGTTCCTTGCATTTCCCAACAAATTAATCCCAGACAGTTATGTCTTTATGCTTCTACTCTGAATCTCCTTTCAATATACTTGTTAAGGTTATACAGATTTTGTGTGTACCTGTGTGTTGATTCATGTATCTTTATTTCTTATTGTCTGGTTTATTACAATTTTATGGATTTTTAAAATTTCCAGTTGGATTTTAAAAGTATTCTAATGTTATCTATTTTTTTAAAATATTTATTTATTTAAGCTGCGCTGGGTCTTAGTTGTGGCATGCGGGAGCTTTGTTGCGGCATGTGGGCTCTTAGTTGCAGCATGCATGCGGGATCTAGTTCACTGACCAGGGATCGAACCTGGGCCCCCTGCACTGGGAGCGGGGTGTCTTACCCACTGGACCACCAGGGAAGTCCGTAATGTTAACTATTAATAGAAGCATTTTCATATTTTCTTTTCTAATAGGTACAGCTCTTACGCCTGTTTCCTATCTTTTTTGTGGTAACAAGGACATACAGAAATCTTAAACTTCAGATTGCTGAAAGCAGATATCCTTCTGTTCTGGATGTGTATATCAATCCATGGTTATTGAACAGAGGAGTGAATAAACAAGAGAATGAAGAAAGATGGGGGTCAATTTTCATCAGAGAGGAAAACGTCAATTTCCTAAGGCAGAGAGAAATATTGAAATGGGTTGTATTCAGGACCAGCAGTAAGCAGGTTGCTGGCTTATCCCTTGTCTACATCCTAGTGGCCAAAGGATGAGACATTTCTACACTTGAGGATACCAAGAGGGAAAGTAGGAGCCTGGTCCTGGATGACACTGGTGGCAGCTTAACCAGTACCAGGAACCTCCTACTTGTAGACATTTATTTCAGTGAGGAAATGGTGTTTATTTATGGTTGGATTTTCAGTTATTTACAGCTAAACACACCCTATAGGATACAGGGTACAAAGTTTTGAACTGGATTATTCCGAAGTCAACTTCCTGGTTTGTCCAGTATTCTGTGGACTTCCTACACTCCTTTTTGAAACAGATCACTTTCTGGAAGCTGTATGTGGTCTGTCTCTGCTCAGAGATCAGGTTCTTCACCTTTCCCCCATGTGCTACATCCAGTCTGGATTATCGTGATTTTGAAGTTATTCTTGATGTGTGGGAGAACAGGCGAAGAACAAATGTGTAGCAGTAATAAATAGACCCCAAAGCCTATTTTCAGGAAATAGTTATGATACTAATAATTTACAGGTAAAATGCTGATTAATTTATTCCTCCTTCTCCAACCTGAATTTCTTAAGCTCTGAGGAGTTGAGAAGTGTCCTAGAGGCTCATGTTTTAAAGACAAAAATATACATCTTTCTTCGTTTTCTTGTTTTTTAAATGACTTTTAAACACGTGTTCCCCTTCACATGGAACACTTTGAGATGCTATGTGTGATGAAATAATAACGGTGAATGGAGATCAAATTGTAGGCCCATGATTCAGTCAATTGAATGCCACGAGCTACCATAGTGATTTGGTCAATATATAGTTTTATATCTCTTATTCTTAGTCATATATTGTTAAAATTAAACCAATAGTGGACTACTGATTTTAAAAAGCATATGAAAGAATGTTAATATATTTCAACAATTCAGTATCTCAATAAACATGTTTGTCAGACTATACTAAGAGAGAAAAAGGGCAAATTAAACTTTGCAATTGAATGAAACAATTATTAGTGCTAATCCAGCAATTTTCATAAATGATCCACAATGCCTTTTCTGCAATTCTAAATTCTAAAACGTTTTCTAATGAAAAGCTTCTTCCCCCTATTATGTATCTGCAAAATTTACCTGAACTAACACAGATATTTATACTTTGTTTCTCTCTAACTTAGTGGGACTCCTCATATGTTTTGATACAGATATACCCAGACGCTGCCCCAGACCTGCTGGGATGTTACATATTGCACAGTGTATGCACCTTACTGTACTGCTAAAATCCAAATGCTTGTGAATTCCAAAATACTTCTGGCCCTGAAGGCTTAGAACAAAGGATTAGGGTCCTGTATGCAAACATGATGCATAACATTTTCGACATTTTACATGCATAATAGTTAACATTTGTTCAGAAATGTTTTTTAATGTAATCAAATTACAGTAAATTAAATAGTATGCTTAATTTGCTAAATGAAAAAACATGCAATTTATTATTAAAAGTTGTATTCAAGTGGGTTTCATGAATCAATCTCAAATAATATACTTATTTAAAAACACTTTTTAACCTAAAATCATGTTTTTATTCTATACCATACAAACAGGAAAAATTGAACTTCCAAGAAGGCTTTCTTTCTTAAGATGTTAAGGCCTCCATCAAACTTGATGGTGAATCACTGGAAGCATCTCTAGTTACATCCAAAACAAAACAATAATATGGCTAATTAATTGCCCAGTCCCACCACCTAGGGCTATAGAACATCAATTTTTTTTTAAGTCAAAGTATGGAAAAGAGGCCTAAATTATTTAATGAATGGGATGTTGTTTTATCAACAGCCAAGTAAAATCCAGGGAAGTGCTGTTAGAAGTAAAGACATCTGCATAGTCTCTAAATACTAATATGCAAAAGTCAACAGACATACTGTCTTAATCGCAACAAATAAGCTGAACAATGTGCAGCCTGCACGTGGATATTCTCCACAGTGGCCTCAGAAATTAACAACTCCTGGAACAAGTTTAGCATGCAGTGGACAGGATGATCCTAACAGAGGCACAGGGCTGCTGAAACCTGCTAGGAAACCCCAAGGAAGGCGAGAAAGAGTACACTGAGCCCTGGGTCAGAGTAGGATAAGAGAGCCCCAAGCACCAAGGAGGAGAGAGGACATCAAGAGCCTGGGCCCTGGAACCTGAGGAAGATGAAAGGACACCAGATACTGGACTCTGAAGAAGACATGAAAATAATTTGTCCTGGGCTCCCAAGGAAGATGAGTGGGCTGGGTTCAAGGAAGAAGAGCACACACCAGGTCCTGGGCAGCGAAAGACTTCTCCCATTTCCTAGATATGGGCATCTCGCTCATAGAAGAGGACACGGGGCAGAGAATCCTGTCCAGCCCACTCCAACTCCCTGATTCTTTGCTTAACCAAACATCAGACAGGCTACCCTGAACCTTCTCCCCAGTAAGCCCCATACGTGTACTTCCTCGTAGAATCCCATTTTAGCAAGAATCCTAAGTCAGTTTATCAAGAATTCCTTACTCTTGATATCTGATCAAACTCTTCATCCCCACTCTCTATCCCAGGTGATATCCCATCACCTGGGCCTGCCTTCAGTAAAAAAGCCTATTAACTTGGTTCAGCCAGAATCCCCCCAGACTTGACGTCTCCTTTTCTTCATTTTCTATCCACCAGTATCCCACTCCCCCAATCCTAGACCATAAATCCCCACTTATTCTGGTTGTATTCAGAACTGATCTCAGTTCTACACTGGAGTCTCCCTTCCCCGGTTGCAATAGTTTATTGAATAAAATCTACTTTCACCGCTTTAACTTCCATCTAGCTCTGGTTTCCCGTAGACAACAGCCACCCCCCAATCCCTGTGCCTTGGGTCCACTTAACCCTGCCCTTCGCACAACTTGAGTAGACAGTCCTGACCCCCACTCTCCTCCCTGGGCCTGGAAGACATTTACTCTCACCCTCTGCACACTTTGGGGCAGGCCCGTCCCTCTTTTCCTCCCAGGACCTCTGGCTGATTTCAGTCCCGCCTCCAGAACATTTCCCACCCTCCCAATCCGCCCCTTTTTCCTCTCCATTAGACGTGGACGCACCTTTAGCACCGCCCTCTTCCCGGAACTTGACAGGACTTTAGCCCCGCCCCTCTGCACTTCCGGCCCGCCCCGCCTCCCCCTACGTTGGGTGTGAGCAGAAGCTCGCCCCGCCCCTCAGCACTTCCGGCCCTGCCCCGCCCAAGCTTCCCTTTCTCCACTTCCAGGCGACCCCGTGCGTTGCAGCCCCCGTGGCAGGGCGTGGATCCCTCCCGGCCTACGTCGCCGCCCACCCGGGTGCTGGGGCCCAACGGCCTGACTTGCCCCTCCCAAGGCCTCCTCCTGCCCAGCGGGACCGCCGAGGGCGCTCTCCGCCGCCTGGGCTTCGCCTGCCGCCCCGAGTTGGCCGGCCAAGATGGCCGCCGCCCGCGAGGTGGGGCGCACCGCGCCGCGGGGATGACTGGGAGTTGTAGTCCAGGCCGGCGCGCTGACGCACTTCGCCGCGGGCCGACGGGCGCCATTGTGCGCCGCGCGCGGGGTGAGTGCGGCGGGAAACTTGCGCCCGTCGGGGGCTCAGTTCTAGGGCCGCTCCGCGGGAAGCGCCCAGCCGCGGCCCCTACCACAACAATCGTAGCAGCCCAGAGCCAGCCTCGCCTGCCGTCCTTCCGCCGTGTGGCCTTTAGGGGCAGTGGGAGTCGGGGACTCGGGGCCCAGAGGACGCGCGGCTGGCGGGCCCACCCCCTCCCGGCGCTTGCGGGCAGGGCGGGAGGCGACTCCCTCTCGGTGAGGAAGGTGGGAAACCGTCCCTCTGCGTGTTCAAGAGCAGGTGGAGACATTCCTTTAGGGCGTTTTCCGAGGTGGGGAATGGACTTGTCATTTCCCGTTGATTGGGCCGAGGGGGGCGGGGGACCTTGGCATAGCACTCACGCCCCTCCCACCTCCCAAATTCGACCTTCTCAGGACTCTGCCCACTCCCACGAGACACGTTGAGGAAGAGGAAGGTATGGCCACCGGGCTTCCGACGGCCTGGTTCCGTGTGAGTAGAGGCTTCTTTATGAGTTTCTGAGTCTACCCCTGGATTTGGGAGCGGGGGTGGCGGGATGATGGTGGGACACCACCTTCCCTGAGATGCCCCCGGGCCCCGTAGCATTTCGGGAAGGGGAGGGGGAGTGGATGGGAAGAAGAGACCCTAGTGAGTGGAGGGATAGCAAGTTACTTTCCAAGGCAGTGGTTAGAATAGAGGTCCAAGTATGGGGGATACTAATTTACCGTTTAAACTGGGGGTGGGGTGGGGGTATGCATTGTCAGGTCTAAGCAGGGATCAGGCTTATATTTAAACAGTACTTTGGCATTAGAGCTTAGTCCCTGAGAGAAGAGAGCTAAGGATGAATCCTTGACAGGTGAAGGAAGTAGAAGCAGTATGGGCAGTGGGTGGGGGCTGAAGGCTGGGGTTTGATAATTGAGCTCACGCAGTCTCCTAGCAGGAGGTATACACGCTGATACAAATGTTGGAATCCCCAGGTCAATAAAAAATGGAGAGGTTTTCAGAGAATGAAAAACCTGCTCCAGCCTCATGAGTTGTCTTCTTTGCTGTGACCTGAAAGGGTCAAGCTTGGGTTTGCTGTTTCAGACAAATGCAGGAACTCATGATGAGACACAACTGGAATGCTCAGGTCACCTTGTTGATTGTGCCTACATGTGCTCAGTCAGCCTCCCTTTCCTGTCAGCGTGGGTGACAACAGGCCCTGGCTGAACACGCACCTGTGGGTTTTAGGAACCAGTGACCTTTGAAGATGTGACCCTGGGTTTTACCCCGGATGAGTGGGGAATGCTGGACCTCGAACAGAAGTCCCTGTACAGGGAGGTGTTGCTGGAGAACTACAGGAACCTTGTCTCAGTGGGTAAGGATGGCCTCTGTGTCAATAAAGATCTGCGCTTTGCAGCACGAATGTGGTGCCTCTGAAGTGTGTGTCTGCTTCGGCTCAGCCTGCAGGGATCCGAGTTCAAGTGTCAAGGCCCTGGAGCCTGAGGGAGAGGGCTTTACTTTGTACCCATTGGAAAAGGGCAACTTCACATAACTTCTGAAGCTTTACCTAGTCCATCCGTCAGAGGCGTTGAATACCAGGGAGGTGGGTCTATCAGGGATGTTTCCAGCTGCCGCAGTAGATGTTTACTGTGTTTGTAACAAGAATTTCAGGACGTGGTGTCTGTGTCTGACAGCTCAGGAGTATCATCAGAGACCCTGATCCTTTCCATCTCTCCATGGTTAGTGTGAAGTTTTCCATTCTTAGGTTAGTATATGCATGGCTGCGATGCCAAGCATCATATCCATGTTCAAGGCAGAAAGGAGAGACAGCAACCCTGGCTAGTTCTCTTTCTACAGCTGTCATACTTACAAAGAAAGAAAACTGCCTTAGGCCCCCAGCTGACAAACTTCCCTTTGTGTCTTGCTGGCCAAAACCAGGTCCCAGTGCCTCCTTTACTGGCAAAGGAGTCCAGAAAAGCAAGCAGCTGGCAAATGGGATGGGTGGGGTTATTAACACTGCCCTAGACCAGAAGTCATGCCCTAGCAGGGGAGAACACAGGGACAGAATTGCTACAGCAGGAAAGTATTTTCTCCCGAACACAGACCCTCCCAAGCACTGTCTCTTTTCCCTTGGGCAGAACATCAGCTTTCCAAGCCAGATGTGGTATCTCAGTTAGAGGAGGAGGAAGAGCTCTGGTCGGTGGAGAGAGGAATTCCTCAAGACACCTTTTCAGGTGAGAACCAGGCACATGGGAGTCCTGGCATGGGAGTTCTGGTTAGTGAGGATCTAGTGTCTTAGAAAAGGAGGTGGATGGGGAAAACCCCCAGTGGGGTGTTGTGATGAGTAGCTGCAGACATGCTGAATCAAGCCCTGCATTTTCCTCTGGCTTCAGAATCGGGTGTACTGCTTGGTTGAACGTGAACCTGTTGCCGGTGCCACGATGGCAACATGGGCTCCGTCACCCTGCTTCACTCATTGTCTAACTGCCCTTCCGTCCTGTAATCTCCAGTAACTGGTGTCTCTGGCTAGATTTTTTTAGATACGTTTACATTTATGGATACATGTTTGTTTTGGGGGGTGTTTCCATATTCAGTGCAGACAGGTCTGCATCATTCATTTTAGCAAATGCAGTGTAGTCCACATTTGATTTTTTTTTACTCTTGATGGACATTCAAGTTGTTGTAAAAAACTTCCTCGCGTATTTTTTCGCAGTCAAGTTGGTTTTTTGTAGGTAAGGATTTCTAGAAATGGAAGTTAGAATCAACCAAGATGTAAGTGAAAAAATCTGGTAGCAATAAACTGCTAAGATCTTTTAAAATACATATAGCTGCTCAAGAACACGAGAGCTCCTTTTCGTTTTCATAAGATACCAGCGGTTTTTAGTCTTCTTTTAAGATTTGCAGATCTGATGGGAAAAGATATGTTCAGTTTAGTTCATATTTCCCTCATGAAGTTGCATGTATTTTCATAAGTTTACAGATCATTTGTATTTTTGCTTTTGTTTATGTATTTTCCCTTTTTTCTTCCTATTGGTTTGTCTTTTGTGTGTGTGTGTGTGGTCAGGAGGACTCTATATACTATATGTTATGGATGTTAATACTGCAAATACCAGTCCAACATTTATCTTTTACCTTTATCTAGTCTCCATAAAGAAGTTTTATGATTTCAGATATTTTTTCTTTCAAATCTGTCTTTACTCCTATTCTAGGTTTCATGTCATACATAGACAAGTTGTACAAATACTTTTGTCAATTCTGGTATTTCTGTGGGGGGTTTTTAGCTGTTTCCTCGTGTATATGATGTGGGGCACAAGTTTTTTCAACACCGTTTTCTGACTTGGTTCTTCTGATTATTGGAAACACCATCTTTATCATAGACTTAATTTCCATAGTCATCATCATGTGCAGGCCTTCTTGGCCTCTTATGCTCCCTTGGTCTCTGTCAGTGTCTGAGTAAACACCATATTGATACTTTCTGTAACTTTACAAACTTGGATAAATGGTAGTTCCTCTCATTATTTGAAAAAAAGAAAACAACTGGGCTTCCTTGGTGGCGCAGTGGTTGAGAGTCCGCCTGCCGATGCAGGGGACACGGGTTCGTGCCCCAGTCCGGGAAGATCCCACATGCCGCGGAGCGGCTAGGCCCGTGAGCCATGGCCGCTGAGCCTGCGCGTCCGGAGCCTGTGCTCCGCAACGGGAGAGGCCACAACAGTGAGAGGCCTGCGTACCGCAAAAAAGAAAAAAAAGAAAACAACACACCTATTATCTGTTCTCAACCAAATGAACACTCACCATCAGCTTGTCAGGATTCATTGAGAAAATCTTGTTAGAATGTGTCTTACATTTGATTGGATTCAGACATTCCTTGATGCAGAACTGGTCTCAGTTGAGTTTTGGCACAGGTGTACAGAGGGATCTGCTCACCTCACTGTGCTAGTCAGGCCTTCCAAGTGCTGCTGGGAGTTCACTGTAGTTGCTGTTAATCTGCTCAGGTTAATCATCCCTTGCAGTCTTGCGTAGTTGTTGCAGATGAACCTGTCATGCTGCTAAATTCTTATTATTTGTAACAGTTTTGTTAGAGTCTCACTAATTTTCTCAGTACAAAGTTATCTTACTGGCAAGTATAAAGGAGGAGGCAGTTGTATTATTTTACTTCATTTGCACGATCATGTAATTGCATTCATCATATCTGGTACTTCCAAAACACTGGGCTAAGAGAGTGATGATTTGAGTATCTGGTCTTAGACTTAAAAGGGCAAGTCTCTGGGTTTTGACAAGCATGCTGCTGGATTCTGTGATTCAAATCAGTTTTTATCTGGATAAAGAAATAGTCACCTCACCCTTTCTAATAAATGAAAATTAGTAATAGCCCCAATTTCCCCCCTCCAAAGCAACCACGGGGATTTTCTCATTTGAACAATTAACAGTGACATAATCATAGAAGTGCCCTTGTTGTAATGTGTTGCTGGTGTCTGTCAACTTATTTTTAGGGTTTTTGCATCAATATTCATAAATTAGGTTGGGGAGGTGGGTGGTTTTCTTCTTTGTGTTTGTTATTTTTGGACACTTCTGTATCAGAGCGTACTGGCTTTGTAAGGAGAACTTTGGGTGTTCTCCCCACCTTTGTTCTCTGCTCTCATGAAAGTGGCTTCGGAGCAACCTGGCAGTCTTCAGGTGTGAAGCCTCCACCTGGTCCTATCTTTGGTGATGACCTTCTGTTTGCCACAACATAGACTAGAGTCTCCACTGACTCTTTGTCCCCCTTTCCTGGACTCCTCTGTTCCCCTTTCCTGGACTCCTTTGTTAGCCTGATGGCTCAGCATTAATATTTTGTTTTCCTTTTCCTTATTCACGTCATTCCTTTCATTCTCTACAATGAAAACCTCCCTTCTAACCATGAGCACAGGTCACTAAACCAAACCTTACCTGGAAGGTCCCCAGCAACACAAGCACTTTGTATCCACCCAACATGGTTTCTGTTCTCCCTGGTTGATCCAGCCTCCTAAGGTCTCTTCCCATCTTTGTGGCTCTGGCTTAGGTGTCTCATCCTCTCTGGAACTTAAGTTCCATGTAGGCAAACCTCCCAGCCATGCAATTCTGGATGGTCTAGTAGTTTCCTAAATCTAGCTGCTGTCGGGGGGGCAATGGGCGCCTATGGTTCTGCACATCTCAGGGGAGCTGGCTTGACAGGTGACAGGAGATTCAGGGGTGGTGCCCCAGAACGAGAGACCTTGTGCAGGGAGGCTTACCAGGACACTTACAGGCTAGGCCTGAGGTGATAGGTGCTTAACACGTTTCTGCTGTGTCACAAAGAGTCCTTTATGTGATTTCTTTTTCCTCCACTGCCTCCCCTTTACTTCACAAATATTTGTGGGAGGCCTCTTGTGCCCTATGCAAAAACAAAAACAAAAAACTGTACACTTAGGTAGTAAGCCAAAGACCTAACATAATCCCTGCCATTGTAGACTCCTTAGTCTAATAGATGACAGCCTTCTACAGACAAGCTACACAGATATAACTGTGTAAACACAAATAGTGGTAAGTACTGAGAAGAAAAAGAACATGGTGTAAAGTAGGGAGCAATGGGGAATTACTCTAGAGGAGTTGGTCAGGTGACAATGCAGGGGTGAGATTTAAGCCGATTCCTGAAGAAAAAGTCAGCAGACGTGTAAGAGTGGTGGGGAAGAGCTTCCAGATACAAACACCACTTGAGAATGGAGCAGGCTTGGCACATTCTGGGAATGGAAAGTCACCCACTGGGCTGGGAGGAGGTAACCGAGGTGTACTGACATGCAAGTTAAGTTTGGCAGAGCACAGAGGGCTTCCACTGTGAAGGGGGTTTGATTTTCGTTGAGTACGTGTGTGGTGTGCTTTTCACAGCTCACTCTGTGAAGATGGAAGGGCACAGACGGAAGCAGGCAGCAGGCTGTGGTAGCAGCTAGGGAAGAGGTGGCAATACCTGGCCTGAGAGCGTAGCAGCAGGGTTGGGGAGAAGCTGGCTCCTCCCCATTCGTAGGTGGATTCAGTGGGGGTAGTTGAGTAATTGACCCAGGAGAGCAAAGGAAAGGAAACTGCCAAGAACTGCTCATAGGCGAAAGCTTCAAGGGATTTCCTGTGACAATTCTTTGTAACATGTATTTACTATATACATTTTTTTTTTAACGTATCAGTATTTCATTTTAAAAATACAAGAACAGCGATATTATGACTCTGGAATTTTTGGCATTAGTCAGTGACGTGGTAAGTCTGACAAAGGCAGAGACTTCTGAAGGGTGGAAACAGAGGTTTTCTTTGGTTTTTATTTTTATGTTGAAATAATTTTAGGCAAACAGTTAGTTGACTAGTACAAAGAACTACCTAATAGCTTTCACCTAGATTCAAATGTTTTTGGAACTCTCCCATGTCTTGACTGGTTCTGTTAATGAAGTATGAATCAGAGGGGACTTAGAAACACCCAGGTAGAGGTTTGTGAAGCCAGCTGAATGTATCTGCGTGGACGACCTCCCGAGGCAGTGCATAAAAACATGGGAATCATAGGTGTTTGGAATGGCCAGCTTTACTATTAAGAGAACCATCTCCTGCAGTGGTCGTTTTCTCCCAGTACTAATGTAGCTGTGCCTCTCCTCAGTGCAGAGAACTGGAACTGAACGAAAGCTAGGCCTCTCTGATGCAGCTCATTTTGCATGTGTCTTCAGCTCTCCACAACAGTAAAAATGGCAGCATAGGCATTGGTTGAAGTAGAAGGGAAAATGGATAAATGCTGAAGACAGGTATTCATCTTCAAGAAGGCACTAATTTGAAAAGATGCTATGAAGATAAGGAACGTGGAGAAATATTTGATGGCACTCAAATCTTCCGCCTTCTCACTCCGTGTTCTTCAAGAAAGTATTACTATATGTGTGGTTTGGGTGGAAAGCTTGAGACATAATCTAGATTTAAACATTAGGAAAGCAATAAAGACACTATTTTGAAGGTCATGATTGTAGGAAAGCCTGCAGGATATTTAACTTTTTTTGACTGGTTAAGAATTTAAGCAGAAGAGCCCTGCAAATATGAACGTGGCAACTCTCAAATTAGTACAAACATCAGTAGAAAAAAATAGCTTGTACAAGATTTTTTTGTTGGGAGGAAGAGAAGGAAATTCTTCTCCAGATTTCATCCTTTGTGTAGCCTGAGAGGACTCACATGGGCTATATAAAACCAACGTGTGGGGGATGTAGGAAATCAATTGTTTTATACAAAGGATAATTCTTTCAAGAACAAGACTAGTGTGAGAAAGCCTATTCTCAGCTCAGCCTTTAAGAGAAAGCTCACACAGGAGACTCACATGCAGACTCACAGGATACCCTGAATGGAGGAAGTCCTTTTCATCATGAGTTTTCCAACATGAGAACTCAAACGTGGAAGAAATCTCAGGAATATAATCATAGCAGGAAAGGCTTCTGGCCTGATATAGTCTGATTTGAGAGAATTCATACTGGACAAAAAATTCCAGTTCTGTTCAATTTGGAAAAATTCTTATACCAAATAATTATATCTGAGAACTCTGATATCATGGGAACATGACTGCTATGGAAAGGTTTCATGAATAGCTCTCTTTTTCAGCATCATAGAAGTCATACTGGAGAATGTCTGAGAAAATAATCAGTGTTAGGAAGGTTTCAGGAGTCACAGAACCCACTGGCAAGAAGCCCTTCAGTAGGAGTCCTCATTGTGTTCAGCATCAGAGGACTCATATGAGAGTAGACTCTCAATGCAATATGCGCAGGCAAATCATTAATCTTAGCTCTCACGTTATTTGACAGAACAACAGAAAAACTTACGCTGAAGAGAACCACACTTAAAACAGAATGAGACATTTATATTTATATCAGATAGGTCATAAGGAAGGCAAACTCTGCAAAACTTTGATCACGTAAGGATAGCCATCCCTTAGTATCCATGGGGGATTGTTTCACACTCCTATGGATACCAAAATCCGTAGATGCTCAAGTCCCTTATATAAAATGGTGTAGTACCAGTGCTCGCTTTGGCAGCACATATACTAAAATTGGAACGACACAGAGAAGATTAGCATGGCCCCTGCATAAGGATGACATATAATTCATGAAGCGTTCCATATTTAAAAAGAAAATAAAGTGGTGTAGTATAGTCAGACATGAAGGGTCAACTGTACAAATATATAGTAAAACATTCTGTTTTTCCAATTTGGGTTCTATTATCTATCTGAACTGAACATCTAGAACAAATGTTAAGTAGCATGGGTGACAGCATGCATCCTTATTTCAGTTTCCCTTGTAAGTCCCCAGTTACTAGAACAATGACTGACGTTCTAGCTCAGGAAACTGTTGAGAGAATAAATGGTTGGAAAATTTTCAAGAGACGAGAGGGAATCTTCAAAGAGAAGACTCTGAAGACTAGGCCAGGCTCTGAGACAAGGGAGTAGGTAAGGGATGGTAAAGGGAAATCTTAAGATACTGCTACAAAGAACTTTGAGAGGGTCACATCCTTGGGGACGGGGCAAAAGTCTAGAATCTTGAGTGACCATCAAACATGTTTTGGCAGGAATCCAGCCTATCAGGGTGTGGTCACATACTGTGCAGTCTTTATTCAAGAATACTTTATGTTCTCTGTTACCATCCATCTATGTGTTCTCTAGGACCATGTAATCGTAATCCTTTTATCTGGGGACCACTCTCTCTGGTGTGCAGATACAGTCCCTGGAGTAATTTCAAAGCCTGAAGTGCTTTAACTGTTAACTGAATAAGAAGGAAAATAAATGAACTAAGCATTTGACTCAAACCTTTTTTGGTGAAAAAAAATTTCCAAAAGTCCTGAGGGAAATTAATAAGATGAAAGCAAGAATAAATGAGTCAGAAATGAAGAAGAAAAAAAGCCCATTTTCTGGATAGACAGAATAAATAAAAGGCAAGCTAAAAACCTATACAGGGAAAAAGAAACTCTGAATTATTCAGATATTCAGCAATACATGTAGTTCTCATTATAGTACTTTACCCAACTGTCATAAAGAATAAGCCAGCTCTATGTACTGATATGAAACAATCTCCAAGAAATACATATTTCTTAAAATGTACATCTTTTAACATACGTATCTTCACATATATAAAGATATATAGATGTACGTGGGTTTTTTTCCTTAAAAATATACACACAAACACACACCAAGTATGAATGTGTCAATTGGTTATCGTTGGGAGAATATAGAAACTGATAGGATGTAACTGTCTCCCAAGAAGAAAACTGGGTGGGAGGGTGACTTTCCATTTTTAGAGGTGCTGCTGGTAACTATGCTTATAAAATGGAAACGACTGTCTTCTTCCTGCTATGTCACCAGTTCCTGCCACAACGTAGGTGCTCAGTAATTATTTGTTGAGTACAGGAATGAACCAACAAGATGGAAAGATTTCTGGCAAAGTGTAAAGTTGGCAAAATTGGTACCAGGAGAAATGTTAAAACCAACTTTTTCTTAGAACAAAGTGGCCAGTTAGTTGTGTTTCTATATTGACCTGGGCAGTGAATATTTTCCAGCTTCCTGTTAAAAGATAGTTTCCATGGAACATGAGCTACTCAATGACAACACAGGGTGCTATGTTAACAGGTTCTTTCTGCAATGTATACGTAGCATCGTTCTCACCAAAGCACAAAGTGAGAAAAATATTCAAAAGGAGGAAATATTTGTAACTTGTAACAATTAACACCTTTTTAAAAAAAAGCTAATCCTCTGAAATAGTTATAAGAGTTGAGCAGTTGCAACAGATTGCAAAATACAGAAGCTAATAGCTCTGGCTTATACCAGGAATAACCAATTTAACACAGATAGAGGAAAGATTTTGTGAGTGATGCTGTTTTGAAATGGAACCTAAGAATAAATTGTTAATGAGCAGGCTCTATTTGGAGAAAGTTATGTTAGAATGCCATGGAAGACTTAAGTACTGTAAAAGCACTGACTTCTTTTGAAGGCTTACAAAGGCTAGAAGTATGTGAAGTCCCTTTCTTAAGTCCTATAAGTCCTCCACAGAAGTGCTGCTGTGGGAGGATGAATGCAAGTCCCTGACCTGGCTGGTCTGGGAAGAAGCAGGTGGGGTGCAAACCAGGTGTCCTTTTACCCCATGTCCTGCTTAGGCTCCTAAGTAAAAGATGGGAACTTTGTAGCAGCAGCCATCCTCCCATGATAACTTCAGATGGGACACTCACAGTGCCAGTGAGATTTCCTGAAATTTCAAATATGGGTAAATCCAGACATAAGGCTAAAAGGCCCAAATGTCTTGGTGAACCATTCACCAAGGCACTTAGTAGCTGTGTTGTGTCAACAAATACTGCTTGAGCACCTGCCAAAATGCCAAGTACTGTTATAGGGGTGGGTCACCATGATGAACAGGGTGGAAAGGCCCCCTGTCTCACTGGGCTTACATTCATTCCAGAGTAGCCACTAGCACGTGTGGCTGATTAAATGTAAACCGACTAAAATGAACTTACCAGTCAGTTCCTTAGTCGTACTGGCCATCTTTCAAATGTTCACTGGTCACCTGCAGCTAATGGCTACTATGTTGGACAGTGCAGTTCTAGAACATTTCCTTCACCAAAGAAAGTTCCACTGGGCAGTGCTGTTCTAGAGAAGGTGGAGAGAGAAATTAGTCATATACTTTAAGGTGGCAATCAGTGCTATGAAGAAAAATGAAACAATAGGATATCTATCAGGGAGTGGAGAAGCATGGATGGGCAATACTAGTTTAGAACTGGGCAGGAAGATAGCTCTGAGATGATGACATCTGAGCTGAGAGCTGGATGGGGAAGGAGAACCAGGTGGAGATGCTAGGAGAGACTATCAGACAGGCAAGTGCAATGACTTCTGGATGAGACACGTTTGGGCACGTTTGAGGAAAGGTAAGATAGTTGCTGTGTGAAGCCCTCTTTGGTGTAAAGGGCATAAAAGAAGAGGGTTTGCATTCCAGCTGCTCCCTTTCCCAGTGTGTGGCCTTGGGCAGGTTCCTATCCTCTCCCAGCATGGATTTCTTTTGTGTAAAGGTTGGACGCTATTGCTTTTAGTGGGGCTGTGGTGGTGTAAAAGCCCAGGTCCTCGGGGGCCTTCATGAAATGGTAGCTACTGTTACTGATTCAAAGACTTTGACTGATGTAAAGATCGTCATAAGTGGCTTTTGCAGATCCTCCTCTGGGTCTGGCCTAGGGGTTTCCGATGCACGAGACCCAGTTAGCAGCCTTAGCAGTGCAGTGGGGGAGACACGTTTAGAAGGCGATATAGCAGGGTGCCCAGCAGAGCTGGAGAGAGTGATGGGGAAAGGAGAAAGGGTGAGAGCTGGGGGCATCCTGGACAAGGAGGAAGAGGGATTAGGGGAGTATGCAACAGGGATGAGGGGAGCTGACCCTGACCCTGCCCCCCAACAAGCTGGTAAAAGATCATTGTAATTAGTTACTATTATATTTGTGGACTGGTAGCCCTAGTGTACCTGATTAATCAGTCCGCGTTCACTAGGAAAGTGGGCACTATGAAGGAGACAGCTTACCTGGAAAGGAGGCAGCAGAGAGAACATGAGAGAAGAAAACGGTAATTAGAAGAAAACAGCAGCTCCCATCAGCAGTACCAGTACTGTTCATGCAGTACTGGCTTTAGGTCCCTGATCACTTAGGACTTAGGGGAAACTGAGGCCCAGAAGAATTAAGAATTAATTAAGAATTAAGCCCCTTGCCCAAAGGCTCAGCGAATTTGTGAAATAGCCCCCTAGCTAGATAGGGAGTTGCAGGGGAGGGGACTAAATTGCCCAAATTCCCCCCAGGGTTATTCAGCTGGTGGGTTGAAAGTCAGTACTTGGAGCTGCAGCTAGCTGATAGGGATAATTTTATGCAGCCCCAGGCAGGTAGGTAGGTAAGTGGGTGGGTCAGTCAGCCTTGCCTCAGTGAGGTGGGGATCCAGTTTCAGCCTTGTTAGCTGGTAAACACAGCTGTCAAGTGGGGCGAATACTTTTCTGGAACGGACAGCCGTGAGGATTACCTTAGAGGTTTTGGGGAGTGGTCCAAGAGATGAGACGCTTAGAGGACTGAGGTGCCTAGGATGACATTCACCCATGGGTTTAGAGGCTTGTGGCCATCTCACATACTGCAGAGCACCCAGTAGGTGCTTTATGACAACTGCAGAACCAGTGTCCGTCTGAAGGGCTGCTACAGCAGGGAGAGGGCAGATACACTGGACTCTCAGCACCAAAAACATCGGCAGAGTTCCTGACATCCAAACCCAGACAGGCTCTACAGTTTAAAACAGTTAACATTCTAAGTGAGCATTCAATGCAAGATTCTTTTTTTTTTTTTTGTGGTATGCGGGCCTCCCTCTGTTGTGGCCTCTCCCGTTGCGGAGCACAGGCTCCGGACGCGCAGGCCCAGCGGCCATGGCTCACGGGCCCAGCCGCTCCGCGGCATGTGGGATCCTCCCAGACCGGGGCGCGAACCCGGTTCCCCTGCATCGGCAGGCGGACGCGCAACCACTGCGCCACCAGGGAAGCCCCACAATGCAAAATTCTAAGAAAACACCCTCGTGTCCCCGAGGATAAGAGGAGAAAGTAAATATATGATCAAGATTAAAGGAGAAGGGGTGGGGATAGAGGAGATGAAGTAGAATAAAAAGAACCCAACGGTTTTTTTTTTAAAGGAGAAAGCATTAAATAAAAATTCCTCTGATTAACCAAGGAGTACAAAACGGAAATTTCAGAAGTTAAAAAGCTATGAAGCAATACGGAGAATTAAGTTTGTTCTTAACTGTCATGCATGATTATTGCTCAAAATGGTGCCTTTGCCCCTGCACAGAGGTGCTAGGGAGCCCCACGCCCACCCCTTGTGGGGGCTGCTTCTCAGGCCAGTGTTGCTGAGATTCTGGTAAACTCCTATCCCTGGCTTCCCAGGTTATCCTCAGAGAGAAATTCCAACCAAGCCATAAGAGCTGTAAGTGAAAGAAAAGTGAACTAAGCTTTCAAATCAAGAATGACCGGGTGGGGGTCGGGTGGGGGGGTGAAGATAACTCTCCAGAAATCCTAAGGAACAGGAAGGGAACTAAATGCTCAAGATAACGCAGATATGAATTGGGCGGGCAAGCCTCCCGATGAAACTAACTCAAAACCTTATTTGGGAGGAAGTGGGGGGAAGAGGTTAGAAATGGGAGATCAAATGCCTGTCATGATTTTTATCAAGGAAACAGTCACTTTAAACGTAGGAAAGAAGTGACTGGCAGCGGCCGATAAGTCACTGTATGGCCCAGGACCTGTTTTTCAACCCTGGAGCGCCCAAGGCCAGTCTGGGGTGGCGGGGCGGCCCCACCCGGCACTGGGCGACTCCTGACCCCGAGCTGACTCACTCCTCGGATCGCGCGCCAGCAACGGGCGACACCCGTGAAGTCCGTGGAGGCCGCCGCCGACCCGAAGTGTGTAGTCAGGAAATTGCGAGAAGGGAAGACAAAGCCGTAAGGAGACAGGGGAAGAATGTGGGGGCGGGGGAGGAAAGTGGGTGGGGAATTCGGGTGCTCGTTGCTCTCGGGGAAAGCGGCCGCGCTCCCCTCACCCCGCGTCACCCAACGGGGAAGACCTGCAGCTCGGGAAGGTGTGTGTGGAGGCTGCGCCGGCGTCGCCCCAGGACGCGTCCACCGTCGCCGGGGAGACCGGGAGAGAGAACGCGAGTGGAGGCCACAGGCGAGAGTCCCACCACTAGCCGAGCGGCCGCCATCCTGCCAAGGGCCTCAGGCGAACCCAAACCCTCAACATGGCGGGGCCGGAAGTCCGCGGCGTGGAGACTCCTGGGAATTGTAGTGAGGAGGGTGCCTGACGCACTTCCGTCCAGGCCGGAAGTCGCGGCCCCGCGCTCCTGGAGCTCTCAGAGGAGCGAGTGAGGCTTCAGGGTGGGGATGGGTGGGTGGGGCATGGGCTTTTTACCGCTTCACCCTTTGGAGGAGGGGCCGGGCGCGCTCCGCGGACTCTGCCAAAGCCAGCTCTCCAGCAGCCAAAGCTGTCTGATAAGTGCGCCCAGTGGCCGTTATGGCAGGTGCTTGGGAGGCCGCAGACGGCGAGGAAAAGCACAGAGGCAGCGTATGCAGGGAGCCGCTGCTCCTAATCGCTTCCTGAGTCTTTTTTTTTTTTTTTTTTTTAACGCAATTGCAGTTACTCCACGGTAGTGTGAGCAAAGTTGCTCCTGTGCTCCAGGCATAGAAAGCCAAATTCTGACAGCAGGAGTTTGCAGCAAAGGGTTTATTGCGTGGAGACAGGTCTCAGATCCACTCCAACTTGGTCTTTGACTTAGGAGTGTTTTAAAGGAAGAACTGAGAGTCTAGGGTTAATCATCGTTTTGTGACATTACTTAATCGTGGTTTTAGAAGTCATCATGTCTCTGGTTTAGGATTCTCTGGCCAGGTGGTCCATGGTTCCAGAATCTGTTAGCTCGTATTACCGTGAAGAGACAACTTGAATTTGTACTTTAATGATGTTATCAATCACAGCAGTCTTGGTCATCTGACACTGGTTGATTGATGTTCAGTTAGCACAGGATTGAGGTCAGCAGGGACTTCAAGAAAGGGGATAAAGTTTTGGATAACAGAGGTTAATCATAAACTCGGCAGGGGAATCGGTTTTAGGGGGACTCATTCAATAGTAATTTCCTGTTCTGCTTTTTACTTCATGTGACAGGAACATTTGTATGTTGTCATAATCCCCCTAAAACCAGTGTATTAATTTTTTTAATGCTTACATGGGAATCTCACAATTTTCTTGACCTGTGATTTAACACTACCTGTGTCTTCCAGTTTTATTCCATCATTTACCACATTGCTAGGAAGTGAGTGTTGTGGAAATAAAGACCACTCAGAGGAGGACATGCAGAGGCTACGTACTCAGAGCCCACCCTAGCAAGGGGGTCAGCCACCGTCCCTTATGTTTGGTAGAGACTAAGGCAGGCTGGGAGTGGGAGGATTCATAGTGGAAAAAAGGAGAAGGTTCTGATTGGAGATTATTGGCTTGGGGTTAAAAAGAAAACTCTATAAAACAAATCTAACCAAAAATAAATCATAGTCTGTGTTACTTACTTTTTTTTAATTTATTTTTTTAAGCCTCTTAAGTAATTTAGAATTAGCATTTTTTCTTGGAGTTATAGAGAGCTTTCCTTAGCATTTCAGCACCATCCTGGAGTTCTGTTCAGCAAATGCTCTGTGGACTCTATGACAAGACCCAGCGTCCCTGCCTTTCCCAGACATCCTTGTTCTTGGCCCCCGTGGAGGTGGGATCAGGTTCTATTCCCCTCATGGCTGCAGGCATATACAGCATAACAATTCTTGTTATCTCTTGGTCTTTTTTTTCCTTCTACATTGAGATATAATTTATATACCATAAAGTTCACCATTTGAAAGTATACAATTCAGTGGTTTTTACTATGTTTATAAGGCTGTGCAACCATCAGTATGATCTAACTTAAAAACAGTTTCTACATCCCAAAGAAGAAATCCTGTATCCATTAGCCATCACCCCAGAGCCCTTCACTTCCTCCATCTCCTGGAAACCACTCATCTGCTTTCTGTCTCTATATATTTGCCTATTTGGGACATTTCATATAAATGGAACCATACAGTAGGGCCTTTTGTGTCTGGCTTCTTTTACTTAGCATAATGTAGTCAAGGTTCATCCATGCTGTATAGCTAGACCATATTTTGTTTGTCCACTTATCGTTTGATGGACATTTGAGTTGTTTTCCCTTTTTGGCAATTATGAATAATGCTGCTGTGAACATTCTTGTACAAGTTTTTGTGTTGACACATGGTTTCAATTCTCTTCGATTGAAACTCCTGGATCATGATTTAACTCTATGTTTAACTTTTAGAGGAGCTGCCAGATTGTTTTGCAAAGTAGTGTAGCAGTCTGTATTCCTACTAACAGCATACGAGGGTTCCAATTTTTCCACATCCTCACCAACAGTTGTTACCACCCGTCTTTGATAATAACCATCCTAGAGAGTATGAAATGGTATTTCACGGTGGTTTTGACTTGCATTTTCCTGGTGATTAACGATGTTGCTCACCTTTCATGCATTTTTTGGCCATCTGTCTTGCTCTGCTTTTGACTTACAGAGTGTCCTGAGGCTCAGTTGGACCCTCAGTTCCATCCTTTTCCTGCTGGGAATCCCCTGATGAAGATCGAGGTTGTTGAAATCCTCACACTGAACGAGGAGGTGGCTCTTCCCCGGAACGCCCAGATCCGCGCCCTCTATGCTGAAGATGAGGGCCTGAGCCCAGACATCCTCAGGGAGCCCACTCAACATCTGGATAAGCATCTAACTGACCCTGAGACCGCTCGCCAGAGGTTCCGGAGGTTCCGCTTTGAGGAGGTGGCAGGGCCCCGAGAAGCCCTGGCCCGGCTGCGTGAGCTGTGCCGCCAGTGGCTACGGCCCGAGGTTCACTCCAGGGAGCAGATGCTGGAGCTGCTGGTGCTGGAGCAGTTCCTGGGCTCGCTGCCCGGGAAGCTCCGGATGTGGGTGGAGTCGCAGCACCCAGTGGACTGCCAGGAGGCAGTAGCCCTGGTGGAGGATGTAACCTGGATCTCTGAGGAGGAAGGTGAGTGCAGTGGAAGAGTGGGGAGACAGCAGTTCCTGTGAAGGCATCTTGGAGGGTGGGGGCGGAGGAACCCCAGGCTTCCTGGGAGGGGTAGGGAAAGGCTGGTGCCCACTCCATCTACGCCAAGGGCATCTGCTTCCCCCCCTCCCCCAACCCCAGTTCTTGAATCAGAGCTTTAGATACTTGCTTGCTGATGTACCTGTCACTACCCCTGGGCCAAGGTTCTGAGAATGGCCTCCTCTCTGGACCCTTTTGTGGAAATGGAAGGTCTCAGGCCCCACGTCGGAGCTGCTGAAACCCTTGGGTGAGGCCTGGCACTGCGTTCTTTAATGAGTCCTCCACACATTTCTGATGGAAGCCAGCAGATAATGTGCTTCATTTTCATCCCTCTGGGATCCCTGCCATATCAATATCAGTCACACAGGTTTTGTATTTCTGGTACACCTTCTCTCTCTTTATTTATTTATTTTACTATTTTGTTACACTGGGGCTTAGTTGCGGCAGGTTGGCTCCTTAATTGCGGCTCGCGGGCTCCTTAGTTGCGGCTCGCGGGCTCCTTAGTGACAGCATGCAAACTCTTAGCTGTGGCATGCATGTGGGATCTAGTTCCCTGACCAGGGATCCAACCCGGGCCCCCTGCATTGGGAGCGTGGAGTCTTAACCACTGCGCCACCAGGGAAGTCCCCTGGTGTGCCTTCTAACATCATACACTCAGTGGAGGCTGTGGATAAAGTGGTTACCGAGATAGACAGGACTCATGGACTTAGGAGCTCAACAAGCCTCCGAGCTAGCAAGAAAGACGGGAGTCTGACAAATGAACATGTGTTTGACGGTGATGGGGTAGAGAGGGTAACGGTGGTGGTGGGCCAGGGCGATAGCACAGGTTCAGGATGTATTTGGGAGCCAGCCTCCATGAGGCTTGATGTCCATCAGGCTGGGTTCCGTGGAGCATGGACACCACTTTCTGTGTCTGTGACAGGTACCTGGAAGATGTTTCTTGAGTGAATGAATGATTGACTGATTTTGATGCTTGAAGAGGAGGGGGGAATCTGAGGCTGGATGGTGGGATTCAGAAAAGAGGGCTTCCTGGAGAAGCAGGTGCGGGGAAGGAGAGGGGCAGGTGGCAGTGGGAGTGGTCTCTTCCACAGGCACCGAGTCTGGGGTGCTGTTGTCTGCAGGGTGAGGGCCCCACAATTATCCACATTGGAACCCCTTGAACCTCACATGGCAAAAGGCACTTCGCATGTGTGATTAAGTTAAGAATCTTGAGGTGGACGGATTATCCTGGATTATTTGGATGGGCCCAATGTCATGAGGGTCCTTATGAGAGGCAGGCAGGAGGGTCAGAGTCAGGATAGGAGATGTGAAAAATGAGGCAGGGGTGATACAAGGATAGTGTCACAAGCCATGTAGTTTACATAGCCTCTAAAAACTGGAAGGAGCAAGGAGTATGTTCTCCCCGAAGCCTCTGGAAGGAATGCAGCCCTGTGAACACTTTGATTTTAGCCCTGTGAGGCTTGTGTCAGGCTTCTGATCTCCATAATTGTAAGACAGCAAATTTGTGTTATTTTGAGCCACTGGCATGGCAGCTTGTTACAGCAGCACCAAGAAACTAATATAGGTACCAAGGAGGCAGTTGTCGAGCTCATTGAGATGAAAGGCAGTGAGTCTGTTTCACACCTTGGGGGTGAATGAAACCAATTAGCCTTCCAGGGAACCCTGTGAGTCCTGCGTTTGTGGTCAGCATGTCCATTGAACCTCTTGGGCATGGCTGCCACAAGCCTTACACAGAGTGGCCTAAGGGAGAAGGACAATATATTGAAAAAACCCAAGGGTGACCAGCTTCAGGCGTGGCTAGACCCAGCAGCTCCACTCATCTTCAGGACTCGTCCTCTCTGCTATATCATACTTCTGCTGGCCTCGGATGGCTTCACTCAAAGGCACTGTTTCCATGTAGGGACTCCCAGGATGGAATTTCTCTTTCCTAAATGTTCCAACAGATGCCCCTTTGGCTCTTATTGGCTGGCTGGGGGGCCCACGTTCATCCCTGATCCAATCATTTTGGCCAGGAGGAAGCAACGGCCTGGTGGGCCAGCCTGGGTCACATCATGTGTCCCCCTTGATAGTGGGGTGGCATCATCATTATAGAAGCCTAAGGACCATGTGGGGACACATAAGGAAAGTCAGACATCAAAGAGCCATGGTCAAGAGGGGCCATAAAGCCAGGCAGAGCTGTTTTCTGAGGTGGAAGAAACTTGGTAAAATTTGCATCAAGATGGGTTTGGGGGAATGAGTCTGGTCCTGGGGCCAGGGGAAGTACCCCACTCCGTGGGGTAACAGGAAGGAAGGAGGAAGGGGTGGAGGACATGGAGGCCAGAAGTGGGGTCTTTGTCTCTGAGGAGAAGGTGTGAGGCCAGCTGCTGAGGTGAGCGTGGAGGTGAGGCAGCTACTTCAGTGGAGGGACTGGGTCCGGAACAGTCCTTGGAGGGGGAGTGGGTGGGACCCGCAGTGGGGACAGTGGTGCCCTGTGGTCACACACATGGGGATTTGGGCACAGGCTTTGAGAGAAGAATGGGGGGCACCATAAGCTATGGGTCCCGGAGACAGACGTGGGCTGTCCTTGCCCCACCTAACCCTGCGCTGCTGTCTCTTGCCAGCACCGCCCACCCAGGGCCCCACCAGCTCTCTCCAGACCACAGCTCAGCAGGAGGAGGACGTGGCCACCAGGCTGGCCAAGGCACTGCCTGAGGTGAGTGGGGAGTGTCACCCTTTCCTTCCCTGGTCCCAGCATCCCCCGCAGGCCTCCCACAGGCAGGCCTTTCAGAGTTGCTGACCGTGAATGGCAGGCCTGCCCTCCGGCGACTGTGGTGTCATTGGAGACCACGACAGGGCACAGTGACCAGGAGTCAGGAAATCTGGAGGGAAGAGGGGGAGGGGCCAAGCGTTCGCAGCCTCGGGCCCAGGCGTCCAGATCAAGGCTGGATCCCAGTTAGAACAAAAGAGGCTTCATCCTTCAGAAACGCAGAGCTGGGTGTTTATAACTGAAACAAAGCCTGGGATTTGCTTCAAAATAATCAGAGCTGGGGTGTAGACGAAATAGGACTGGACCTGTCTTGCTGACTGTTGAGGCTTAGAGAGCAGCCAGTGATGGTGTCTATGTGACCTTGGTCGGGGCTTACATTTGGCTTGAGCATAGGAGTGAATTTATCAGCTCTCATGTAATGAGTGGTCTGGTACAGGCTTCAGGCGCAGTTGTATTCAGGGGCTCCTGCCTCTTCCTTCTCAAGCAGGCTCTGCCCCTTTTGGGCAAAATGCCTCCCAGATCCAGACAGAGGGCGGTGGGAAGCCTCTTCCTCCCGGAGTGCTGATCAGGTCCTCAGAAAGGACTCATCACGGTGCGGCCCAGGCAGCCACCCCACCCCCAGGCAACCCCTGTCCCCATGGGGAGGGGCTATTCCAGAATGGGATATGCCCAGGGAGGGGCAAGGCTGGCCCGAGGGGTGGTCTCCGGTGGGAAGTCATGGGGAAAGGGTAGAGGCAGTTTGTTTGTGGCACTTTGTAGTTCCTTGTGAAGTAGGGCTCTTCCTCTAGCCTGGGCCCCAGACTCTGGTTTTGTGAGAACGGACCCACTGGACTTTTTACAGGCCCCAGTCAGTGTTTCCAAGCAAACCCCAAAGCTGGGGCATCCCCAGCACGGCGAGCTCTGTCGGAATGTCCCCGCCAGCCTCTCTTCTGTCCCCACCAAGGACTCCCTGACCCTCCCGCTGAAATACAAGGTGTGTGACATTGCAGGAACCGGTGACCTTCCTGGACGTGGCTGTGGACTTCAGCAGGGAGGAGTGGGGGCTGCTGGACCCGACACAGAGGACCGAGTACCACGACGTGATGCTGGAGACCTTTGGACACCTGGTCTCAGTGGGTAAGGCCCCTCCACGCTTCCGGGACTGGGATGCCATGGGGGCTCTGAGTCAGGGCTTACACCCTCTCTGGGCCCTGGACATGCCCTCGAGTCCCCTGCACCGTCCAGGGCCTTTAGCTGACACTGTACGTCTGGAGGGGTGGGGCTCGTATGAACAGAGGCAGCCTCAGGTCCAGTGAAGGACCGATTTGCTGTCCACCCAGAGGGTGAATGAGAACAGGGACTCTGAGAGCTGGGAGGCGCTCGCAGCCCTTGCCCAAGCTCGGTGTGCCGCTCTTTGCTGCTTCGCTGTTTTCCGTCTCCCTCCCCGGGGTGCATGACTGTACTTGGGGGAAAACACAGCTTCTGGATATTTAATTATGGCGTCCTGTCGACCCGTTTTAGCACTTTCTGTTTACAGTATCTGCACCTTTGTGTTTCTTTCAGGGTGGGAGACTACTCTGGAAAGCAAACAGTTAACTCCAAACCCCAACACGCCTGAGGAAGAGCCAGCCTGCCACCTGAAAGTGGAGGAATTCTCGAGGGATGACGCCCAGCCCTCTACCTCAGGAGACACCTTGCAGGCTGGGGCCCCGGAGGTCTTGGACACAGCGTTGAAACCAGTAGCGCTCACTCAGGAAAAAACCCTCCCTCAGAAGCCACCCGGTGAAAGCCCCAAACCCCCGGCAAGCACAGGTCCCGACGCAAGCCACATCTCCCTCCAGAAGACCATTCCTAGAAAACGCTTGCGCAAGCGTGACCCCAGGGTCAAAAAGATGACACACAACCCCTGTGTAAAACTTCATCAGAAGAGCTGCAGCAGGGGAAAGGCCCAGGAGAGCGGGAGCTGTGGGAGAACCTTACCCCGGAGCACTCAGCAGATCACGTTTACACGAATTCACAAAGGGAGCCAGGTGTGCCGATGCAGCGAATGCGGGAAAACCTTCCGGAACCCCAGGTACTTCTCGGTGCATAAAAAGATCCACACGGGAGAGAAGCCCTACGTGTGTCCGGACTGCGGGAAGGCATTCGTGCAGAGCTCCTCCCTCACGCAGCATCAGAGGGTTCACACTGGGGAGAGACCCTTTGAGTGTCACGAGTGTGGAAGGACTTTCAACGACCGCTCGGCCATCTCCCAACACCTGCGGACTCACACCGGGGCCAAGCCCTACCCATGTCAGGACTGCGGCAAAGCCTTCCGCCAGAGCTCCCATCTCATCAGGCATCAGAGGACTCACACCGGCGAGCGCCCCTACACCTGTAACAAGTGCGGAAAGGCCTTCACCCAGAGCTCGCACCTGATAGGGCATCAGAAAACACACAGCGGGGTGAAATGCAAGAAGAAACAGCCTACCTCGTAGCGCTCAAGCCAGGTGAAGAGACATCGCCTTTGCAGCCTGATCCTGCAGTGTCACATGAGTGAGCCTGGTTGGGATTCGGGACCGAATGTGGAAAGCCTTGAGTGATGAAGTTCTCAAGACCAAAGGATGACCAGGGAGAACGCCCTGCATGTAAGTCAGTAAGAAAAGCAGTGGGGAGTATCTCTAATGAATACATCAGTTGGAAAAACATTTAATTTTTCGCTCAGTTGATTTGCCATTTTAATTTGTTTGTTCGTTGGTTATTAAAAGTGATATTAGTGAAACCTGAAAATGCTTATAATCTAAGTTTAAAAAGCCAGGTACCAAAAAGTCTGTGCACTGATATTATATTTGTGGTAAAGTATTTATGCATATGGACAAGGATTGAAAGAGAACATAGATAAATAAACTATATATTTCTGTGGTAGGATCTCTGTGTGTTTTTTCTCACCTATTTGATTAAACGTCTTTTCACTAATGACTTGATTAAAAGAAGCAATGTTAAAACAAAAGGGGCGGGCCCTGGGTAGACCTGGGAAGTTGTGCTGGGGTAGATAAGGGGAGTGGGGGCCGAGGCAGGTGAAGGAAATGCTCTGGGAGCATGAGCAGCAGGTGGCAGGGCAGGTGGTTGCACGAACCTCCTTCAGATGAATGGACATCTGTCAGGATTATATGAGGAGCCTGGATGATGAGCTGGAGGATGATCAACCAAGGGAATGGTAGGTGATTCCACCAGGAGGGCCAGCAGTGCCCTAGTCTCATGGCAGGAGCCTCTGTACTCACCACTCTCACTAAAAGAAACCTGAAGGTAATAAATGCTGAGTTAGGAAAGATTTAAGGCTATGGATAACTTAATATCATAAGTTGACTGCTTCAGAAGGTCAGAGAAGCTCATCTCTGAGGTGAATGGAAGAGTTTCCACTTTCCTTAACGTAGGATGAAATGATGCAGAATTTGAATATACATGCGACTTCCCTGGTGGTCCAGTGGTTAAGACTCCACACTCCCAATGCAGGGGGCCTGGGTTTGATCCCTGGTCAGGGAATGAGATCCCACATGCATGCCGCAACTAAGAGTTCGCATGCCACAACTAAAAGATCCCCCATGCCACAACTAAAGATCCTGCATGCCACAACGAAGATCCTGCGTGCTGCAACTAAGACCTGGCGCAGCCAAATAAAACTGGTGGCTCCTAATCTTTCCCCAACCCCACGTAATTCACACTTGTACCACCCAGCATTTCAGTCATAAATTTGCCATCAGGGCTCAGGATGTGTCTGAATATCCTGGGTGGAGGGTTGTGAGTGGCAGAATGATGGCCCCCAAAGATGTTCACTGTTAATCCCTGGAACCTGTGAATATGGTACCTCACGTGGCCAAAGAGACTTTGCAGATGTGATTACATTAGGATTTTGAAACGGAGATTATCCTGGATCATCCCAGCGGACCCAGTATTATCACAAGGGTTGTTACAGGAGGGAGACAGGAGGATCTGAGTAAGAAAAGAAGATACGGTGACAGAAGCAGAGATTTGAGTGACGAAGGACCATAAACAAAGGAATGTGAGGGGCTTCTAGAAGCTGGAAAAGGCAGGGAAATGGATTCATTCCCTAGCGCCTTCAGAAGAAATGCAGTACTGGCAACACCTTGATTTTAGCCCAGTGATAGACTTCTGATCTCCAGAGGGTAAAATAATAAATCTGAATTGTTCAAGCCACTGGGTTTGTGGTAATTTGCTTCTGCAGTAATAGCAGGGGGTGTACATGATTTGAAAGTTTCCACCAATGGATACTGTACCCAAAGGGATGGTGTATCCCTCCAGAAAGCACTGGATCTGGGAAAGGGAGAGCGGGCAGGCACTGTGCCTAGGGTTGGCAAACGGCAAGGAACTAGGGGCTTGGAATTGTGTGGAATGGTTCTCTGTTCTCACAGAAACATGGAGATTGCGTAGGAAATTCCAATAGTCTGGAAGAGTAGCCTGCTCAGACTTTTTGGTGCGCCTGGGACTTAGACTTTTGTCAGGTGGAAAAGGGTGCACATGTATCCTCTGGGGCAGAGGCAGCTGAACTTGTAGAAATGGATGAGGATAGTAACTGGGAGAATTACAATGAGTCAGCTGAAAGCTGGAGAAAGTGGAGAAGGGTCCCATTCACAAGGTAAGATGTGGCTTTCCGCTGTCTCAGATTCCTAGATCACAGAACATAGAAACAGCCACCATTACGGTTCCTTTGGAGCTGGAATTTAATGAAAGCCAACCAGCGGATTCTTAACCACTGCACCACCAGGGAAGCCCACTGTGGTAAATCTATTAAGTGGAGCTCTCATCTGGTTGCACATTAAAGAACTCATACCTAAGAAAAACTGTATAATGTAATCAATGTGGGAAGTCTTTCACCTGGTGCTCCCAACTTGTTGACATTACGTAATTTGTACTAGAGAAAGACTCCATGAATGTCGTGACTGTGGGAGAGCTTTCAGCAGGAGGTCTTAACTAATTAGGCATCAGAAAACTCACACTGAAGAAAAACTGTTCTGTTGTATTCGATGTGGGAAGTTTTTCAGTCACATCCTTGATTTTAATGTGTATCAAAGAAAGAATAATGGAGGGACTTCCCTGGTGGTGCCGTGGTTAAGAATCCGCCTGCCAATGCAGGGGACATGGGTTCGAACCCTGGTCCGTGAAGATCCCACATGCTGCAGATCAACTAAGCCCGTGCGCCACAACTACCGAGCCTGAGTGCCAGAACTACTGAAGCTTGCGCACCTAGAGCCCGTGCTCTGCAAGAAGAGAAGCCATCTCAATCAGAAGCCCACGCACTGCAATGAAGAGTAGCCCCTGCTCACTGCAACTAGAGAGAGCCTGCGTGCAGCAACAAAGACACAACGCAGCCAAAAGTAAATAAATTTTTAAGAAAAGAATAATGGAGAGAAGCCTTATGAGTGTAGTTAATATAGGAAGTGTTTCCTTCAGAGCTCTGGCTTTACTTCACATCAAAGAACTCACATTGAAAAGAAAGAAGCCTTATGAGTGTAATCAGTGCGGGAAATGCTTCAGTTGGAGTTCTCACTTTGTTACTCTTCAGAGAACTCACACTGGAGAGAAATCTCATGAATGCCGTAAGTGTGAAAAGTCTTTCCACCGGAATTGTCACCATATTGGACATCAAAGAATCCATATTGGAGAGAATCCGTATAAATGTAATCAATGTGGGAAATCTTCAGATGGAGCTTTTATCTTATTGTGAATCAGAAAATTCATAAGGGTGAAAAACCACATGAGGGACTTCCCTGGTGGTGCAGTGGTTAAGAATCCGCCTTCCAATGCAGGGGACACAGGTTGAGTTCCTGGTTAGGGAACTAAGATCCCACATGCTTTGGGGCAGCTAAGCCTGCACACTGCAACTACTGAGCCTGCGCTCTCTAGAGCTAGAGCGCCACAACTAGAGAGAAGCCCGCTCCCGGCAACAAAGATCTGGTGTGCTACAACTAAGACCCAACGCAGCCAAATAAATAAATATTTTAAAAAATTTAAAAATAGGGCCTTCCCTGGTGTCACAGTGGTTAAGAATCTGCCTGCCAGTGCAGGGGACACAGGTTCGAGCCCTGGTCTGGGAAGATCCCACATGCCGCAGAGCAACTAAGCCCGTGCGCCACAACTACTGAGCCTGTGCTCTAGAGCCCACGAGCCGCAACTACTGAGGCCCACGTGCCTAGAGCCTGTGCTCCACAACAAGAGAAGCCACCGCAATGAGAAGCCTGCACACCTCAACGAAGAGTAGCTCCCACTCGCCGCAACTAGAGAAAAAGCCCGTACACAGCAACGAAGACCCAACACAGCCAAAAAGAAATAATAAAATAAATTTTTTAAAAAACAAAAAACTTGAATGTACTGTGAAAAAGCCTTCAGCAGACCATCTGACTTATGGAACACCAAAGAATTCATGGTGAAGGAAACCTTATGAATGTAATCAGTGCAGAAAGGCTTTCAGATGGTGCTCTCCCCTTGCTGGACATCAGAGAACTCATTCTCGAAGAAAACTGTTAAACAACAGTTTTTAGTGTAATGACATATGGTCAATCTCTGCTCTTATGACACAGTCCTACAAAAGCTGATCCACTGGGCAGTGTTCTTAATAGCACTGAGGCCTAAATCTGGGAAGGAAAAAGAACACGAGAATGAATAATATAAGCACTGAGGTGGGGAAATTGTTTCCTCAGATGATTACATTATTTGTTCAGAGATTGAAACAGTTGATGGAAATGTAATATCAATGTTCTTTTTTACTTAGATATTTTACCATTTGGGGACATTTGTGTAGTTTCTAATCTGTTTTATGCAGATTCTGTAAGACATAATTATGATGTGAAGTGAAAAATGCATGATGTGCATGATTGTGCTGTCATATTAAAATATGTTTGTACATGGGCGAGAATAAAAGTGGAATGGATAAATAGTTGATTGGACTTGTTCCATTTAAAAATATTTAAATGTTCCTGTGATAATTACTTAACAACAAATTTTAAAAGTCCAGAACAAAAATAGAACCCTGTGGACTATTTACCTCCTCTGAGGATATCAGGAAGAAGGAGGACAAGGAACTAAGAAGTTAAGTGCTACCTGGCTTCTGGGAAGTATTTCTAGAAAAGTGTGTGATGGCCACACCTCCTATCATTCTTGGGTTCCCCAGAGGGTCACCACTGAGGACCCAGTAGCTTCTCAGGAGGTGACTTGAAATCCATTGGAGAATCTCATCACAGAAGTGAAAGTGCCTGGGCAGCACAGAAGGTATGTATGCTCAAATCATTGTACTCACTAGTGCCATTTACCCAGAACGTCCTAACATCCTTCTGTGTTCAGCCTGGGGAGAGTGACCAGTGATGCAGGAAACCTAGAAATGGGAGTGTTACCACCCAGAGTTCTTGGCTTCCTTAATCAATAGAAACTGATAAGAGGCCAGCTAAGAAATTCAGGTAAGTCTTTTGTAGGACTCATGCTGCAGCACAAGGAAGCGAAAACAAGGATCAGGTGCCCTTTCTCGCTCCATGAGGGGGAGCCAGCTGGTTCCTTACATGGGGTGAGCGTAGGGGTGAGTCCAGCGGTTGGCCCAGAGGGGTGGCTTAGGTGGTCTGCCCACCCGCTTCGTGGTGGTGTGTGCAGGGGTCACGTGCGGTACGCGGCTCTTGCTCCCAACACCCTGCTTTTGCTGGGGTTTTGGTCTTTTTGTATCTTGCCCATAATTTGCCCTAACTGCACATGCATGCAGCTGTGTTCAGTCCCTTATAGTTTCTTTGCATTTTGTTGCTCGAGGAGACATTTGTCCAGGTGCCAGCCCTGCAGCAGAGGATCCTAGGTCCCAGGTTTCAGGTCCCAGCCTGTCTCAGGAGGGAAGAGCTTCAACCATTGCCCATTACCTGAGTCTATCTCACTTGAGTATCTGACATGAAACCAGAGTGAGATTCATTCCATAAGCTGCCTGTAGTTTTCCTGGGGGTCAGCGTTTGCTGCTTTCCCTTAATGAAAGAAATTTTATATTTTAAGGCAGGATGAGAAAAAATTAAACATAAAATTCTGTTTGTTTGCACCTCCTCTCTCCGTCCCTAATGTGCAGTGTGCATTTGCATTACGCATTAACCAGAGCGCCTCAAAGATGGGAATGCCTGCTCAACCTTTCTTCTGACACTAGCAATGAAACTTCTTAAGAGAATGGCTTTCATTCCGGCTTTGTAGGGGGTCTAAAAGATCCTTCCCTACACTAAGCCCATAGGATCTTGTTTTTCACTGAAATCAAGCCCTCAGCAACAAGAAGACCTCGGCCAGGTTCACTCTGCACCACCCTGAGGTGCATCTTAGGTATTAAGTTCGTGTGAGGCTCTTTCAAATTCTGTTTAAATAAAACATGTAGGGGCTTCCCTGGTGGTCCTGTGGTTTAGACTCCGCACTCCCAATGCAAGGGGGCCAGATTCGATCCCTGGTCGGGGAACTAGATCCCGCATGCTGCAACTAAGAGCCGGCGCAGCCAAATAAATAAATAAATAGAACATCTATCAGAAGCCTGTAATTCCACCCCAGGCATGGGGCTTGTGGCAACCACCATCTTCTGGGGCTTTAACAAATGGAACTCTCGGGATCTTGCAGGTGTCAAATGAAAATAGCTCTGACCACAACATCTGCATCTCAAAGGTCAGGCAGAAAAAGGCTTTGCTTTTACAGGGATGCTAGAAGGAACAGGCATTGGGCAGTTGATCAAGCAATTTTTTTAAAATTTTGTTTTAGGGGCCTCCCTGGTGGCGCAGTGGTTGAGAGTCCGCCTGCCGATGCAGGGGACACGGGTTCGTGCCCCGGTCCGGGAGGATCCCACATGCCGCGGAGCGGCTGGGCCCGTGAGCCATGGCCGCTGGGCCTGCGCGTCCGGAGCCTGTGCTCCGCGACGGGAGAGGCCACGGCAGTGAGAGGCCCGCGTACCGCAAAAAAAATAAATAAATAAAAATAAAATAAAATTTTGTTTTGTTTGTCAGCTGATTTTCTGGAGGAGTTGTTAAGGAGGGGCTGATCAACATTCTGACGCTGGCCCAGGCTGATGTCAAAGTTCACGGTCCTGTGGGAAGGACAGAAGATTAACTAAAACTTGGTCAACAAAAGTTCCAACTGACCAATGGGACAAACAGCTCAGTTAATCATGTGTGAGACAAAGAATGGAAAAGTGTCTGGTCCTATCCTAGATAAACAAGGGGGTTATCTGCAAGCCGTATCTAAGTCAAGTGTGGAAGGGTGGTTCTTTGCAGTAAGAAGTTCCAGGAGCACAAGGTAGAGAGGCTTCTTCTACTGCTGCTGTTTCCCTGGAATACAGGGCTGGGTAGCAGGGTCAACGTTCTCAGAAGTATATCATCAGGGCCACACTGGTGATAAGACAATCAATCAGAATTAGAGACTTTACTTAGAGGTTAACGTTTACTCACACAGGGGATAGCAACAGCTCCTATAGTCCAGGTGGCTGACAAGTCTCCTTACCTCTGCAAGGTGATCACCTGATACAGCAGCGTAGCTGCTACAGCTCTAGTGGCAGAGAATATCCCTGCTGTCTTCTCACTGAGAACAGCCAAAGGCAGGAATTCCTTTCCTTTCATGACACCAACTGAAAGAAAAGCTGGTTTGAAAAGCTAAACGCCCACAAAATGGGAAGGAAAGGGATGTGTGAGCAGTGCGTGGGAGTGGCGCCCCCTAGAGTTTTGTGAGGGGCTGCCCACTGGGGCAATGTTTTGTTCCTGGAACTAGGAGCACACCCAAGCCTGAGGGGGCCCAGCTGATTGAAGGCGAGCTAGTCAGCAGTGTTCCATCTGGTCCTGGGTGGGGTGCTGGGCTTCTTCCGCCCGCAATATTCCCTCGTCCATGTGAGGCAGAGTGGTTCCTGCCACTGGCACCAACACTCAACTTTTACACCCCAACTTTGAGGGCTCCCCCAGTAACAATGAGGAAATTGATCTTCCAGAGAAGAGGAGACATGGCCTAGACCAAACCAGGAGTTGAGGGAATCTGGGATTTCCAAGTCAGTCTGGTCTAAAACTGGCAGATATTTGAAAACAGACAAACAAACAAACAAACAAAAAACACAAGCTCTGCAGCAAGACGGCCTCAGTTCAAACCTGGGCTTTGCATCTTACCAGCTGTGCCCTTCGAGTTAGTTACTTAACCTCTCTGTGCCTCAGCTTTCCTATCTGTTCCAGGGGAAGTTCATATAGAGTCTATCTTATAGGGTTGCTAAAAGGAGAACTGAGTCAATACACACGTGTGCTTTACCAGGCTGGTAGTCAGTAAGCCCTTAATCTATTACTATTGTTATTACTATTATTACTAGCTCCTCTTTCAACACTTGACGATTTATAAGCACTAAATAATAATAGAGAAAAACCAGAAACACCCTGAAAAACAAAGGCAATGAGGGAGGACCAGCACTACTAGATAGTAAACTGTATTATGAAGCATCTATAATTTTAAAGTTGTAGTATTGGCACATGATAGACATATTCAACAGAAAAGAAAATCCAGAAATAGACTCAATTATATATGGAAAGTTAGTATATGATAAAAGGAGCACCTCAAACAGTGAGGAAAAAGTAGACAATTTTGCTAAACTACTTAGTCTACCTGTGGCAAAAGATAAAATGAAATTCATTCCTCACACCTTACACTAGGATGAATTCTGAGTGGATCAAAGATTTAAATGTAAAATATGAAGCTATACAAGTACTAGGAGAAACATGGGTGAATGTCCGCAAAACTTGAGAATATTTCCCACCCATGAGTCAAAATCCCGAAGCAATAAAGGAAAATACTGATAAATTTGATGGTATAAAAATAACCATTTGCATTAAAAACAACAACAACAACAACAACACTATTAGCAACATAAAAAGATTACAAACTGTGGAAAATTGCAATTTGCAAGGTTAATATTGCTAATAAGGAACTTCCAACGCTAGAGTAAAAGACCAACCAAAAAAAATGGCTAAAATATGAACAGTTCACAGAACAAGAAATGTAATAGTTCTTAAACATATTAAAAGATGCTCATAACTAGAGAAATTCTCACTCATTAGAGAAACACAAATTAGAACTGCATTGAAATACCATTTTTTACCTATCAGATTGGCAAAGATTCAAAAGTTTGGTGCCATACCCAGCTGATGAGACGGTGGGGAACAGGTCCTACCATACATTGTTAGTGGGATGCAAAAGGTATAACCTCAAAGGACAGGAATTGGGCAAAATTAAAAACACATTTACCTTTGACCCAGTAATCCCACTTTTAGAGATCTAGTCCAAATATACACTGCCAAAAATGCAAAATTACGTAGGCACAGGAGTATCCACTGCAGCACTGTTTGTAAAACACTCAGTACAGCTTACATGTCATCAGTAGGGGGCTGGTGGAAAGAACTGTGGTCCTGCAACACAATGGTGCCCCAGCAGCTGGCAGAGAGTGATCACCCACCAAATCATTAGGTATAAGCAACGAAGTACATCAGAGCACTATGTGTGGCTTGGAATATTTTACCCAAGGAAGAGTGTGGGATACACATGCAGAATGTATTTGCTTAGATACTTTTTTAAATGGAAGGATAATCCAAAATTAATATAAATAATTACCAGTGGGAGAGGGCAGGGATAGAGGGAGGGGCAGCCAAAGAGGCTAGGCTCCTCTAAGTGTAATTTTGCCTTTGTAGTTTTCATTTTGGAACCGTGAGAGTGCTTTGCATAATTAGAAATTACTTAAGTTTTAAGTGATCTCTAAAAATTGAAAGTGTTCAGTGAAAAGCTTATCACATGAATAATTATTTCCATTAACTTTAAAACACAGCAATTTCACTGTAGAGATAGATCCTAAGGACAAAAAGAACTGCAAATAACTCTTGAACTTTCAGTAATAAGATTGGAAGTAATTTGAAACACAAAGCAACTAAGTAATTCTGCTGATGTAATTGGGAGCCACGATTTTCAGCTTTAAAAAAAAGATCAAGGCATAAAATAAATAAAGCCCTGTCACACTAAATTTGATATAGAAATATCAGGATAAATCTAAAATGTTTCTCTTAAAAAATATATATATATATATATATATATCTCCCAATTTTTAAATGTTCACTGAAGAGGTTTTTAACAATAACTACCATAGTAGCAATGAGTACTACTAGTACCCAGATTATGGTCTCTAAAACACATTTCCCATTAAAAAGAACCAGGGTTCCTCAGCAAAATGGCCAATTCCAAGGCTGGGACTGGAAATTTACAGAATGATCCTGTAACATCTTCTCAGACAGGAAAGTAAATAAGCTATAAAAGGCTACTGAGGTCATGTCAAAAGGACACAGGAGCCAGACTGAAGGAGCTGATCTTGGTCAAAGTTTGGTTAATTGAAGCATCACATTGTTCACTGAAATAGGTTAAAACACAGAGAATATATTTAAAATCCATGTATATAAAACACACTCACTGGCCACCTTTGAAGGATGCTAACACATCTCAGTTTTTTCAAAGCAAAGGGAAAGAATGAAGCATTTATCCTCTCTCTCCTGTACATCTTAGGGAAACCAAAAAAGTTGGTAAGGGAAAATTTTTCCTTATGGAAGAATTCCAGCAAGTAGACACAGAAAGAATGATATAATTAGAAAACCACTATTTTGTAACTCCTAATGAAATAATGGGTGTAAGGCAACGATCATCAATGACTGCTAGAACCCATTCTGTGAAAAATGTTGGAGAACTTTGTAATAGACGGATCAGGCTGTCAACACCTGAATGATCAAAATAAACATCAAAGAAGCGCGCCAGATATCATGTGCCTTCTGATATGATGCAAAAGGAAACGTGCACCTATGAAAGACTGTCAAATATACATACAAATTTGAATCTAATTAAGCCTCTAGATCCAACTACCAGTTTACAAGAAAAACAAGGGAAAGAGAAATGACACCATAAGGATACCATTACCAAAATCCAAAATGTAGTAAAAATTTACAGGAAAAATTTACCTGGTTTCAACAAATAAATGGAAATGAAAAAGCATTTGTGGAGGAAATCCATAAACTACAAGACTTAAGCACACATTAACCAAATGCAAGGTGTGAACCTTTTTCAGATCTCAATTTGAATAAACAAAATTTTTTTAAAAAGACACAATTTGGGGTAATTTAAACACTGGATATTTGACATTAAGGAATTATTGCTAATATTTTTAGGTGTGTTAATGATTTTGTAGTTATATATTTAAACTCATTTTTTCCCGTGATATCTTTTTTTTTTTCAATCGCTCAGACATCCCAGGAAGTTGTGCCATCATTAGCTCTTTTTTCTTTTTTATAACATTTTATTTATTAAAAAAAAATTTTTGGAGTATAGTTGATTTACAATGTTGTGTTAGTTTCAGGTGTACTATCTTTTTTCTGATAGATATTGGTAACCTTATGTACTGATTATTAACAGCTTTATTGAGACATCATTCACATAAAATTCACCCACTTAAACTGTACAATTCACCCACTTAAACTGTATAATTCAATGGTTTTTTAATATACTCAAGAGTTTTACAATTTTAGAACATTTTCATCACCGCCAAAAGACACATATCCATTTAGCAGTCACTCACATCGCCTCTAAAACTCCTCCAGCTCTAGGTAACCACTAATTTACTTTCTCCATGGATTTCATTATCTTTTAGAGATACGTTCTTAGGCATTTATGCGTGAGATGATGTGTCTGGGATTTGCTTCAAAATCATCCAGCGGTGGCTGACAGCAGGTAGGGATAGATTAAATTTAAAAAGCAGAAAGCTGACAGTAAATGAAGCTGAGTAGTGCATAGAGGAAGCATGGGGTTTCATCATACTATTCTCTTTACTCTTGTAATTTTCTGTAATAAAAACAAACAAGGTCGTCTATTTTACCATAATGAAAAGTCCCAAGGTGGGCATAGGCAATGTTGATTCAGTGACTCCGGGAGGATCCCATTACTTACTTTGATTCTTTCCATCTTCCTGCTCTGCCATTCTCAGCATGTTGACTGCCTCTTGGGCTGGTTTCCGCATGGTGCTGGCATGGCGGTACTTTTCTATACATTACATGCAGACAACACTGTCCAGAAGCAATATAAGGGGACACACTAGTGTCTTATGTCCATTTTTAAGAGAGAGGGAAACTGCCCCAGAAGCCCCCAGCAGACTTGTCATTTCTCCTTGGCCAGAATGCCCTTGACTAATTCAATCACAGGGCAAGAGGCATGAGACCACTCCATCAAGACTCTCCTTTGGGAAGTTAGGTTCCAGACATTCTGGAAGAATATACAAATTACAGGGTCACGTGAGCAAGTATGAAGTGTGCAAATAAGAAGCGATGGCCTTGGGTAAAGCAACCAAGGTCAACTCCAGGAGAGTCAAGGCAAGAAAGACTGGTCACAGGAGCAACTCAGACACAAGAGCACAATCCAGGAGCTTAACGATGCCTGAGGTTCAAGTAGAGCCAGAGTGGTTCCCACCAGAAGGCAGGCCTGGGAAGGTTTCCTGTGGTCTCTCCCTTCTTGAAGAGCCAGGGCATGTTAGCAGGTCTGTGGGTCTTAGCCCCACAAACAATGGCCAGACCACATATAACAGAACTCTCTGACCCACAATCTCTGTAGCAACAGGCCTAAAACAGGACTTGGTCACTAACTGCCAGCTTCCCTATTTTTTGCCGCTGTCCCACTTACGACCCACTGGAGAAAGCCAGATAAGCTCCCCTGAGCAATCACATAGGATGACCCACTACTAGTTAGCCGGCCTCCAACTTCCATACTCCACACTCAGGACACACCTGAGGCCATTTCTGTTTGTTGCTGTCAAGTTTTCCCTCTCCTGTGCCGGCCTTTGAGCCTTTGCCAAACGCAAAGACTGTGGTGGACTCCCCTGCTCTAGCGGGCTCTGAAAAAACATCTTCTGTGGTCCTCATCAGGTGGTCCACGGACCACCCTCCACGGCAGGTCTGGCCATTGCAAAGGCCCACGAGGAAAGCACGAAGCCGTGCACGGTTCAGACGCGTACGTCGCGCCCTCGACCTGTGTCGCAGACGCTCATGAGGAGAATCAGAGTCGTCCATTAATTCCGGGCGGAAGGGCAGAGCTAAAGAGGAGCAACATTCTCAGCCACAACCCGAGCTGTTGTAAGAGATTAAAAGTTGGGTCGCCGACGCCCAGACACCAAAGGCCTCGACGCTGCCGCTGCCGCCGCCGTCCGGAGCAACGGCCGCAGCAGCAGCTGGAAAAACTGCCACCGAAGCGAGAAAAACGGCCGGCAGCCCGCAGCCTTCTGGGACTTGTAGTTCGTTGCGCCGAGCGCGCGCACTTCCGCCACCCACCGGAAGTGCCGCCATTACCCGCGCGCGCAGATGATCCTGGCCCGGGAACCCGCGTGGGGGGTCCGCTGTACCCCCGAGGCCACCCCAGCCCCACGACATGGACACGTTTTCTTCCACTGGTACGTGGACTTTGAATTCAACTTGAAGAGAAAGGGTATGTTGTCCAGATGAACAAAGAATTAGGGGCAGTCCTGGCAGAGCAAATGGCATCGGGCAAACTCCTGACCAGGGTGTTGGGGGCCTGTGTTGGTTGTGTTTGGTGATGCCCCAAGTTAAGGGCTCGGTGTGAGAAGGGGCTGTATTGGTGAGCAGGACTAGTGGTGTGGAGAGCAGGGAAACAAATTCCCTTGTGCGTGAGGGCTGGGGTTTGGATTACAGAGCCTCAGTAAGTAGAAGCATCAGGCAGTGGATAACTCAGTGCAAGGGATAGTGCCAAGGGAGTAGAAAGAATGAGGAGGACTCTGACTTTCCATGTCTAGTGAGGAGCCAGGATGGAGGCCGCAGTGCAAGAGATGAGGAATCCGTGGTCCCTCTCAGCTGTGTTGAGTCCAGGAGTCTTGTCAATGATAGAGTTAAGCCATAGTTGATCTAAGAAAGAAGTGGAACTTAAAATTATTTGTTTTATTTATTTATTTTTGGCTGCACTGGGTCGTCGTTGCTGCACGCGGGCATTCTCTAGTTGCAGCGAGCGGGGGCCACTCTTAGTTGTGATGTGTGGGCTTCTCGCTGGGATGGCTTTTCTTTTTTTTCTTTTTTTTTTTTTTTTTTTTTTTGCGGTACGCGGGCCTCTCAGGCTCAGCGGCCATGGCTCACGGGCCCAGCCGCTCCACAGCATGTGGGATCTTCCCGGACCGGGACACGAACCCGTGTCCCCTGCATCGGCAGGCGGACTCAACCACTGCGCCACCAGGGAAGCCCAGGGGATGGCTTTTCTTGTTGCGGAGCACAGGCTCTAGGTGCATGGGCTTCAGTAGTTGTGGAACGCAGGCTCAGTAGCTGTGGTTCACGGGCTCTAGAGCTCAGGTTTGGTAGTTGTGGAGCACGCACGGGCTTAGTTGCTCCACAGCGTGTGGGATCTTCCCAGACCAGGGCTCGAACTGGTGTCCCCTGCATTGGCAGGCGGATTCTTAACCACTGTGACACCAGGGAAGCCGAGAAATGGAACATTTTATTCAAGCGAACCTGAGGATTATAACTCAGGAAATAGTCTTTCAGAAAGCTCTGAGGACTGTTCCACCCTAGAGATCAAAGCACAGTTATATACCTTTTTGAGACAAAGGGTCATATATCAAATGATGAATTGACAGTTTATGTAATCCAGAGCTGCAGTACAAAGCCAGTAGTGGGTCACTGTGACCCCTTACAAAGAAGGAAGTTTGTCTCCTAAGGAGATAGGGTTAATGCAGAAAAAGGATACACACTAAATGGGAGGGAAGAGACCCAAACAAGCAGAGAAAAAGTTTATGTTTAAATTTTTCTTGTCTTGCCATAAAATATGAATTTTTTTTCTTTTTTTTTTTTTAAAGAAGATGTTGGGGGTAGGAGTTTATTAATTTATTTATTTTTACTGTGTTGGGTCTTCGTTTCTGTGCGAGGGCTTTCTCTAGTTGTGGCAGGCGGGGGCCACTCTTCATCGCGGTGCGCGGGCCTCTCACTATCGCGGCCTCTCTTGTTGTGGAGCACAGCCTCCAGACGCGCAGGCTCAGTAGTTGTGGCTCACGGGCCTAGTTGCTCCGCGGCATGTGGGATCCTCCCAGACCAGGGCTCGAACCCATGTCCCCTGCATTAGCAGGCAGATTCTCAACCACTGCACCACCAGGGAAGCCCAAAATATGAATTTTATTTCATCAAGTCTTTAGAGGCATGGCTGGATGTGGAGGAGGGAATGGCAGTGGCAGGGAACCTAGGAGGGAGGTCTAGGCTGGACATAAAGCTTGGGGCAGCCCTTGAAACCCCACCCCCTCACAGGCAGGGAAAGAGGAAACTAGAAAAGGAAGGAGAAAGAGAGGCCTCTAGAAAGAGGGACCCCCTGCCAGACCAGCCCCCTCCTGGGTCCAGCATGAGGAAAAGAAGGGGAGTTTTATGTCCAACTATAACCAATATAATTAAATCTGCTGTGCCCCTACTGTGTGTCAGCACAATGTTAAGCAATTGTAACTGCAGCTCACATAATCACCACAGCAGGACCACAAGGCAGGGCCTGCTCTTCTCCCGGATGTCTACAGTTGAGGCTCAGAGAGGTTAAGGAGGCCTGTTCAGAGTCCTACAGAGGCACGTGGTGAAACTAGGACTTTGAAAGCAGGCAGTCTGGCTGCGGAGGGGAGGTGTTCCCAGCCCTCACCCTGGGGTGTTCTCCAGACTAGGGAGAAGAGGATCAGAGGGTGGAAATGGACACGGGTAGTAGGAGATTGCCCGTGGATGGACGGAAATGTCAGAACAACGTAGCATCATATAGAGTCTTCAGCGGCCTTCTTAGGTGTGGTGAACATCTGTGTGTGTGCATGGCGTGGGTGTGCTTTTGGTACAGGCAGGGTGAGAGGGAGTCAAACATAGGGAAGGGTTTGGGGCAAGACTCGGGAGGATTTTTACCTGGCTGTCTCAGTGGGACTGTCACGTGTCTACAGGCAAGATACTAGATGGGCAGAGTATGGGAAGCAACGACAGTGTTAAGTAAAGCAGGGGATAATAGGTGTGGCCCACAGGCAGTGGGGCAGCACCCAGCAGCTCCAGAAGGTTGATACCCGCCTCTCAGAGTGCCTTTAGCTGTCCTCCTGGTGATTTTCATATCCTCCTTGTCCCCATCCCCCACCTCCATTTTTAGAAGCCAGCTGATGTTTCATTGGGATATTTTTTAATTGTACGATTAATTGTTTTGACACTGCCTCCACTTCTCCCTATTTAGTATCTTGAAATAAGAGGAAAAACTGGTCCCTCCTTTATTGGAGTGTTGAGGGACTGCTGTGTATCTTTGGGCTCATGGTTCAGACACTCCAGCACGTGCCTCAAGGCATTTACCTTGAGCCTGGTGTAGCCCAGGCCCGGACCAGGCAGACTGGCCCTCTCCACAACTGGAAAGCTGGCTCGGCCACCTCAGCTGACCTCAGAGCCTTGAGCAGGGAGAACACGTGGTCAGCGCTCCACCTCCCTGCCCCTCACTCCCCAAGGGATGGTCCTCAGCTGGCATTGGCCACCCTCTCCTTTGGGGATGGGCATGGACTCAGGAGCGTGGAGATACTGAGGTGGGGCTGAATCCCTAATTGTTCCCCCAACCCCAGCCCTGCCTTCTGAGGACCTCTGCCCTCTTCAGGACAGCTTCTCCTGGTATGAGGAGGAAATGGAGGCATATTCTCAGCAGATCCTGTCTCAGGTGAGTTGGGGACCTTCGCTTTCATTGCCTTAGTCTTCTTGGCTGTAAAATGTGTCCAAGGATAACACCCAACTCCTCAGGCCAGCACACAGGAGAGTTCTGTAATGCTGCCCTAATGCCTTGGGGTGAAGTCTACAGGCTCCCTGTGTGAACAAGCCAGGAGCTCCACAAACCTGGTTCCCTGGGCCAGGTCTCTGCCTCAGACTTTTTATTTGTGGTTTTTGCTCAGTGGGCCCTTGAGGGCAGGCAGAGCTGAGCCTCCATAAACATGCAGGCACTCTGGGCCCATTGATCCTCGCTGAGACCACTCAGGAGGGCAGCTGAGAGTGTCCCCGTAAAGAGCCAGAGTCGCCCTTAGACGGCTCACGGTGCAGCACATGGCGGGTGGGGGCGGGTCCCTGACCTCCTTCAGGGTCCCAGCACCATACACTTGCCTGTGCTTCCTGGGTGCCAGGGGTCAGTTGCACTGATGTCCTGTGAGACTCCCCGGTGCAGGAGGCTGTCTTTATAGTCGCATCAGGGCAGCTCATGCCGAGAAGTTCAGGGACACGTCCAGGTGTCCAGCTAGCAAGTCGTGAAGCAGAGAGGCCAACTTGGCCTGGCCCCCAAGGCCAGGGCATGTGACCCCTTACCTCCTGGCCTCCCTTGAGCATAGGCTTGACCAGCCTTTTCTGTAAAGGGCCAGGTGGGACTATTGTAGGTTCTTCAGGCCACATACAGCTTCTGCCTCATATTCTTTTTTTTTTTATGTAGTCCTTTAAAAACATAAAATCCTTTCTCAGCTCTATTAGTCTACTTGGGCTGCTGTAGCACAATACCACACGCTGGGTGGCTTGGACAACAGCCATTTGTTTTCTCACAGTTCTGGAGGCTGGAAGTCCAAGATCAGGTTGCTAGCAGGGTTGGTTTCTGGTGAGGACTCTTTCTGACTTTCAGGTGGTGCTTTCTCTATGTCTCCACATAGTAGGGAGAGAGAGAGGCCTCTGGTTTCTCCTCCTCTTGTAAGGACACCAGTCCCATCACATTAGAGCCCTGCCCTATGACCTCCATTAGCATTAATTACTTCCGTAAAGGCCCTGTCTCCAGATAAGTCACATTGTGGGGTAGGACTTCAGCATGTGGATTCATGGGGAGACAATTCAGCTCATGGCATTAGCCTTGTAAAAACACACCACAGCCCTGATTTGTCCACTGTGTGCTGACCCCTAATTTAGAGCATCCTCTGACTGGCTTCCAATCTGTGATTTTGTAGAGAGGCTGAGGACGGGGATCTCCAAGAGGGGTCCCCGTTGTTTCCCCAAACAGAAAATCGGGATCACTGGTGTGACCAGCGGTAGATGAGATGCCCAGGCAGAAATGAAAACGCCACGGGCCTGAGTCTGGGTCTGATCTGAGCAAGGGGTTCTCCCTCCCCTGTACTGTCCTGTCCCCCCCAACCTCCTCGTCGAGAAAGCAGGGTCCCATGGTAACACCAGTGATGTTTCAGCCACCTGTGAGCTTCAAGGACGTGGCTGTGACCTTCACATGGGAGGAGTGGGGACAGCTGGACCTGGCCCAGAGGATGCTGTACCGTGAGGTGACTCTGGAGACCTGCAGTCACCTGGTCTCCCTGGGTAAGGCAGGCACTGCCCATCGCAGGACCCAGAGTGTGGCTCATCTCAAGGGTGTGCCCAGGCTGGGCCAAAACGTGCTGGAAGTGGGTCCCTTTGAGATTTGGGTCCTGGTATTGCCGCTCATTCCACCTCCAGAGCAGGTCTGTGGCTTGTGGTTCAGGGAGTGGGAAATCTCCTCGGGAGGGTGCGGGGGCCCTCCTAGTCCATTCACATCTGACCCCAGGGGTGAGGGCTGGACCTGTCACCAAGCAGAAGACCAAGCCCTCTGTTTTTCCTCTGTTGACCAGGGCTTCTGCTTTCAAAACCGGATGTGATCGCCCGACTGGAGCAAGGGGAGGACCCATGGAGGGTGGAGCAGGGACCTCCCCGAGGTGAGAACAAGCCAGTGGCCCAATGGTTAAGGTCCAAGGAGCAGGGAGGCCGTTTTCGGGGAGTTTGCTCTGGTGTTCTCTGCTGCCTCCTCGTGTCCAACAAGGCAGCTGTGTTCTCATCCACATCAGCCTGTCTCTGTGCCCAGCCCACCCGCGGAGAACACTTGTTGCTGTCGTCAGGACATGTGTCACACGTGGGTTCATTTCTGTCCCCGTCTTCCTCTGGTCTTCACCCCCCTGCTGCCACATCTCATTCCCATGTCCTCATGCCCCCTCTTTTCCTCCATCCTCTCATCCTGACTTCTACCCAGGGTGGAAGCTCCTCAGCCCTCCCCTTCAGGCTGGTCTTTGCTCTGCCATTTGGGTGATCAGCCCTCCTCCACGTTGGACGTTCCCATGTCTTCAAGATGATCCCAAGGTGTGGTAAAAACTTGTGCGTCCAAGCCTTCCAGAAGGATTCCTACTAAATCTTCCTGGACCTGCTTTCCCACCTCCCCTTATCCCATAGGCCCACCTCCTACCCTGTGTGTCAGCCTAATTGGAATTATTTTTTCTTTTTCTTCTTTTCTTTTAGAGCTGTATCAAAATACAGTTTACATACCATGCAGTTCACCCATTTAAAGTATGCAAAGGCTCTTAGTATATTTGCAGCATGTGTATCCATCACCACAATCTATTTTAGAACATGTTCATCATACTGACTAATTGGGCTGCTTCTGATCTTTTGTTGTTTTGTTTTAATTCATAGACTTTATTTTCTTATTTTATTTATTTATTTAGCTGTGCCGGGTCTTAGTTTCAGCATGTGGGATCTTTAGTCATGGCATGAGAACTCTTAGTTGCGGCATATGGGATCTAGTTCCCTGACCAGGGATCAAACCCCAGCCGCCTGCATTGGGAGCACGGAGTCTTAGCCACTGGACCACCAGGAAAGTCCCCATTGATAGGCTTTATTTTTTAGAGCAGTTTCATGCTTACAGAATGTACAGAGTTCCCGTATACCACCCCACCCCACACAGTTTCCCCTATTATTAATGTCTTGCATTCTTTGGCACATTTGTTACAGTCAGTGAACTCATATTGATAAATTATTATCAACAGAGATCAACAGTTTACATTAGGTTCACTGTGGTGTTGTACATTCTGTGGGTTTGGACAAATATATAATGTTATATATGCACCACTATAGTATCATACAGAGTAGTTCCACTGCCCTAAAAATCCTCTGTGCTCCACCTATTCACCCTCCCTCCACCCTAACACCTGGTAACCACTGATTATTTTACTGTCTCTGTAGTTTTACCTTTTCCAGAATATCCTATAGTTGGAATCATGCAGTACGTGTTCTTTGCTGAGTGGCTGCTTTCATTTGGCAATAAGCAACATGTTTGTCCTTTATACCACCTTGCCCCATCCTGGAGATGTTTAATTTATCTCATGTGTTCCTGCGCCTTTTTACCCTGTTACTCTCTTGCCTGCAGCTTCTGTTATTTCTTACTTCTGAACTCTTACCTACTTTTACTTACCCTTGGTTCTCAAATGACATCATTCTGAATTTAGTGTACCAGCAGTGTCTTTCTTCTCTTTTGTCATAGATGTTACTTTCTTGCTGACCTGCACAATCTGTCTTCCTCATTTCAAGATCTTGGTGCAGATGCTACTGTAGAATTTTAACCTCCTTTGCCCAGTTTCCAACAGCCAGGCACATCTTGGACGTATCTTAGCCACTCAAAGATTTCTTTCCTTTCCTCCTCCAAATACCCTTTCACTCACCTTCATGGGGCTGTTGTTTCATTTGAAAAGTTCTCATCATCAGAGATTCCAAGTCAACACCCCAAAGGAACACAGCAGAGTCTTGGGAAGGAGAACAGTGCTGGTCGTGGGAGGGGTTGGGCATAGATAAGGACCTTCCCCAAGAGGGAAAGAAGGTCTTTGTTGGGCAGAAGGGAAACGTCCTCCTGGAAATCAAAGGATAGCCGGAGAGTGTAGGTCATACTTTGCCAAACGGAGGATACTTAACTCCTTGGCAGGCACAGGGAGAGAAACTTGGGACCCTAGGCAAAGGCCTTGATATTACTGGATGTGGGTGGCTACCTGACTGAAAAGGACAGTATGTGGGCAAAGTGACAAGTAAAAAGGGAATCCTGGAGGACGCAGGCAAGGATCCTGAGCTGGGAGCCTGTGGCACTCTTTGTTAAAGGCCCAGTATCTTCAACAGGCGGAGGAATCCCCTTTAGAACAATAATAAGGGGGACGACATCAACAGTACCATGTATAGCAGTGCACCGTGTGCCAGACACTGTGTGAGGCTCACATGCTGATTCATTTATGCCTCGAAGTAACCCTTGTTAGCTAAGCATTCATATTCCTGGCTTCCTGCCAAGGAAATCGAGCCTCAGAAGTCACCAGCTGGTGGAGTCCACTTGTGGCCCAGTCTGGCCAAGCACCCTGCTTCAGGGACCACAGCACTTTTCTGGGGAGTCTGTGACATCAATTCTGGAGTGGTTAAAGGGCCTTTTTTTTCCTCTGTGGGCAGCCTGAAGCGTTGGTAGAAATGGAGCATTAAGAATATTAAATTAGTGTTGGTATTTGGGATCTCGTTTCAAGATCCAGCACCAGGAAATGGATAGACTAAGATTGTGGATCGTAAGGTTGAGGCACATGTTAAGATCCTGTTTCCTGTGACTGCTATTACAGATTACCAACTTGGTGGCTTAAAACAACACAAATTGATTCTCCCACAGTTCTGGAGGCTACAAGTCCAAAATCAGTATCATTGAGTTAAAATCAAGGTGCAGCAGGGCCATGCTCCCTCCGGAGGCTCCAGTAGGGAATCCATTCCTTGTCTCTTCCAGGTTCTGGCGGCTGTGGGATTCCTTGGTCTGTGCCCACATCACTTCAGTCTTTAAGGCCAACACCTTCAGATCTCTTTGCTCTGTGTTCAGAATGCTTTCTCTATGTGTAGCAAATCTCCTTCTGCCTCCCTCATATAAGCGCACTTGTGATAACATTTGGGGCCCATCCAGATAATCTCCCCATTTCAAATCCTTAACACATCTGTAAAGATCCTTTTTCCAAATAAGGTATCATTGACAGGTCCCAGCAAAGAGAATGTAGGTATCTGTTGTGGTGATTGAGGGCTTTATACCTTCAAACCCAAATTTTTTGTGTGAATTTCTCCTTTAAGCTTCACCCTTCCCTGCTTATTTTATTCCTCTGCTCCCTCTTTGGGGACCAGTCCTCCTGAGTCATCTCTTCATTATCTTTGCTTGCTTTTTTATATTTTACCACTGATTTCCTCTTTGCTGAGCCATCCCTTCCTTTCACACCCTGCATGAAATTACAGTCCATGGATTAGAAACAAACCCAGAGATACCTCTCATACTTGGTGGTCTCCTTCATCCCACTCTCCCCTTCTAATGCTTCTCCAGTAATTCAGGCAATTTGGATTTCTTTCAGACTGGAAGACTACACTTGAAAAGAAAGAGTCAGCTTCTGAAGAGGGTATTGCTGTGGAAGAGCCATCTCACCACATGGAAATGAAACACTGTGTACAGGAGGAGGGCCCCTGGTTGGTGTCATTAGGAGAAGTGCAGCATTGGAGGGACCAGCTAGGGAAGCACCAGGAGGACTCTCTGAGTCAAACAGTACTTGCCTCAGAGAGACTTTTTGCTCGAGGGGGTAGTTATCTGAGTCTAAGCCTTCTACCTCCGACATTACCCACAAGAACACATTTCCATAAGCTCAACTCACAGGTTAAAAGGTTGAAACAGAACTCGGTTTTCATTAATCATCAGAAAAACTGGGCTTATCTGAAGTCCTGTGAAGATCATCAAAGTGCTAGAGCCTTCTGTCAGAGCATTTACTTGAATAAAATTGCAAATGTTGAAACGGGAAATAAAAAACCTTATGATTATACTGTCAGTAGTGACTCTTTCAACTGTGGTACCTCCCTTCGTTTTCTTAATAGAATTTTTTCAGCAGAGAATGGCAATGACAGTAAGGATGATGGAAACAGCATTAATCAGAGCATGTCTCTGAATGAACACAAGCCAATGAATTTTGGAGAAAGTCAGTACGAGTGCGATGAATGCCTTGTACAAACTGAAATAAGTGATCCTGGAGAGGCACCATTCAGATGTGAGGAGGACTGTGGTGCCTTCCACGTGGCCTCATCTTTTCCTGACTGTGACATCATTCAGACTGGAAAGAAGTCATATGCATGTAATCAGTGTGCAAAATCTTTCAGCTGTTGCTCTAAGCTTGTTGTACACAAGAGAACACACACGGGAGAAAAGCCATATGAATGTATTCAGTGTGGGAAGTCTTTCAGCCAGAGCTATGACCTGGTTGTACACCAGAGAACTCACACTGGAGAAAAGCCCTATGAATGCAACCAGTGTGGGAAATCCTTCACCCAGAGTTCCAAACTTATTAGGCATCAACGAACTCACACTGGAGAAAAACCATATAAATGTCATGAATGTGGAAAATCTTTCAGGTGGAACTCTAACCTTACTGTTCATCAAAGAATTCATACTGGAGAGAAACCTTATGGCTGTGCTCATTGTGGAAAGTCCTTCAGTCAAAGCTCTGACTTTGTTGCACATAAAAGGACTCACACTGGAGAGAAACCCTATGAATGTAACCAGTGTGGAAAATCTTTCATTCGAAGCACTCAGCTTATTAGGCATCTGCGAATTCACACTGGAGAGAAGCCATATAAATGCAATCAGTGTGACAAAGCCTTCACTGGGAGCTCTCACCTTATTGAACATCAGAGAACTCATACTGGAGAGAAACCGTTTGAATGTAATCAGTGTGGGAAAGGCTTCACTGGGAGCTCTCACCTTCTTTCACATCAGAAAATTCATTCTGGAGAGAAACCGTATGAGTGTAATGACTGTGGGAAAGCTTTTCGGCAGCGATCTCAGCTTGTTGTGCATCAGCGAACACATACTGGAGAGAAACCTTATGAATGCAGTCATTGTGGAAAAGCTTTCAGCCAGAGGTCTCCCCTCATTGTGCATCAGAGAATACACATTGGAGAGAAGCCCTATCAGTGTAACATGTGTGCTAAAGCCTTCAGTCAGAGGTCACGCCTTATTGAACATCAGAGAACACATACTGGAGAAAAGCCCTATGAATGCATTGACTGTGGGAAAGCCTTCAATGATCGATCAACCCTTACAAAACACGAGAGAACACACACTGGGGAAAAACCCTATGAATGTAATCATTGTGAAAAGGCCTTTAGCCAGCGGTGTCAACTTACTAGGCATCAGAGAATCCATACTGGAGAGAAACCCTATGAATGTAATGAGTGCGGAAAAGCTTTCAGTTATAGTACATCCCTTATTCAACATGAGAAAACCCATGGGAGAGAAACCCTATGAATAATCAAGATGGAAAAGCTCACTGCCAGACTTTCTTTACTAGACATCAGATGACCAAGGTATGATTCTCAGAATGTAGTCTAATGACCACATACATCAGAATTGCTTGGAGTGTGTGTGTTGAAACTGCATATTACCAAGCTTACCCTCATTTTACTACATCAGAATATCTAGCAGTAAAACCCAGGAGCCTGCAGTTTCCAAAAGGAGCACACGTGATTTGTATGTATACTAAAATTTATATACTTCTGCATTTAGGTCATGAATATGACCACTGATGAAAAACATTCAGTCAGAGCTCTCAGCAGAAGTTAGAAAACTCAGAATGGAGCTGTACCCACCAGGTAATCTTTTTAGTGCATACAGCCACCCAAACTCAATCAGATGTTGTCTCCACATTCATGGAAATGATGGGGAACTGAAAGATACTCTTTACACAGAGCCCCAAACACTCAAGAAGAAACCATTGCATGAGGAAGTTGGTGTTTGGAAATGAAATTTGAAGCCAGCCATGTTCAGTGTAAACCAGCACTTAAAAACACAAATTGGGGAATTTTTTGGTGGTCCAATGGTTGGGACTTGGTCCTTTCACTGCTGGGGCCTGGGTTCTATCAACGGTCAGGGAACTAAGATCCCACTGCGTGGCGTGGCAAAAATAAACAAAAAACAAATTGAAGGAAAACTAATGATGGGAAGTCTTCTAAAATGATTTATATTGGAATTAAAAGTAGACTCTGAATTTTTCAGGGACTCTGTCATGCTCTAACTTAAGTTTGTTGCTCAGTTAGGTTGACTAATCAAAAGATGTCAAGTGAAGTGAAAACAGGGCTCAAAACAGTATATACACAGAATGTTACAACATATAAAATCATGTGCACAGATGGTTGGTTAAGAAGGTCAACTCAGCAGCATGTTCAAAAAAAGGCTGAAGTGTAAATCAATGGTGAAGCAAGTGGGAGAGGCCACTATTGCAGGTTTGAGCAAGGTGAAAGTAGGTGAGAGCATCGCCTGGAGATGCAGAGTGGGAAAGGCTGTAGCTAGGAATTTGCAAAGAGTGAGCTGCAGGAGTGGAGGTCACAGCCCCCCTGTCAGAGCTGTAGACTGACAAGTGGAGCAGGAAAGCAGGGTTCATTGAAGGTCCGTGAAACTCCTAATTTGCTCTCCCTTCTCTTGCATTAAGTATCTGGCCATGGGTAAGCAAAAAATATAGTAGAGAATGAATTATGTGCTATAAAAAAAAAAAGTCTGAGGTCCTCAGCGCTGCCTACGGAAGTGGCCACCATCTCTTATTCGGCATCATGGCTGCCCTCAGACCCCTCATGAAGCCCAAGATCGTCAAAAAGAGGACCAAGAAGTTCATCCGGCACCAGTCAGACCGATACGTCAAAATTAGTGGAACTGGCGGAAACCCAGAGGCATTGACAACAGGGTGTGCAGGAGATTCAAGGGCCAGATCTTGATGCCCAACATCGGTTACGGGAGCAACAAGAAAACAAAGCACATGCTGCCCAGCGGCTTCCGGAAGTTCCTGGTCCACAACGTCAAGGAGCTTGAAGTGCTGCTGATGTGCAACAAGTCTTACTGTGCTGAGATTGCACACAACGTCTCCTCCAAGAACCGCAAAGCCATTGTGGGGAGAGCAGCCCAGCTGGCCATCAGAGTCACCAGTCCCAACACCAGGCTGTGCAGCGAAGAAAATGAATAGACAGCTCGTGTGCACGTTTTGTTTAATAAAACCGTAAAACGGCCAAAAAAAAAAAAAGTCTGAGGGACTAGGGAATCTGGTGTATTATGCTCCAGAACAAGTGCTGCCTTATTTTGGCATTTCAAGGACTTTCATCCTAACAGCTGGTTCTTACCCTTTTAATCCTAAAGCAAAGTGTGCCATTAAACCAGCCCCACCCATCTGTGGAGCTTCCCCTCTGCTTTCTGATAGCTTCTTCAATATCATGAGAGCTAGGGAGTGAAAGATTAAGAAAGCCTCCAACATGAATGAAAAAATATCTGGGGATTCCCTGGTGGTGCTGTGGTTAAGAATCCGCCTGCCAATGCAGGGGACACGGGTTTGAGCCCTGGTCCAGGAAGATCCCACATGCCGCAGAGCAGCTAAGCCCGTGTGCCACAACTACTGAGCCTGCGCTCTAGAGCCCGCAAGCCACAACTACTGAAACCCATGCGCCTAGAGCCCATGACCCGCAACAAGAGAAGCCACCGCAGTGAGGAGCCCCTACTTGCCACAACTAGAGAAAGCCCACGCACAGCAACGAAGACCCAACGCAGCCAAAAATAAATAAATTAATTAATAAAATTATTTTTTAAAAAAATCTAAGATAAAACAGGAAAAAAAAAACCGCCAAAGAGAACAGATATTCAGAAGAAATAAATATTTTAAATGTTTTATTCTAGGAATGAGTCAAGAAATAATTGCAAATGAAAAATAAATCCAAGATGCTCTTTTAAAAAGAATAGACTTCCTGAAATTAAAAGTAAGACTGTTGGGCCAAAAAGAAAAGAAAGAAAGAAAATGGGAAACTTCTCCAGAGCTGAAAGATCTTCAGATCATGGATAGATCCATGCAGCATGAGAAATTGAGAACACAATTAAAAAGACATCGCAGACTGGGACTTCCCAGGTGGTGCAGTGGTTAAGAATCCGCCTGCCAATGCAGGTGACACAGGTTCGAGCCCTGGTCCGGGAAGATCCCTCATGCCACGGAGCAGCTAAGCCCATGCACCACAACTACTGAGCCTGCGCTCTAGAGCCCACGAGCCACAACTACTGAAGCCTGCGTGCCTAGACCCTGTGCACCGCAACAAGAGAAGCCACCATGAGGAGCCCACGCACCACAACAAAAGAGTAGCCCCTGCTTGCCACAACTAGAGAAAGCCCACGCAGCAACAAAGACCCAAGACAGCCACACACACACACACACACACACGAAAAAAATCACAGAAACCTCTGGAAAGAATTTTGAAAGTGGAAAAGGAATATTTTTTAAGAAAAAGGAATGTTTCTTCTAATTAAAAAAAGTTAATCAGAGATTTCAAAGTAAGCAAATTGTTCGAGAAAATGTACAGATTGTACAAGACAATTGCAGTCCAAATGTGAAGCAAACTTTTTTAAATATAAATTTATTTATTTACTTTTGGCTGCATTGGGTCTTCAATGCTGCACGTGGGCTTTCTCTAGTTGCGGCGAGTGGAGGCTACTCTTTTTTTTTTTGTGGTACGCGGGCCTCTCACTGTTGTGGCCTCTCCTGTTGCAGAGCGCAGGCTCCAGACGCGCAGGCTCAGCGGCCATGGCTCACGGGCCCAGCCGCTCTGCGGCATGTGGGATCTTCCCAGACCGGGGCACGAACCCGTGTCCCCTGCATCGACAGGCTGACTCTCAACCACTGCGCCACCAGGGAAGCCCGGGACTACTCTTCGTTGCGGTGCGTGGGCTTCTCATTGCCGTGGCTTCTCTTGTTGGGGAGCATGGGCTCTAGGCTCGCGGGCTTCAGTAGTTCTGGCACTCGGGCTCAGTAGTTGTGGCTCTCGGGCTCTAGAGCGCAGGCTCAGTAGTTGTGGCGCACGAGCTTAGTTGCTCTGCAGCATGTGGGATCTTCCCAGACCAGGGCTTGAACCCGTGTCCCCTGCATTGGCAGGTGGATTCTTAACCACTGCACCACCAGGAAAGCCCCTGAAGCAAACTTTAGAAAGGAGTATTCATTTGACCCTTGTGTTAATAATTCTTCCTGGAAGAGGCAGAGGACTCAGGAAATCGGAAAAAAAAAGAGGGGGAAATATAATTGTTGTTTTGATTGGCCCTTCACTGAACAGTGTTTGCATAGCTCTGATATAAACAGTAGATACTGTTTATTTTTATTTTTCAATTTTAGGAAGAAACCCAGGTCTGTGACAGAATAGATTTCATAATGGCAACAGAGTGGCGTGCCATTGTTCCCAGTCCTGTCACCAATAGTAATGGCACAGCCTGTGACTGTTACAAAGTAGAAAGGGGAAGAGAAGGAGAAAGGAGGGAGTGTATCCCCGTATCATCATCTTAGGAAGTGGGCTTTTAAATACAATACTTTAGGTTACTTAGGAGACCAAAACTAGAGCTCAAAACAGTAATATGACAAAAAGTTGGAAGCAAATAGAGGAGCAGCGACGTGAGTCAAATCTAAATTCCTTATCAGAGCAGGAAGCCAGTAAAGTCTATAGACTGAAAGATCAGAATTGCAGAGGTGGCCTCAGGAAGAACCAGAATAGAAATGGCTAAAAGTGGTTGATGGGATTTGTGACTGTTGGGTAAGGTGGGGCAGGAGACAACTGCTTTCCATTTTAAACCTTCTGTAGTGTTTTATTCCCTGGTGGTACACTTCTTATTTGGGTAGCAAATTATTTCAAATGTGTACCTATAGGTGAGCAAAACTACAGTGCATGAAGACATCTGCAGTTGATTTGGGGATTATGTACACGTTTCCTTTTGATTCAGTGTCACTGTAAATTGAAGATTAAAAGCAAGAGCTTAAAGAAAAGATGTCAGGCTCTTCTGTTTTGCCAATCAGAGTTGATTCCAGTAGAGCAGGAAGGCTCCTTGGCTTCGTAGAATTCCTTGGAGTCCTTTTAAGACTCTAAGACTTTATTTTCCAGAAGCCTTATCAGCAGGAAGTCAGTGGGCCCCAGAGAGGTGCTGGTATCCTGGGACACCTGGGTGGACAAGACAGGTGTGTGAATTTGTATAACCACCAAATACTGAATGTACTCCCCCAAGGCCACTCTGGCAGTTACCTGGTATTTACTTTCCATAAGACCCTATAAGTAACGGCCCGCATGATTCATATGAGACTCGGAGTTTGAGACAGGGAATGCCTTCCTACAGTGGCCTGGACAGGACAGAGGGGACTTTGCTGCCTGGTTAGGCAGTTGGTCCTGCTGCTGAGACCAACCTGTGAAGCTTTCAGAAGATGCTGGGGCCTGGGAGGAAGGACTTGTGCAATGGATCTAGCAAAGTGAGTGCTGACAAATCTTGTTGACCAAACACCTGAGAGACATTTCCATTCAGCACGTCTTAAAAGTAGCTTCGTTCGGTGAAGGCACTATTTAGGGACTCAGTACGGAAGATGCGTGTGATGCCGCAGTGCCCTCAAGTCCCTTCTTCCCAAGATGGGGACGCCACACAGGAGCATAGGGGTTTTGGGTTCCTGGAGACCACACCCTGTGGGAATCACACAAGAAGGATGCACGTAGGGAGCTGGGGGGAATGGAAGACAGAAGTTGCTGTGTACACAGTGAGTGCTTCAGGCCCTGCTCTGAGAGGGGTTCTACCCTTTCATAAATCGGAAACCGGAGGCTTTTAAGGACCCAAGAAGTGGGGTCATTTGAAATAGGAACCTGAGACCTTTCTGCCCAAATGATTCTCATACCCAGTGGTTCCAAATCAAAACGTGCATAAGACCCACCTGAAAGGAAGTGTTAGAATTACAGTTTACTGGACCCATCTTAACATGTTGTAAAGAGTAATCTCAAAATGGTATATCCATGTATCTATTTCCTCTTTGTTGGTTTCACTTACATTTGTGGCTTAATTTTTAGAAGACCTTAAACAGATACCACACCTGTGTTACATGTGACCCAGGGGCTCCTTTTAACAGAAATCCATTCTCCCTGCCCACCCCCCCGCTTTTTAAAACACAGATACCAAAATAATCATAATGTATTTTTGATACAACCAGTAGTGAATCTATTGGTGGCCCACAAGACCACTCCCACATCTAGAGATTTTTCTAGAATTCATGGGGTTCAGCATCTAACTGTACTCACGGCTGAGATTTACAGCAGTGGTGTACTAAGGATACACAGTTGTTGGGACTTCCCTGGTGGTCCAGTGGGTAAGTCTCTGTGCTCCCAAGGCAGGGGGACCAGGTTCGATCCCTGGTCGGGGAACTAGATCCCACATGTATGCTGCAACTAAGACTCCATGTGCCACAACTAAGAAGTCTGCATGCCACAACTGGAAAAAAAATATCCTGTATGCTGCAACTAAAGATCCCGCATACTGCAATGAAGATCCATGTGCCTCAGCTAAGACCCAGTGCAGCCTAAATAAATATTTTTTAAAAAGATACACAGTTGGGGTTTCCCTGGTGGCGCAGTGGTTGAGAGTCCGCCTGCCGATGCAGGGGACACGGGTTCGTGCCCCGGTCCGGGAAGATCCCACTTGCCGCGGAGCAGCTGGGCCCGTGAGCCATGGCCGCTGAGCCTGCGCGGCCGGAGCCTGTGCTCCGCAACGGGAGAGGCCACAACAGTGAGAGGCCCGCGTACCGCAAAAAAAAAAAAAAAAAAAAAAGATACACAGTTGTAGGACTTCCCCAGTGGTCCAGTGGTTAAGACTCCACCCTTCGACTGCAGGGGCCACTGGTTCAATCCCTGGTAGGGGAACTGAGATCCCACATGCCATGTGGCACAGACAAAAAATTAAGAATAAAAATAAAGGATACGGGGCTTCCCTGGTGGCGCAGTGGTTAAGAATCCGCCTGCTAATGCAGGGGACACGGGTTCAAGCCCTGGTTTGGGAAGATCTCACATGCCATGGAGCAGCTAAGCCCGTGCGCCACAACTACTGAGCCTGCGCTCTAGAGCCCATGAGCCACAACTACTGAAGCCCGCGTGCCTAGAGCCCGTGCTCCACAAGAGAAGCCACCGTAAGAAGCCCGCGCACCACAACAAAGAGTAGCCCCCACTCGCCGCTACTGGAGAAAGCCGGCGCGCAGCAACGAAGACCCAACACAGCCAAAAATAAAATAAATAAATTTATATATTAAAAAAACTTTACTTTAAAAAAATAATAAATAAATACAAGAGCTGTTCCCAAGGAGAAGATAATAGACTCAACACCCCACCACCACCTTCTCCACCCTCTGGGGGACTGCTGCTAAGGGGAAGGCAATAGATCCTCCTGGGACCTCCTGGGACCTTCTCTGCCCACGGAGAAAGGAATACCACCAGGAAATTTTGTTGAGCTCCCAGTAGAAGCCAGATTTGGTCTCCTGGAGGCTGCCTGATCCGTGGTTCCCACAGCCACTGTGAGTGGTGAGTGAACACATGCTCCTCCTGGTACCGCAGACCTGGTGAGGTTGGGTCCTGGGTGGGGTTGCAGGGGAGATGCCCAGCAGATTGCAGAGTGGTGGTTGGACTGAAGCGGAGAGATGCAGGAGCAGCAAAGGGATGACAGGGATGGGAGTGAGTGTGGAAACCGCGCGCCCCTTGGAAGCCGGCTGCCCCATCCCCGCAGTGACCACGGTCGTTCACCCTTTTGTCATGTTTGTGGTTTACTGTCTGTCTCTCCCCACTATACCAACAGCCCCGTGGGGACGGGCAAGCATCTCTGTTCTCTACCTTGCTGTGCCTGGTTCCTAGCACACAGTACATGATCAAATAAATATTTGTTCTGGTTCGACTGCATCCTGGTGAACATCTGCTTTTCCTTTCTTCTTTTTTTAAAAAAATTTTTATTTATTTATTTATTTATTTTTTAACATCTTTATTGGAGTATAACTGTTTTACAATGGTGTGTTAGTTTCTGCTTTACAACAAAGTGAATCAGTTATACATATACAGATGTTCCCATATCTCTTCCCTCTTGCGTCACCCTCCCTCCCACCCTCCCTATCCCACCCCCCTTTCTTCTTTTCTAATAAAGTTTTTAATGGACTCTAACAGAACCACAGATATGACCCTTCGCAAAGGAAATACCCCAAATCGAGAAACAGAACATGATCAGCTCTCAGAAACCGCCTGTGCCCCCTCTGGGCCACTAGCCCCCTAAACCTATTCTATTAACAAAATCTTTAAACGTTCATGTAATTGTAAAGCATAGAAATATTTTAAGCACAACGGCAGTATACGATCCACAGACAAACAAGGAAAGCCCCAGGCCTCCTCCTGCGCCTTTCCAGCTGGGAAGAGCAGGCCCAGATTTCAACCCGGGCCGTGACATTCCAGGTTGCAGACTGGCTTTCCGATGCCAGGCCACAGGACGCAGACTGGCATTTGGAAGCGGGGCCGCAGGGCGCGGACTGGCATTTGGTCTGGGAGCACGATACCCCCACCATCGGGGTCCGCAACACCATAGCGACTGGCGCTGGACCCCCGCCCGCTTAGGCCTACAGCGCGGCTGCCTTAGGGGCCCCATTGGCCGAAAGGCAAGAGAGAGGAAGCCCCCATTGGTCGAAGCCTCGATGAACGAAGGCTTTCATTGGCCGGGGCTGCAGCGCGCTGCACAGCCTTCTGGGAGCTGTAGTTGCAGGGTCGCCGGCGCGGCCGCCATTGTCCGGCGGGCGGCGAGTGCTGCGGTCCCTGTAGCGGGTGGGGCTCTCTGGTTCAGGTTCACCTCGGGCGCCTGTCCTCGACCTGTCGGCCCAGGATGGACCCCGAGGAGGAAGCGGCGGCACTGGCGATGGCTACGGGGCCGCCGGCGGAACGGCTCCAGGTACGGCGGAACAATAATAGTAACAATAACAGCGACGGCAGCGGGCCCCAGGCCGGGCATCTCCCTCAGATATTGACCCTTTACCCCTCGCAGCGCACGGTGAGCAGGGTCGGGCGTTATCCCCTGGTCATACGGGGAGACCGAAGCCCAGGTCGGGCGCCCCGACTAGCCCAGCTGGTGAGGGGTGGCGTCGGGAATCGAACCCAGGCCTTCCAGTCCCCGAGTGCGCATGCTCCGCAAGTCCTCCCGCCTTTCTGTCCCGGCCTAGAACTCGGGGTCATTCCCGAGGACCGGGCTGGCCCCGCCCCGCAGGCCGACCACCGTGAGGATGGGTAATAGTAACTGGAGTAGAGATGCTTCAACATGCGGAGTCAACCGACACCCACCCAGAGCCCCGCTCCCCGAACCCCCTGGCCCGCGGACGGGGACAGCCTCTGGGGTGAGGACAGGTGACCACACACCGCGTTAATGGGGCGGGAGCGACCACCGGGTCTGACCCCTGCGGGGCTGTGGGAGACTGCAGTACAGAGTAGTCTGCTTGCAAGGCCGTCTGGGAAGGCGCCTGATTCAAAGCTCCAGCCTTTCTAGACAAAGTGGCCTCTGTTCTCCATGCAGTGCTGACTCCACGTAGCAGGAACCAAAAGAAATTCATAATTCCTGAAGCTCCGGGTCTTTGAAATTACAGACTTTTTATCTTTTTGTTGTTGTCTGCGGGGGTTTGCATTTATTTCACATTTGGTATGCAGAGTGAGACTCTTGACAATCCTAGGTGTGCATGTGTTCAGAGACGTGTTGTTGCAGATTGGCAGGAAATGCAACCACGCTTTAGTTTGCTTTTGCTGTGGATGTCAGGGAGTGAGCAGTGTCAAAGAATACCAGAGCTGGACAGTAGTTAAAGCAGTAAAAACAGATTTTATTCGGGAACTGTTGCAATAGGGGGAAAGAGACTTCAGTATAGAACTGGGCTCTATTCCAAATACAACAGGGAAAAGTGGGTATTTATAGTGCGGCGGGGGGAGCGGGGGTAATTCTTGCTAAACTGACCTAAAGCAGGATTATTGCTGGAGCAGCCAAATGAGGGGATGTTATCTGGAGGATTGTGGGGGATGAGGACTTTGAAAAAATATCAAGAGTGATCAGATATGGAGGGTGGGATTCTGGCTAAATCAGTGGATTTTTGGTAAAACTGAGTGATGCAGAAACGGACACGGAAGCCCAGAAGTCAAAGTTTCGTTGGGAAGAGGGTTGTGAGGAGCCAGACTAAAGTTTGGTCAAGGAGAGAGTCTTTGTCAGCAGTGAGAGGCTTAAGAGAGAGTGCGTTCATTATCGGTTGCTGTGTAACAAATAATGAAGAACGTAGTGGCCTAAAACAACAGTAAATATTATCTCAGTTTCTGATGATAGGAATACTGGAATGACTTAGCTGGTGGTTTTGGCTTGGGCTCATGGCAGTCAAGGTGTCAGCCTGGACTGCTATCACCTGAGACTTGACTGGGTCTGGAGGATCCACCTCCAGGATGGCTGATTCACATGACAGGCAGGAGGCCTCTGTTCCTTCTCATGTGGGCCTCTGTGTGGAGCTGCCAGGGCGGCCTCACAACATGGCACCTAGCTTCCCACAAAGTGAGTGATCCAGGAGGGAGCTATGTGGAAGCCACAATGTCTTATGACCTGGGGTCAGAATTCACACTCTACTATATCCTATTGGTTACATAAGTCAAACTTGCTCGTATAGGAGGGGGCTACAAAGGGCTGGGGATCCTTGGGGGCCATCTTGGAGGCCCGCCACCACAGGAGGCAAGGACCAGAAGTGGAGGGCTTTGAGGTCCAGTGTATTAGCGTCCTCTGGCTGCCATAACATTACTGCAAATGTGGTGGCTTAAAATATATACAGGGCTTCCCTGGTGGCGCAGTGGTTGAGAGTCCGCCTGCTGATGCAGGGGACACGGGTTCGTGCCCTGGTCCAGGAAGATCCCACGTGCCGCGGAGCGGCTGGGCCCGTGAGCCGTGGCCGCTGAGCCTGTCCGCAACGGGAGAGGCCACAACAGTGAGAGGCCTGTGTACCGCAAAACAAAAAACAAACCAAAAAAACCGCCCCCCCCCAAAAAAAATATATATATATACATTTGTTCTTAGAGTTTGGAGGTTAGAAGTCTGAAGTCACCTTCACTGGGCTGTGATCAACATGTGGGCAGATCTGCCCTTCCTGTCAAGGCTCTAGGGTAGAATCTGTTTCCTTGCCTTTTCCAGCTGTTAGAGCTGTAGACCTTGCATTTTTTGGTTCCCAGCCCTTTGTCCATCTTCAAAGCCAGCAGCATAGCATTTGCTTTAGTGGTCACGTTGTCTTCTGCCTTCTGTAGTTAAATCTCCCTCTGCCTTCCCTTCAGAAGAACATTTGTGATTGAATTTAGGGACCTCCTGGCTAATCCAGGATAATCTCCCTATTTTTAAAATCCTTAATCACGTCCACAAAGTCCCTTTTGCCATTTATGGTAACGTTCACATGTTCCAAGAACTAGGACCCAGATACCTTTGGGGGCCATTTTTCAGCCAACCATAGCCACACTAAAAGGGGTCATCCTTTATCCAGAGATGGAAAGGAGCCATTCAAGTGTTTTAAACAGGAATGGCATGGGTTTGAGAAAAAACATTTAGGCATCTGGGGGGTGGGGGTAGGAGAGACACTGAGAACTAACTAAGGTACTGGGTGAGCGGGGAGGATGGGGTCTGACAAAGCCCATCCCTCCAGGACCCAACAGTGCAGAGGAGGAGGAGGTTTGCAGGAGTCTGAAGACCTGGTGGCTGGGCTGTCACTGGTACCCCATGCAGATTAGGTGGTGGTGGGTGGGGGCAGGAGGCACAGGGAGCATGTTGTCAGGATTGGAGGACCTTCTGAGTGGGAGGTGAGGATATGAGGATAGGAGCAGAGACCTCCGTTCCCAACCAAAGGGTTCTGCATATTTGCTGCACAATTTTTGTCAGAGCCATATGCCACCAGTACTATATTTCTTTAATATCTTTAATATTTTTAAATCTGACTGTTTTTCTTAAAAGACAATACAATTTTAAAACTGAAGTATTTGGTATGTGATTTTGACTTGCATTTCCCTGGTGGTGAATGATGTTGAGCACCTTTTCATGTGTTTATTAGCTATTTGTATATTCTTTTATATCTTCTTGAAGAAATACCTATATAGATCCTATGCCCATTTCAATTGGATTGTCTTTATTATTGAGTTTTAAGAGTTCTTTATATCTTGTGGATACAAGTCGCTTATCAGATATATGATTTGCAGTTATCATCTCCCATCATATGGGTATCTTTTCACTTTCTTGATAATGTCCTTTGGAACACAAAAGTTTTTAATTTTGATGAGGTCCATTTTACTTATTTTTTTATTTTATTGCTGGTGCTTTTGCTTGTATATCTAAGAATCCTTTGCCAAATACAAGGTTGTAAAGATTTAGCACTATGTTTTCCTCTAAGAATTTTTTAAAAAATATTTATTTATTTATTTTGGCTTCACGGGGTCTTAGTTGCAGCACGTGGGATCTTTGTTGCAGCATGCGGGATCTTTAGCTGTGGCAGGTGGACTTCTTAGTTGCGGCATGCATGCGGGATCTAGTTCCTGGACCAGGGATCGAACCTGGGCCCCCCGCATTGGAAGCGCAGAGTCTTACCCACTGGACTGCCAGGAAGGTCCCTTCTTCTAAGAATTTAATAGTTTTAGCTCTTACATTTATGTCTTTGATCCATTTTGAGTTCAATTTTATATATGGTGTGAGGTAGGGGACCAACTTTATTCTTTTGCGTGTGGCTCTCCAGTTGTCCTGTAAGAAGTGTTTAACAGCCACTTAATCCCTATCACAGCTCCCAAGGAGTGAATCTTTGTAGACAAGGAAACAAGGAGGCAAAGGTGGGGGTATCTGCTCTCTGCCTCTCGAGGAAATGGCAGAGCCAAACCTTTGATCCAGCTTTTAATCATGGCCACAGCCAGCCCACAGAAGGGTTTCATTTGTGGGAAACATTTTAAATACGTTGCATAAACTTACCAAAATTTAAAGTTTTCTCTTCATAAAATGTGACCAAATTTTCAGCTTCTCACCAGAGATTGGGAATTCTGACCACATGGGGCCTGTATTTCCCCACAGTCAACCGATTCTGAGTCCCAGCCACCCCTTCAGACAGGTCACACATATTGCTCATCGCTTCCCGTGTCACCTCTTATAGGTTAAACCCTCGTAAGCTCTTACATGGGCCCACTTTAGTCACTTCTGAGCCTGCCCAGTCTCTCAAGGCCAGCGAGTTTCTGACCTCAACTGCACATCCCTCTTTTCAGGGAGGATGATAAGCCTTGCTTTGAATCTGAGGATTTCTTAGTGTGTCAGTTAGTTGTTGCTACACAACAGACTATCCCCAAATTTAGTGGATTAGAACAGTAACCATTTCTTTAGGCCGCAAATCTGCAAGGCAGCAGTTTAAACTGGTCTCTGTCGGCACTGGCACCTGTCTGAGATCAGTTGTAGGTCAGCTGTGGTTGGCTTTGATCTTGCCTGGACACCTTCTCATGTCCTCGCCATACAGCCCACCCCCGCATGAGGCAGCCAGTAGGTGCCCAGGGAAACCCGACTTGCGTCGCTCAGAGTGTGCGCTCTCTGCACACTGGCCTGCCTGTCTTCACCTTCCCCCTCCTCCTCCTTTTCCCGAGCGTGTTGATGAGGACAGTCCAGCTGACTGAGAGTGTGTGTGATGTTTCAGGAGCCGGTGACTTTCCGGGACGTAGCTGTGGACTTCACCCAGGAGGAGTGGGGGCAGCTGGGCCCCGCCCAGAGAACCCTGTACCGTGACGTGATGCTGGAGACCTTCGGGCACCTGCTCTCTGTGGGTGAGGCCCACTCCCCAAGCTGACGATCAGATTCCTGTGGTGACTTATTCTTCGTGGGTTATGGGTCGTAGGGCCTCTGGTGTGAGGACTTGACCTGGGCTAGGGATCAGAGACCTTGAATGCTCATTTCCTGTGGGACATGCGGGTAGGAGGGTGTCTGCCCTTTTCTGTCCCAATGCAAAAACTTACGAGGCGCCCCCATGTCCTGACGGTCAGGAGTCTAGGGCCGGAGCCTGGGCTGGTTCTTCTCCTCCAGAGCAGGCTCCCACCTCCTTTGTCTTTCTCTGTTTCCAGGGCCTGAGCTTCCCAAACCTGAAGTCATCTCCCAGCTGGAGCAAGGGGCTGAGCTGTGGGTGGCAGAGAGAGGAATTGCCCAGGGCTGCTGTCCAGGTGAGAACCTGCCAGGTGGGAACCCCTAACAGGAGCAGGTGTGCTGCTTGCAAGGGGTGGTGTGTCGGGGTCCCCGAGAAAGGCTACAGAGGAAAGTCAGCGAAGGGAAGAGGCCAGTGGGGCCGAGTCCAGAGGGAGCCAGACGCCAGCTTCACAATCCCTCCCTGGACGTGCAGTGAGTGGGGACAACAGGGGAGAAGTGTTGGCTGCCGCGGAGGCTTACTCCAGGCTCTGTGCCAGGCGGTTTATTGGGGGCTGGTCACGTGGGCACCCCCTGCCTGGCACAGACCAAGACTCCAGGCTCCCAGGAGAAAGCAGGTGTTCGCCCTAAAGCATATTGTTGTCACAGAGTTTGGGCACGGTGAGCCTCTCTGACCAGTGAGGTTTGTGGCAACCCTCCCCAGATCCAAGTTCCCAGACCCAGCCAAAGACCAGCCTTGAAAGCTGGCCCGCTTAGGATGGCAGCCTTGGGCCGACCCTGTAGCTCTTTTCTGCACAGGCAGTCTGGGCCCTGTCCTCCCGTCCCCTGCCTGGAGTGCTCCCGGTGCTCTGAGGCCTCCTCACCAGTGCTCCCCTTTCTCTGAGCTCAGAGACCTCCCGCCTCTCCTCGAGGGGTCAGAGTGCACCACTTCTTCCCTCTCTCAGCAACCTTCCCAGCGTGCCCTTAGCACAGGATCGTTTCTCATGTGTGCACTGGCCCTTCATCTTCTCCGTTTCATTCTTGCACGTCCACAGTCTGTAAACCTCTTCCCTACACCCTTCTGTTCTCTCGGGAACAGGATTGTGTTCAGCCGTAAAGACCTGACAGCTGGGCTAGAGCACCTCAAAGCAAGAGAGCAGCATTTTTCTCACGAAGCAGGAACCCAGAGGTGGCCATTGCTGCTGCTGGCTTGGCATTCCAGGAATGCCAGGGCTGACGGTTCTCATTCTCCTGGCCTTTCCTTGGGGCTCAGCGTGGCTGCAGCAGCTTTGGCCGTCACATGTGTGCTCCAGACAGGGGCAGGAGGAGCTGGGAAGAGGGGCGCCAGTCACATTTGTCCCCTTTTATCAGAATTCCAGATGTTGTCCATTGAGGTCTCCATGGTCAGGAGGGGGTCACCCCAGCTGCTAGGGAAGCTGGAAGGAGGGAGTCTAGATTGTCATCACTGGCTTATCCATCCCTTCCCCGGGGCTGGTGCGTTGGTACCCTGACCACTTTCTGAAAGAAGTGGGTTCTGGCCACGGGATACGTAACCAGCTGTACCTGCAGCCCAGCCTCCCACCTGAAAGCCTCTGACACCATCTGTAGGGAAGCCCTGGTAACTCCACAATAGGGTGTGGCCCATCCCCTGGGGGCAGGACTAACAAGCACCCTGTCTGCTCTGAGGCCACGGACCCTGTCTGACATCTTCCAGCCCCAAATGCTGGCCTTCACCCCCAGGCCCTGAACTAACTCCCATCAGGCCAGCCCCCTTCCAGCTGCCAGGTCCCAAACATGCCATAAAATTCATCCATGTAAGGTGTACAATTCCGTGGTTTTGAGTGTATTCACAGGTTGTGCATCCATCAGCAGCGTCTAGTCCCAGAACATTTCTGCTGCCCAGAAGTTGTCCATTAGCAGTAGCATGGTTTGTTTTTACCCACAGAACACTCCTGACACCAAGCGTGTGGGATTTCCACACCAACAACCAATTCTCCACCCCGCCAGGCACTGGCCGCGTGTCCCAACGATTCAGTCCAATTCTGACGCTGTCTCCGTGGAGCTGGTGCAGACCCCACGGCTTAAGGACTCAGTCCCATAAGGCTGTCCCCGCTTCAGACACTGGCCACCAGTCAGGGCCTCCCATACTTCTGACCGACTGGCTGCAAATCAGGAGTTCCCACCGCCCCCTCAGGTTCAGTAATGTGCTGTGACAGCTCACAGACCTCAGCGAAACACTGTTTACATTTACAGTTTTTTGTAAATGATAATATAAAAGATACAAATGAACAGACAGATGTCAGGGGAGAGGGGCTGAATCTCCCCATCCTGAAGCTGTCCAGGGGCCCGCCAAGAGTCACCTCGTTAGCATGAGCTCATCTGGTTGAGGGGGACTTACTACAGTTAACAAAAGACACGCCTGACCCCCTCACTAAGGAAGTCCCAAGGCTTTTGGGAGCTGTGTGCCGGGGGCCAGAGAGGAAGGGCAAATACTTATTTCTCATCAAATGACAATATCAAAGGCGGCCACTCTATCGCCTCATCCATCCCAGCCCCCGGCAACCACTAATCCACTTTCTGTCCGTGGATTTGCATATTCTGGATAGTCCATTTAAATGGAATTTTACAATATGTGGCCTTTGGTGTCCAGCTTTTTCTTTTTTTCTGTTTGTGTTTGTTTTATTTTGTATTTTTTTTATTGAAGTATAGTTGATGTATGATATATAAGCTACAGGTGTACAATATACTGATTCACAGTTTTTAAAGGCTGTACCCCACTTACAGTTATTATAGAATATTGGCTAAATTCCCTGTGTTGTATCAACACAATATATCCTTGTAGCTTATTCTAATAGCTAAGAGTTTGTATGTGTCTAGCTTCTTTCAGTGAACATCTTGTTTTCAGGGTTCAGTCGTGTTGTAGCGTATGTCAGTACTTCATTCCTTTCCATGGCTGACTCATATCCCATTATATGGACGGACCGCGCTTATGGACATTTGGGTTGTTGCTACTTTTTGGCTCTTGTGAAAAGTGCTGCTGTAAACATTCCTGTAGAGTTTTCTTGTGGACTGGCTGGTGTTTTTGTTCTTGTGGTCTGGCTGGTGTTTTTGTTAAGTACCCTCTGGGTGCCGTGCATGGAGTCCAGTTTGGGGACTGGAGGTGAGCGAGACAGGTGCCTGCCGCCTGGTCAGGCTCGGCTCCTACGGCACCTGTCCCCCGGCCAGCGCTCCCTCAGGGCCTCGCATCTGAAGCATGTATTTTTGAGAACCTGCTCCCTGTCAGCTCTAGGAACTGGCTGTGGGCATTCTGGTGTGGTGAGATGGACCCTAAGTGAATGAACACGTAGAGTGTGCTGTGGACAGGATTCCAGCAGGTGAGGAGGTTGGAGAGGGCTGGGGTGAGCGGGGAGCCTGGCCCCCAAGGATGTTCACATCCTGATCCCCAGCACCCGTCCGCTGGATTACTGGGCCAGCCCACTGCAGCCACAGCAGCCCTCTAGCGAGAGAGGCGGGAGGAGGACAGGTGACATCAGAGAGGGATTGGCAGGCGCTCCGCTGCTGGCTCTGGAGGCGAGGGCAAGGGCCAAGGGACGTGGGCGCCTCTAGACGCTGGAAACAGCAAGGAAACCCATTCCTGCGACCCATTCCAGGAGGGGCACAGCCCTGCCAAACCTGGCTCTAGACTCTGCCTTCCAGAGAGGAGGTGTGTGCTGTTGTGGGGGCGAGTGTGTGGTAAGTTGTCCCACCGCCGCCTCGCGCCCGGCCCGCTGAGGGGCGATTCTGGAGGCTCCGCAGGCCAGGTGCTGCGCTTCCAGGGTGTCCTCAGACAAGAGGGCACCTGCACTTGGGGGTCTGGCCTGTCTCACCTAGGTTTTCTGTACTGAGCTACTCGCTCCCCACCCTAGCCTGCTCCTTCTACGCTTTGCTCGGTGTCTGCCTCCCCAGCTCCGGAGGGTCACGGCCTTGTCCCCAGTACCTAGGGCCGGGCAGTAGATATTTTAGGCTTTGCGGGCAACCTGCAGTTGCCGTGTTTGTTTTCTGTCACGGCTGAAACAGATTGCCACAAACATGGCTTAAGACAACATACATTTATTATCTCCCAGTTCTGTCAGATCGGACTGGTTTATCTGCTCTGGGGCCCACAAGGCCAAAGGCAAGGCGTCGGCGGGCTGGGGGTGGGGGGGCCGACTTACCGGGAGGCACGGGAAGACTCCGCATCTAGACACTGGCGGGATCCAGTTCCATGCGGTCATAGGACTGAAGTTCCTGTTTCCTTGCAGACTCAGCCGAGAGCTTCTCTCACCTTTGAGTGGCACCCGCATTCCCTGGCTCGTGGCCCTGCCCAGCCAGCCTCTCCCTTCTAACTCCTTCTGCTTTTAAAGCTTGAGGGGATTGCTTTGGGCCCAGCCAGCTAATCCAGCATCATCTCCCTGTTTTGAGGTTTAAGGTCAGCCGATGAGTAAACTTCACGTCACCTGCAAAATCCCTTGATAGCCGTACCTGGACGACGGCCTGAACAGCCACCGACAGCTTCAGAGTCCCGCCCATCTCTGTCACATATCTGTTTCCTACAGCCCTTTAAAAACATAAAGAGCATCGGTCGCTTGGGGGCTGTAGTTGGCCAGCTCCTGATCTAGGCCAACATCTGGCCCATGGCAGGTGCTCAAGAAGTTTTTGTTGAAAGGATGAATGAGTGAAGCTGTGTTTGCAGACAGGGCACTGGGGTCAGTGTGAGAGCAGAATTGGGAGGCGGGGCAAGAGGTTAGGTCACAGGCCCGGGGTGTGTCCAGCAGCCCCTCACAGCTCTTGGGTTTTCTTTCAGGCTGGGAGCCTGGACCCGAGGGCCGAGCACCGCCCCAGGAGCAGGGCCTTCCCGAGGAGAAGGGGCGGGAAGGCTTCCTGGGGGCGGCTCCATGTCCCGCCGCACCAGGGGAAGACTGGGAACATGAGGGCCGGGTACAGGGGCCCGAGAAGGACCAGGGTAATTTGAGGCAATTGGAATTCAGCCTCAAGGAAGCACTGGTTCAAGACGGAAGCCACGAAAGTCTCAGACTTGGGGAAAACTGTGTCCTGAGCCCAAACCCAAATCCCCTCCCGGAGACTTCCAGGACAGAGCGTTTGTGCGCTCCCGACTCATGGGTTACGAGCTCGCAGCAGAACCCGAGTGCAGTCGGTGAGCAGATGGGCTCCTCAGGAAGACAGCCGCGTGACGACAGTGACCGCAGCAACTCTTCGGGTCGGGCGGTTCTGGAACCAGAGCCTGAGCCCGCGCGCGGCCAGGTGCCGGACAAACCCTACAAGTGCGCGGACTGCGGCAAGTCCTTCAACCACAACGCACACCTCACGGTGCACCGGAGGATCCACACGGGGGAGCGGCCGTACGCGTGCAAGGAGTGCGGCAAGGCCTTCAGCCAGAACTCCTCGCTGGTGCAGCACGAGCGCATCCACACGGGCCACAAGCCCTACAAGTGCGCGGACTGCGGCAAGTCGTTCTGCCACAGCACGCACCTCACGGTGCACCGGCGGATCCACACCGGGGAGAAGCCCTACGCGTGCCAGGACTGCGGGCGCGCCTTCAACCAGAACTCGTCCCTGGGCCGCCACCGGCGCACGCACACCGGGGAGAAGCCGTTCGCCTGCAGCGTGTGCGGCAAGGCCTTCTCGCGCACCACGTGCCTGTTCCTGCATCTGAGGACGCACACGGCCGAGAGACCCTACGAGTGCAGCCGCTGCGGTAAGGGCTTCCGGCACAGCTCGTCCCTGGCGCAGCACCAGCGCAAGCACGCCGGCGAGGGCCCCTACGACTGCCGCCAGAGGCTGGCCTTTGAGCCCACGCCGGCGTGGCCGGAGCCCCCGACCCCTGGGGAGGGGGCTCCCCGCAGCGACAGGCCCTTCAGGTGTGGCCAGTGCGGCAAGTGTTTCACGCAGAGCTCGCACCTCATCCGACACCAGATGACGCACACCAGGGAGGATCCCCGAGGCCGGGGTCGGCGGCGCCCGCAGCCCTGCGGCCAGAGCCCGCACCTCGGGCGGCACCAGCTCGGGCCCACGGGTGAGAGCCCCGGGGCCGGGACGAAGGCAGGGCAGCCGGGAGGCAGGGCACTGGCCCTGTTTGACATCCACGAAATCATGCAAGAGAAAAACCCGGTGCACGTTATTGGGGTGGAAGAGCCTTCTGTGGGCACGTCCGTGTTGTTTGACATCAGAGAATCCCCCTAGGGGAGAAACGCTGAGGATGACTTTTGAACCACAGGTACCAAAATGTGGTAAGTCCTACAAGGTGTATTTATGGAAGGGGGGCTGGGGTAGAAATGCCCTCTGATTTCCTAAGGAAATGATGCCTCCCAGACACCTGAGATCAGTTTTTCTCCAATCTCTCAAGCCCAGTACCCTGAAATGAACTCACAGGTACTGTAACCCACACGCTTGTAATGTTGAAAAATCCATACGTGCCCCCATTTTGTAAAGGATAATTAAAACGAAAGTAATTTACAGTAGGGTAACGGGTGCTGAGTTGGTGGTATCTCTCCCTGTGACCTTGTGGCCATTGTGCCCGGAGACCTGGGGCATTGCCTGTTGCTGCCTGGCACACGGGGTGTAGCGTTGACCATGGAAACATTACGAGAGGCATTCCTGTGTGGGTGTGATTTCCCAAAGCGGTGACTAAGTCTTGGAAAAGGTTTGAACAAAACAAAATGCCAGTGCATTTCTGGAAGGTTTATGTATAACATTTAAACTTGCAGGGATTAATTGGTTTGTACGTGGAGTCGACCCAGGGTCTCAATTCATACATTGTAGACAGGTGGTTTCACACATACATACACGGCCCCTGGGGGCCAGTTCTGCACCTCGGAGTCATTAGCTCATGCATGGCAGCCACACCCGTGCCCAAATCAAATGTCAGAGGAGCCCCCGTGAAATTGCACAGCATTCCCTGGGGGTGTCACAGCTCCCGCTGGAAAGCATCGGCTTAGAACAGCGGTGTGGCCTGTGATGGAGGTCCTCGCTCAGAGTGCTTTTGTTCCCCAGGAGATACTGGATGATGTCTGGACTAATTTTGGTTGTCATGACTGGCGGAAGGGCGGGGTGCCCCTGGCATCCAGTAGGGGAGGCCAGGGATGCTGCTGAACATCCGGTAAAGCCCCGGACAGCCCCTCCGCAGAGAATCACGTGGCCCTGAGGCGGAGAAACCATGCCCAGCGCAAGAGCCGATTTCCCCCAGACTCTGTAAATTGACTGATCGGGGCTGTACTAACGATCCTATACATTTGATTTTAACAAGTGATATCATGAGCATGTGCACAACATGTTTTTTAGTCATTTTTTTTTCACTGTTTTTTAGCATTCGTAGTTGGCATGAAGGAAAAGAATCCACTTAGTTTTCTGAGTAATCTAAATTTTAGCGTTTTATTTTGGACATTCCATGTAAAACATGGATGATACATTTTCACTGGCACCCCTGCCTGCCACGGTATTATTTTTACATCAGCCCCAGAAATCTTGTCATTTCATCCATTTTTCTGTATATCTCTAAAAAGCATGGACTTTTAAGTATGTATATAAAATCATGTTAGCCCATGCTGACAGAAACCATTTTCATAATCATCCTGAGCCATCATTTGCCTTTTTCACCAGGTTGATGTTTGCGCTGATAGTGCAAAGGCAACAGTGGGTAAAACTGCCAGAGCCTGAGTGGGAGTCAAGGAAGTGGTCCCGAGGTGGTTGTTCATATTCTTCCTTCCCCGGCATTTCAGTAAAGGAAAAAAAAAAAAAAATGGTGGTTTCATTTAAGAATGTCTGGGGTGAAGCAGGAAAAATGATTAATTAAATCTCGAGGAAAACTATATTACCATTTTCACATCTAAACAGAAATAACAGCAATTCCTCAATATATTATGAAGTATCTAGTGTTCACATGTTCGTGATTGCCTCATAAATTTTGTTCTGTTCTCTATTTGGTTTGTTCTAATCATGATCTAAACAAAAATCACACGGTGCATTTGCTTAATATGTTTCTTAGGTCTCTTTTAATCTATAGGTCTCCTTTCTTTTTCTTTTTTAGTCTTTTGTATGTTGGGGGAAACAAACAACAGGATAACCTAAATTTTGTCCCCATCCCAAGCCTGCCCATCAGACCCTCCTTGGCCTGGGGGAGTGACTTCTGATTTGGCGTCAAGTCACCAGGCTGTGCTGGGGGGCTGTGTGAACGGTGTGACTCACTGTTCTGTTCTCAAAGTTCGTCTGCCCCATCTCAAGCACGGCTCCCCACCTTGCTGGGGTCTCTGCTGGAAGACCTTCGGAAGACCTTTCAGCTGTCAATGCCCAGGAAAGAGAGACGTCTGAGGAAATGGTTTATTTGTATACGATGCAGAACATTCTAACATGACCATTTTCATGTCCACGATTGGAAACTTCGTCTGGATCATCTTTTTGCTTTCCTCCAACTTTACTCCTCAGGAAAGCAAAGCCTTGTGACCTTTGTCTATGCTGTTCTTGACATAAAGAAGAGCATTGTGTTCGAGATGTGATCCTTGGTATCTCACAGCAGAAAGGATGTAAAAACCAAGGACTTAAACCTGCCTGCTTTCTAACCTACAGTGAAAGAGCGAAATGCCCATCCCGCCGGGACACTATGTCGTGTGCTCCAGTTATACAGCACGGTTGCCTTTTTTTGTTTGTTTGCTGTTCCCACTGCAGCTGAGTTCTAGTGAAGTTAAACACAAACCATAAACATCAAAAATTGGAAGGAAGGAAAGTTGGTCATGTTACATCTCAGCTTGTGGCAATGGTTCCTAAAAATATCCACAGAAGGAATGTTGGATTGGCAGAGCGTCAAGTTGAATGGAAGAAGCATCATCGTGGAGGGCTACAACAGCGGTTCTAAGACCTCTGTCACAATGACTGAGCATCAGAGCTCTCACTGCCGAGGCGTGATGGTTGAGTGTCAGAACCCCGTCAGAACTTCTCGTGTCCGTTTCTGTTCTTGGGTGCTGTGGGTGTCACAGCCGGTGGGGTTTCCATCCCAGCAGAGCTGGCCTCCGGGACGCTCAGAGCCAGCCTCGCCGCTCACCTCCAGAGGTTCCACAAGAGCCCTCGAAGCCTCGCGTTGGCTTCTCTGCACTCCCCTGCCCTCTGGGCTTGTCCTCATGGACTTCCCTTGTCGGCTCTCACTGTCACGACACCTCTGTCCTCGTGGCTTAGCCTGCACCGCCTGCCACTTCATTCTTAGCCAATAACCTTCTATGTCCACGGCTCAGAAAAGGTGTGTTTTCAGACAGGCAGTGCCTGACAGTTCTGTGAGGTGGTGCCATTTTACATGCAAGGAAAATGAGGCACAGGACAAAAGGAGCCACGGCCAGCTCGCACAGCTAGGAGCCGGCACGCGAGGTCAGCATCCCGTTAGCGGTGTCTTAAGCAGATCAGGCTGCGTCCTCAGGGCCTCAGCTACGGCAAAGGCACTGTCTTCTCTCCCACCCCGTCCCTCATCGCAGGGAGACTGCTGCAGCCTCAGCGGCTGCGTCCGCAGTCAGGACTGGAGGACGGGGGAAGGGCAGGCCTGTGCTCATCTCTCCGGTGAGGTTTCAAAGAAAAGCCTTTCCCCGAAGCTTCCGGCCGGTGCTCCTTATGCCTCATTGGCCCAGCCTGGGTCACAGGGCGCCGCCTAACGACGAGGGCGCTTGGAAAGCCAGTGTTCGGCTTCTCTAACCTCGGGGGCTGAGACTGCACCAGAAGGAGGTCTCTGGAAGCAGGTAATGGATAGGCAGCTGGCAGCACCCTCAGCCCTCCTGCTCCAGTCTCTTCTTGGGGGGAGTCGCTAGTGCTCCCCGATTCCTGATCAGATGCCGCCACCGCCTCTCGGCTCCGCCTCTTCATCCCCTGGATTGTTCAGCCTGCTGGCCAGGCCCCCTTCCCTGTAACGCTCGGTCCCCCGGCATTCTGGAACACCCCACTCTTCCAGATCCCTTCTACCTCTCGAGGGGCTTCTGGCCCTCCCCTCCCCTTCCCTCTTAAATGTTGGGGTCCCTGGGGGGCGGTCCCGGAGGCCCATCGCGTGCTCCGCTCACTCGCGGACGTCCTCGTCCACACCCATGGCTTAGGGCTGCTCACGCCCACATCTTGGTCTCTGAGCTTCAGGCTGGAACAGCAGCTGCATGCTGCTGGGCAGCTCCCCTAGATGTCCTGCAAAGTCCCAAAACACAGCCTACCTGGAGGGAAAGGCCGCTTTCTAGGCCAAACCTGTTCCTCCTCCGCTGGGCCCTTTCACGGGGATGGTTGCCACCCGCCACCCCATCCCTCAAGCCAGAAGATAGATATCCTGTTGGTTTTACCATCTCAGCATCTCAGCTGTCTTCGTTCCATTCCGTTCCCGCTGCCACCGCTGGTGCAGGATGGCCACGAGAGGGGGAGTGACATGACACCAAGTGGCCTGGCCACCAGAGCCCTCCCCACTTTGGACTTTACCTCCTCACGGCCCCATCAGCGGTGTGGGGTGCAGACTCGGAATGCTCCCACTGTTCGTGTGCTCTGAGGAGGGGAGACCCCGCGGTAACTTCACAGCTCTGGACAGCTTGGAACCCAGGCCTGCGATTGCCCCGTTCCCTCCGCCTTGGCCTGAAAAATGGCAGCTGCCGAAGGGTCATGTTTCCACAGTTCTCAGAGTGGACACTGGGTGGGCTGAGGCTACAGTGGCCTCACCAGGTAAGCCTGGAACAAGCTTGTCACCGTTGCCATTTGCCGCCCTCTCCCGGGCACTGCAGATCTTTGGGAATTTTCCATTTCTCTTTTCGGGTCACGTCTTCTAGGCATCATATCCCTACTAATTTCCTTAAGATGCTTTGAAACCAAGTCAGATAAGAAACTCCTCAGGGGAAACTTCTGTAAACTAGGGAAAATATATGGTTTTATCAGTTTGTCAAAGTAATGCAAATTCTTTGTAGCAAAACCTGTAAAATGCCCAAAAGTAAGGTACACATAAGTATATGGAGGTTTGTTTAAAATTTAATTCCTCATACTTCCACCATCCAGAGATGGTCATTACCTTAAGATTTTGTTAATTTTCCTTGTAATTTTTTCTGGAAATATACCTGTGTGTATACATAGAGTGAACACTAAACCTTATACACACAACAAAAATATTTATGTGTAGCTATCTTGTGTTTAGCAAATTAGAATCCCTTCTGTTTCTCTTGTAACGTGTACTTCTCACTCTACCTTGAACATTTTCCTCTGAAAATGGATTTCATGTAGCTTTTTAAATTACCTTTCAGGAGGATTGTAACAATGTGACCTCCACCCAGCATCTTACCAGCCTTGACTTTTATCCAAAAGGGGGAGGAGGGTTTCATACACATTTCTGAAGGAGTATGAATTGATACAGCCTCTGTGAAGGGCACTTTGTTGGTTGCTATCTGAATTACAGACAAAGACTTTGTCTCAGCAAGCCAGTTGCTGGTAATGAATCCTACAGATACATTTGTACCCGTGCAAACTGTTTGTATGTAGTTTTAACCGTGGTATTGATCTCAAAAGTGAAAATTTGGAAACAACCTCAGTGTCCACCACGTGGAACTGGCTAAGTGATTTATGGTGGACTGGTTGGCTTTTACACAGCCCTTAAAATGGGGACTGTCTTTATGAACTGCGGAGAAGAGCACCGAGATTGTTAAGTGAAAAGGTATAAAACGGTTTGTATGGTATGTTTCCATTTGTGTAAAGAAGAAGCCATTGCTTATGCACAGACAGACACACACACTCTATCTGAAGGGTACAGAGTGAACATACGTACTGCTATGCTATTTGCTCTTGGGGAGGAGAAGTGAGGGGAAAAGGATGAGGAATAATTTTCACTCTTTTGATATTTTTGGAATTTTGAAACATGTAAAAGTATTACCAGTTCAAAAAATAAATTTAAACAAAACCTTAATTCTTTCAAGTTAAATTACGTTTGTTCATTTGTTTCATTGTTCACTGTCTGTCTCCCCCCAGTTAAATGTCCCCATGACTGTGTGTCTTGGCCACACCTGTTCTGTATATATGCACACGTGTGTGTTGAGCTAACAGGACCAGTTGAGCGTAAAACAGCCTAGACCCCATAAAGTTTCCTGCAAGCTAGTTGTAGCACATACATTTCCCATCAATAAACCAATCTATAGTAGGAATAGAAGAAAGTTTTATTTGAGCCAAACCGAGGACTCTAGCCTGGAAGACAGCATCTCAGATAACTCTGAGGAACTGCTCCACTGAAGCATGGTTTTCCGTGCGCTTTTGTATCTTCTCAGAACAAAGAGCGCCAGACAAGTCAAGGATACCTTCCTTCAAGGTTTCAAAAAACAAAAACAAAACCAGTCAGATCAACAGTGAGTCAGGGGGCTTCCCTGGTGGCGCAGTGGTTAAGAATCCCCCTGCCAATGCAGGGGACACGGGTTCGAGCCCTGGTTCGGGAAGATCCCACATGCTGTGGAGCAACTAAGCCCATGAGCCACAACTACTGAAGCCCGCGCTCTAGAGCCCGTGAGCCACGACTACTGAAGCCCGCGCGCCTAGAGCCCGTGCTCCGCTACAAGAGAAGCCACCGCAGTGAGAAGTCCGCGCACCGCAACGAAGAGTAGCTCCCGCTCGCCGCAACTGGAGAAAGCCCGGGTGCGGCAACGAAGACCCAACGCAGCCAGAAATAAATAAATAAAACAGATAAATTTAAACAAATAAACAGTGAGTCAGTATGACCTCGGCACCGGGGAAGGGAGCCTTATCATTGAAGGAGGACCGGCATTGCTGTCCCAGGAAGGAAGGCATTTAATCTTTATTTTTAACGTGGACATTCTTTACTTCTGGTCAGTGCACCCTTTTCTTTAATGATTAAAGCAGATGTACAATGTGTGTGTGATAGGCTGCAAACAGGCTTAAGCTTCAGTTAGCATAAAAGTAAAGTTAAATCGCGTACAAGCCAGAATGACTTCCCCGTACCTCAATACATGAAAATTTCTTCCATTAATACTTATACGTGTGTATGTGTGAGGAGGAGGAGGGAAAAAAGTACATACGTGGCATATCTAAGAGGACACAGGAAACTGTGCCTGTCTCCGTATGTCCAGTCCTCCAACCCCCCCGGGGAAGACGGACTGACACGTCCCCACGCTCTTTCCTTGGCGGTGCACTTGGACTTCATTTCCCAGAAGGGCCTTCACCCTATGCCGGCTGTTTCCAGGCACGGAGCGCGCGGGGCCCGCTGGGAGATGAAGTCCCCAACCACCGGCGCTGGGCGGAAGTGGCCTTAGTGAGCCTGCACTGGGCGGCATGCGCGAGAGTGGGGGCGCCCTCTCACTCTGTGGTGAGTCCGCGGTCCCAGCGGGTTGGCGGTGCGAGTGTGAGGAACGGCGAGGCCCGTGTGTGCAGGCGGTGGGGCGCAAGGGGCGTGGACCGGGGCGGCCGGGCTGTGGGGGAGGGGAGAGAAGAGGCGGTGATGCGCGCCAGGGGGTGGGGGTGGGGGAGCGACCTGTGCTGGCAGTTGAGACCTCAGGTGTGCATCCGAGCGCGACCCCGCATGTGTGACACCGCCTGTGTATGCAGGTGTGACCTCAGGTGTGTGCCTATACGCCCTGAACCCGTAGCCACCACTCCCCCGTTCACCTCCTCCCCAGCCCCTGGCAACCATTAATCTACCTTCTGTCTCTGTTCTGGACATTTCATATAAATGGGGGGTCCTACAATATGTGCTTTTGTGTGTGTGCTTTTCTCACTGAAAGTAATGTTTTCCAAGTTCATTCATGTTGTGCTGTGTATCGGTACTTACTTCATTTTTGTAGTTGAATTTATTTATTTATGGCTGCGTTGGGTCTTCGTTGCTGTGCGCGGGTTCTCATTGCGGTGGCTTCTGTTGTTGTGGAGCACGGGCTCTAGGCGCGTGGGCTTCAGTAGCTGTGGCTCGAAGGCTCTAGGGCAGAGGCTCAGTAGTTGCGGCGCACGGGCTTAGCTGCTCCGCGGCACGTGGGATCTTGCCGAACCCGTGTCTCCTGCACTGGCAGGCGGATTCTTAACCACTGCGCCACCAGGGAAGCCCAGAGTTACCGTTTTTTCACCGTGGTGAGAACACTTAAGATAAACTGTCTTAGAACATTTCAAGTATACAATGCAGTATTATAACTATAGTCACCATGTTTCAGATGAGTTTATTTCTCCTCCTGGGGCAAGGGGGTGGGGTGTACACCCAACAGAAAAGAGCCAAACCCCTTACTCATTAAGCAGTCGGTCCCCGCAGCCCCTGACGACCACTAATCTGCTTTGTGCCTCTGTGGAGTTTTTGTGTCTGGCTTCTCTCACTTAGCATAATGCTTTCAGAGTTTATCAACATCGTAGCACATTATCAGTCCTTTATTTTTTGTGGCTGAATAAGATTCCATCGCCTGGATAGACCACATTTTATTCATACAGTCTTCAGTTGACAGAGAGTTGGGCTGTTTCCACGTTTTGGCTGTTGGGAACATTCACACACGTACAAGTTTTGGTTAGTGCCTGTTCTCCACTCTGCTGGCCAGGCCCTGGTCCGGTGAGGGCGTGGCTGTGCCCCTCATGGCATCTGACCGAGGGGATGGCTCTCGGTGGCCTTGGCCTGTGCCTTTCTCTGTTCCCTTCTACCGTTTTCCTTCCTCGCTGTGCAGAAAAAGGTTAACACAGCAGGCCTGAGGCTGCCGTCCTTGGAAGGGCCTGATGCAAGGTTGGCCTTTGGCTGGTGTCTGGGAACTTGGATTTCGGGAGCGTGGGGTTCTCACCACTCCCTAAACGGTAACAGCGGCTCACTGCGCCTGAACCGTGGGTACCAACAACGTGGTTTATAGTGGGCACCTGCGTTCCTTCTGGGAGTCTGGAATTTTGGTACGTGCTTTGCGGTGGGTGCCCTTCCTCAGATGCAGGAGCCTCTGCTCGAGGCCGCAGTTCCGGGCCAGCAGCTCGTTCTGTTGTCCAGGTCAGGCGGCTGGGGCTCTGTCCCCGTGCAGATTGGCAGGGCACGCTCAGGTCGCGGCTTGAGCGCGTTTCTTGCTTACATTTCAGAATCAGGGCCTGGGTCCCGAGCTCCCGACAAAGGGCACGCTCCAGGGCAGGTGACGCGGGGGCTGCCAGGGCACACACCTTCGTGAAGTCACAGAGCACAGAGGCCAGGCGGCAGCGGGGACGCGCAGCCGGCGGGAGCAGAGCCCCGAGCGGAGCCTCGCAGGAGGTTTCCTCTGGCTCCCCTTCCTCACCGAGCGACCATCGGGACACGCCGGCACGGGAGCAAGCTCCCGCGAACCATGTTCGCCAAGAGGGCGTCGCGTGCATTTCAGCCCTGGATCCGGGAGAGGGCGTGTGCGTGGAAGCCTTCGCCTCTTTTCCAGACCACAGTCTCCCTCGAGGAGTCGACGTTGGGAAGGACGCGCCGGCGCGCGGTGGGTGGGGAGGTGCGTTTGGCGAGAACGCGCGCCTCGTGGGCTGTCCGCCGAGTCCCGGCAGACGGAAGCCCCACGAGTGCGAGGAGCGTGGGAAGGTCCAGAGGGCCCACGCGGGTGAGAAGCTGTTCCCGTGCCGGGAGTGCGGGCGCGCCTTCAGCGAGAGCTCGTCCCGGGCCCAGCACCGGCGCATCCACGGGGGTGAGCGGCCCTTTTCCTGCACCGAGTGCACGCACAGCTGGACCCTAGCCAAGCACCTGGGGGCGCACATGGACGGGCGGCCCTGCGCGTGCGGGGAGTGCGGCGGGGCCTTCCGCCAGAGCAAGTCCCTTCGGGGGTTCGGGGGGTGGGGGGAGACCACGCGAACGCAGCGGGTGTCAGAAAACCCTCCGTGATCGTTTGGTTCTCGTGCGTCAGTGAACTGCGGACGTGCCAGATGCGGCGGAGACCTTCTGTCCGTCCTGGGTGCGTTGTCCCCCCAGCCTGCGAGGGCCCTGGGAGCGTCAGGAACTTGGGGCTGGTACAGAGCAGCCACTGTTGCCCTTCATGCCCTTCTCCACGCAGGGTCACCTGGTCGGGTGAGAAAGCTGGGCCTGGGCCTGGGACCTGTCTTCTGGAGATGCTTCTCGGTGAGCTTCAAGGGGAGTCACGGCCACCCCCAGTCCTCCCCCGTGTGCGGGTTCCCACGGGTGCCCACTCTCTGGTAGGAAAGATCCACAGGTGTGCAGGGTCTTCCTCTCAGCAGGCCTGGAACAGCTCATTTCAAAGTTTTCGCTAAGGGAGAAGTGTAATCAAAAAACAAACACAAGAAAAAAAAATGTTTTCCAAGTTCATTCATGTTGTGCTGTGTATCGGTACTTACTTCATTTTTGTAGTTGAATAATATTCCATCGTATGCAAATAGACCAGTTTGTTTACTCAAGCATCGCTGCTGTGAACATTCACACACAGGTTTGTGTGTGGACATATGTTCTCAATTCGGGGGACTGAGGCAGTTGGTCTGTCCCAGGGGAGCCCATGTGTATGGCTGTGGCCACACCCACTCCCTGCTGCCTGTGCTCAGCCAGCAGTAGTTCATTTACGAGAATCCCAGCCCTGGGCCCCAAGGTTCAAGCCAGAAGCTTGGAGCCCCACTGCTGTGTGAGAAGTAGACTCTGGGGACAGGAGTCCATCCCTGCCAGTGTCACCTACAACCTGGCTTCTCAACCTGAGACTAAGACCACTGTCATGTATCTGCTGAGGCCAAGCAGCCCAGAGACGGAGCAGAGTGGCGGGTGATGGAGCCCGAGGCACCAGGTGAGGCAGACGGCAGGGTGGTGGTCATAGGGCTGGACATTTTTCAGAAACCAGATCTCCCTCAAAATATGCCCTGCTCCTTGCCTTCCTCAGCCTAGTCCAGACCACCACCTCCTCACAGGTCCCTGCCACCCTTTGCCCCTTCCATCTCTCTCCACATAAGACTGGAGGGGTCTTTGACCCTGAATGGTGAGGCCACCCCTCCCCTTAAACCCTCTGTCACTGCCCAAGTCATCAGAGCAGGGTCAGCAAACTCTCCCTGTAAAGCACCAGATAGCAAGTATTTTGAGCTTTGCAGTCCAAGAGGCAAAATCAAGGATGTCATATAGGTTCTTACCTAACAAGAGAGAAAACACACATCCACACTGTTTTTTTTTTTCCTGACGAAATCCGCGACTTTGTTGATGGACACTGAAATCTGACTTTCATGTAACATTTGTCTTCTTTTCACCTTTCCCCCACCCCAGCCACTCAAAAATGTAAAAACTAGTCTTAGCTCATAGACCGTCCAAAAACAGGCAACGGGGCCGTGTTTGCTGACCCCTGATTTGACCCAAATTCACACTTCTTTCCATGCCTTCCAGGCCCTGCATGACCTGACTTCTACCTGTTTTCCAGGCCTCCCCTGTGGCTCGCCCTTTGCCCATCATTCTCCTCCTCCACCCCACCGGCCACTCAGTAGGGTATAAGCTTAGCCACTCAGAGGCCTTCCCTGGCCACCCAAACCCACATTACGCTTTTCTCGCTCACCACATTTGAACACTTTACACTTGTTCCCATTCATCACAGACTGTAAATTTCATCATGTGGTGCCCAGTCCGTGGAGTACTTGTTAAATGAATGAATGAACAAACAGCCTCCCACAAAAGGTATCATTACCCCATTTTACAGATAGAAAACTGAGGCCCCAGGGGAATTGAGCAGCCCAAGGTCACCTATCAGGGAGGGAGTGGTGAAGGTGGGTTTGATCCTAGATCTGACAGACTCCACTTACCCACCTCTCTCGCTGTCCCCAGCTTAGCAATGACACCAGGAGGAAGGGCGCACTGGGCCCCGGGGATCTGCTCATCACTCTCACCCCTGTGGGGAGGGGCAGAAGGCCTCAGTCAGCCGTCCCCTCCTGGGAGTCTCTGTCAGGACCTGAATTCAAGACAAGCTGGGACTATGATTTTCAGCCCTCTCGAGTACTCGCCCACCTGGTAGCTCCACTTCGTCCCCAGCCGTCCCGGTAACAAGGGATCCTGAAATGTGCCTTCTGCTGCTGCCACCCATAAGCCTGAGAGAGCCTGAGAGAGCTTGGAGCTGAGACTTCAGACTGTTACACAGCATATCATTCACTTTGTACGAAGTTCAAGGATAGGCACAACTCATGCGCTGTCAGAAATCCGAGCAGTAACCAGCTCCTGGCTGGGGAGGGCATTGCCTGGAAGGGAGCCAGGAGGGGTCTGTCCATGGTGCTGAAACGCCCCCGGGCTGAACTTTTTTTTTTTTTTGCGGTGCGCGGGCCTCTCACTGTTGTGGCCTCTCCCGTTGCGGAGCGCAGGCTCCGGACGCGCAGGCTCAGCGGCCATGGCTCACGGGCCCAGCCGCTCCGCGGCAGGTGGGATCCTCCCGGACCGGGGCGCGAACCCGCGTCCCCTGCATCGGCAGGCGGACTCTCAACCACTGCGCCACCAGGGAAGCCCTCCAACTGGTATCTTTGAGCCACGTTGTACGTATTGAAATCTGAATTAAATAAATAAACTTAAAAATCACAAATCTAGTTTCTCAGTCACACCACCTGCGTTCCTACTGCTCAGGAGCCACATGGGGCTGATGGCTGCCAAATTCCATCCTCGCAGAAAGTTCTAGAACTTGATCTGGACGGTGGTTACACGGGTGTGTGCATTGCTCAGAACTCATTGAGCTGAGCCCTGAGATCTCTCTTTTTAAAAACTACCGTTCTGAAGGCACAGACTCAAGTCTGACTGCCTTGTTTCAAATCCCCACCTACCCATTATTTGCTTCACAACCTTAGATGTAACCCTTCTGTGCCCCCATTTTCCCCCACCTGTATAACAGAGGGTAGTGACCGTACCTGATTGTGCCCACATTCGGGAACTGGGCCAGTGTGGCACAGAGAGCCTTTGAGAAGCTCACAGGCTGGGGGTGGCATGGGGCTGCAGCTCAGGGACTCAGCCTAGGCTCAGGGACAGTTTTAGAGGCAGGGTCTGAGGCCCAGCCCGCAAGCATCAAATCGGAGGGCTGCTTTCTATGGAGCCCTGAGCGCCATGACCCCTTGCCCAGCCTAGGAGCCAGGCGGGGGATGCAGGGGGTAAAGGCGGTGTGGCCTTGGGCAGCAAAGGCCCTGTGAGCTGTTCCCGTGTTGTGTTTCATTTCACGAAGACTCTTCACAGCATAATGCTGTCCATCCTCCCGGAGACTGTCCCTGCTGTACCTGAGAGGAAACAGGCCCAGAGCAGGGATATGGGGCCAGAGGTCCAGGACTTCCTGGTCCAAGCGTGCATCTTCCCCGGGTCACCCTGGATCCATGGTGGCCGTGCAGACCCCTGCACCAGAGCCGAGGTGGTGTGCCACATCCCCAGACTAATTCCAGGGGCACAGATCACCCCATCTGTCCATGTGAACTCGGGCGTCTTCCCGTCTTGATGCCTCAGTTTCCTTCCTGTCAGATGGGCCAGGTAGTGTTGCCTCACTCGTAGGGGCAGAGTGAGGCTCAAGCAAGCTGATGGAAGGTTCGCACAGCACGCCTGGCACGTAGCAGACGTTGGGGGCTGTGGTTCTGTGAGCCCTGGAGGGCGAACAGGAGGGAGCAGGCCGAGGGCAGGCAGCACAGGAGCCTGTGGGAGGGTCTGGACTGGGAGGGCCGGGTCCCTGGGAAAGGGGCCACTGGCTGGCAGGGCTTCTGGGTGAGGGGACTTTGGGGCTGCGGTCCCTGGCGTCTGAGGGCAGATCTGGCCTCCCTCAGGCCCCTCCCCTGCCCTCCCCCAGCTCCTCCTTCTCAGGGGAGGATCGAGGACCATAAGCCTGAGGCCCAGGACACCACATTCCTGGCAGATGCCGTCCACGGGAGTCTCCAAAATGCCGACGTTCTCAGCAGGCACACCCGTTTCCGTTCCTGCTGCGCCACTTCACCTCCGAGCTGAACTGGAGCTGCAGCCCCCAGGGAGCGTGGGTCCTGGGGCAGGGCCAACCTCCTCCTCTCCCTCCTCTTCCTCCTTCTCTCTTCACCCCAGGGTGGAGCTCAGTGACTCTGTCACTAACCGAGGGCACCTTGGAAGAAACCCTGACCCTGGGAAGACCTGGGACATGGGGTTCTCTGTGGCCACACTGTTTACCAGCCAACACCCAGGCTCATGACCACATCCAAAACTAATCACCCCCAGCGGCCCCACCTCCGAATACCTTCGCATTGGGGGTTCAGGCTTTAACATAGGACTTTGGGAGAGACACAAATATTCAAGTGGGATCACAGCACCCAGTAGCAAGGTGACAACAGCGCCAACTCTTGGCCTGGGCCACTCAGCGTGAGTCCCCCCACTCCCTCCCCCACGACAACAGGGTGCTCACATCCTGCTGTTTCCCATGGGGCTGACCCCTGTCAGACACAGCCCCTGGCTGAGCCAATGCGTGTGGGGTGTTTCCGAAGCCAGGAACATTCACGGACGTGGCCATGGACTTCACAAGGGAGGAATGGGGGTTGCTGGGCCCAACGCAGAGGATGCTGTGTGTGTGTGTGTGTGTGTGTGTGTGTGTGTGTGTGTGTGTGTGTGTTCATCCCCTGCCTCGTGCCCGGTCACTCACACCCAGATGTGTCCTTGCTCTGTGTCCCCAGCTGGGTCCCCTTTGTGCAGACTGGATGCCTCTCCCTGAATCACCAGGGAGAGGCCTTTCCCATGCCTCGGGGCACACACTGCACTACTGTTCAGCCTCTTGGCGCCTGACTGACTTGTAGCAACCCCCTTCTCCTTTGTCACCATGGACAGGACTTCCTGATTCCAAACCAGACGTGATCCCCAAGCTGGAGCAGTGGGAAGACCCATGGACTGTGGAGAGAGACGTTCCGAGAGGTCCAGGTAAGTGAAGGAAGGTCTCTCTATCTAATCATTTTTTAAATTAAATTTCATTGTTTTTCTCCCAGCTTTACTGAGGTGTAATTGACAAATAAAGGTGTTATATATTTAAGGTGTACAAGGTTGTATTTTGACATACGTATACATTGTGAAATGATTACCACAATCAAGCTATTGATTCAGAGTTACCGTTTTTTTTTTGTTTTGTTTTTTTAATGAATTAATTAATTTATTTATTTATGGCTGCGTTGGGTCTTCGTTGCTGTGCGCGGGTTCTCATTGCGGTGGCTTCTGTTGTTGTGGAGCACGGGCTCTAGGCGCGTGGGCTTCAGTAGCTGTGGCTCGAAGGCTCTAGGGCAGAGGCTCAGTAGTTGCGGCGCACGGGCTTAGCTGCTCCGCGGCATGTGGGATCTTGCCGAACCCGTGTCTCCTGCACTGGCAGGCGGATTCTTAACCACTGCGCCACCAGGGAAGCCCAGAGTTACCGTTTTTTCACCGTGGTGAGAACACTTAAGATAAACTGTCTTAGAACATTTCAAGTATACAATGCAGTATTATAACTATAGTCACCATGTTTCAGATGAGTTTATTTCTCCTCCTGGGGCAAGGGGGTGGGGTGTACACCCAACAGAAAAGAGCCAAACCCCTTACTCATTAAGCAGTCGGTCCCCGCAGCCCCTGACGACCACTAATCTGCTTTGTGCCTCTGTGGAGTTTTTGTGTCTGGCTTCTCTCACTTAGCATAATGCTTTCAGAGTTTATCAACATCGTAGCACATTATCAGTCCTTTATTTTTTGTGGCTGAATAAGATTCCATCGCCTGGATAGACCACATTTTATTCATACAGTCTTCAGTTGACAGAGAGTTGGGCTGTTTCCACGTTTTGGCTGTTGGGAACATTCACACACGTACAAGTTTTGGTTAGTGCCTGTTCTCCACTCTGCTGGCCAGGCCCTGGTCCGGTGAGGGCGTGGCTGTGCCCCTCATGGCATCTGACCGAGGGGATGGCTCTCGGTGGCCTTGGCCTGTGCCTTTCTCTGTTCCCTTCTACCGTTTTCCTTCCTCGCTGTGCAGAAAAAGGTTAACACAGCAGGCCTGAGGCTGCCGTCCTTGGAAGGGCCTGATGCAAGGTTGGCCTTTGGCTGGTGTCTGGGAACTTGGATTTCGGGAGCGTGGGGTTCTCACCACTCCCTAAACGGTAACAGCGGCTCACTGCGCCTGAACCGTGGGTACCAACAACGTGGTTTATAGTGGGCACCTGCGTTCCTTCTGGGAGTCTGGAATTTTGGTACGTGCTTTGCGGTGGGTGCCCTTCCTCAGATGCAGGAGCCTCTGCTCGAGGCCGCAGTTCCGGGCCAGCAGCTCGTTCTGTTGTCCAGGTCAGGCGGCTGGGGCTCTGTCCCCGTGCAGATTGGCAGGGCACGCTCAGGTCGCGGCTTGAGCGCGTTTCTTGCTTACATTTCAGAATCAGGGCCTGGGTCCCGAGCTCCCGACAAAGGGCACGCTCCAGGGCAGGTGACGCGGGGGCTGCCAGGGCACACACCTTCGTGAAGTCACAGAGCACAGAGGCCAGGCGGCAGCGGGGACGCGCAGCCGGCGGGAGCAGAGCCCCGAGCGGAGCCTCGCAGGAGGTTTCCTCTGGCTCCCCTTCCTCACCGAGCGACCATCGGGACACGCCGGCACGGGAGCAAGCTCCCGCGAACCATGTTCGCCAAGAGGGCGTCGCGTGCATTTCAGCCCTGGATCCGGGAGAGGGCGTGTGCGTGGAAGCCTTCGCCTCTTTTCCAGACCACAGTCTCCCTCGAGGAGTCGACGTTGGGAAGGACGCGCCGGCGCGCGGTGGGTGGGGAGGTGCGTTTGGCGAGAACGCGCGCCTCGTGGGCTGTCCGCCGAGTCCCGGCAGACGGAAGCCCCACGAGTGCGAGGAGCGTGGGAAGGTCCAGAGGGCCCACGCGGGTGAGAAGCTGTTCCCGTGCCGGGAGTGCGGGCGCGCCTTCAGCGAGAGCTCGTCCCGGGCCCAGCACCGGCGCATCCACGGGGGTGAGCGGCCCTTTTCCTGCACCGAGTGCACGCACAGCTGGACCCTAGCCAAGCACCTGGGGGCGCACATGGACGGGCGGCCCTGCGCGTGCGGGGAGTGCGGCGGGGCCTTCCGCCAGAGCAAGTCCCTTCGGGGGTTCGGGGGGTGGGGGGAGACCACGCGAACGCAGCGGGTGTCAGAAAACCCTCCGTGATCGTTTGGTTCTCGTGCGTCAGTGAACTGCGGACGTGCCAGATGCGGCGGAGACCTTCTGTCCGTCCTGGGTGCGTTGTCCCCCCAGCCTGGGAGGGCCCTGGGAGCGTCAGGAACTTGGGGCTGGTACAGAGCAGCCACTGTTGCCCTTCATGCCCTTCTCCACGCAGGGTCACCTGGTCGAGTGAGAAAGCTGGGCCTGGGCCTGGGACCTGTCTTCTGGAGATGCTTCTCGGTGAGCTTCAAGGGGAGTCACGGCCACCCCCAGTCCTCCCCCATGTGCGGGTTCCCACGGGTGCCCACTCTCTGGTAGGAAAGATCCACAGGTGTGCAGGGTCTTCCTCTCAGCAGGCCTGGAACAGCTCATTTCAAAGTTTTCGCTAAGGGAGAAGTGTAATCAAAAAACAAACACAAGAAAAAAAAAACTATTAAAAAAAAGGTATTTTTTTTTTTAGTCCTTTGTGCCTTGCATTAACCCGGGCCATATGGTTTTTTGTTTCCCACCCCACCCCCCAGAAAAGGAAGCTCTGTGTGCTGAAACGTGGTGTCACCAAGTCCAGCTCTTTAGAAACTGTGTGTCGCTTCTCAGCTTCAGCATGAAGACTCTGTTGAAATCAGCTGCGACGGTGATGCCGGTGTAAGGCGTCCACACTGTGTGAGCACTTTGCAAGTGTTGTCCCATCTCATCCTGTCAGCGGCCCTGGAATGCAGGCACTTCTATCCCCGCTTAGAGCTGAGATTCTGAGAGGTTAAACTGCTTGCCCACGGCCAGCTGGAAGCCATTCACTGTTCAGGATGGAAATATTAGATGCAGCAGATAAGGACAGCGTGGTGGAAGTCCATCCGTCCCTTTCAGCAGACACCCGGACGTGTTCCCTGTGAGGAGGCGGTGCTGGAATATAAAGCCCCCTCGAGAATTGGGAGACAACAGGAGGATTGGGTCCCATCTGAAGAAGCAGTCGAACCATTTGACCCACTCGAGGCAAAGGCAGCGTGGGAACTGGGCAGCCCTTGCTCAATCCAGACGTTGTTGGTGAAATGCCTGCTGGGAGCCACAAGCTTGTTCCCATCACAGGCGGGGGCCTTTCACTTCCTGTACAACTTTGCTCAGGGCTTCCCTGTGGCCACCAAGGTAAGAACCAACCTCAAGCCCAGCCTCGAAGCCCCTGCACTTCCCCACCGTGGCCCACCTTTCCAGGCTCATTTCTCGTCGTCCCCCAGGCAGCTTGCGGTGACCAAACCTACCTCCTTCCGGTTCCTTGGACAGCCCAGCTTGTTCTGGTTTCCTGTCCTCAGCATCAGCTCCAGGGTGACTCCCTGAGCAAGTCAGAGGCCCGTGGCCTCCTCGGGCCCCCCCCACCCTGGCAGCACATCCCTTGTGTTGCTTTTGCCTGTGTCTTTGTTCAGAGCCCCCCCGGGCCAGGAGCCCCATTAGCACATGTCCACGTCTCTGTGTCCCTGTCTCCTGGCACGTATGGGCAATGCATGAGTGAGCCAGTGAGACACCGAATACAAAACTACTACTGGGGGGTCCCCCAGACCACCCTGTGGTTTGTGGACAGGGAATGTTGCCTGCCATTCCAGTAGACAAAGATCAAGCCATCAGCCAGTGCATGCCTCCAGATGGTGAGCCCTGAGGGGAATTCAGGATGGAGAAAAACAGGAAGCATTCTGTGGGTAACACAGAATGTTATCCATTCTGTGCTTTGGATACTGGCCCTGGATAGTTAAGATACATATCTAAGGAATAATTTCAATGAACCCAGACTCTTGCATCTTCCCATACATAGAAAAGCACTAACGTTATTAACTTGAGGTGTCTGTTCTTTGCGATTAGCAGTAATCTTTTGATGTTCGACTACATGTTTTGTTGTTTGTTTTGTTTTTCCAGCAAAAAGACCTTCTCTATATCCTGGCTCCTCCCTTACCTCTTTGAACAATGTTACTGCGAACATTTCTGTATAAGATTTTGTGTGGACATATGTTTTCATTTCTCCACTAAACTGTTTTCCACAGAGGCTGCATCATTTTGCATTTCCACCAGCAATGTATGAGGGTTCCTATTTCTCCACATCCTCACCAACACTTGTTACCTGTCTTTCTGATCACGGCCATCCTCTTGGGTGTGAAGTGGCATCACAGTGTGGCTTCCATTTGCAATTCCCTGATGACAGAGGATGTCGAGCATCCATTCATGTGCTTATTGGCCATTTGCATGTTTTCCTTGGGTAAATGTTACTGTCTTTGCCCATTATTATTTTATTTATTTATGTAGCCACACTGTGTGGCTTGCAGAATCTTAGTTTCCCCACCAGCGATGGAACCTGGGCCCCCAGCAGTCCTAACCGCTGGCCCACCAGGAAATTGGGTGATTTAGGGGCTTTGTTGTTGGGTTCTTTGAGTTGTAAGAGTTCTTTATATATCCTGGATGCAAGTTGTGTTTTTGTGTGTCTGTGTGTCTTTATGTGGGTCTGTATGTCTGTGTGAGCCTAAGTGTGTGGCTGTGTCTGAGCAGGTGCAACTTTGCCTCCCACCATGGACATGGAGAAGCAGAGGGCGTCATGATCATCTGGGAAGAGGGGAGGGTTTACTACCTCCGTGTTACAGAGAAGAAAGTAGAAGGCCAGATAAATGAAGTCATTTGCCCATAAAAGAGTGAAGAGGCAGAACTGGGAATTGAAATCAGCTGGGTCCCTCTCCATAGCCTTTGCTTCCTACTGCATCATGCTGTTCCTTATCCAGTGGCTCTCAGCCTTGCCTGCACATTAGAATCATCTGGAGACTTCTAAAAGTCTGGATGGGGACTTCCCCGGCAGTCCAGTGGTTAAGACTCCACGCTTCCACTGCAGGGGGCACGGGTTCCGGTCACTCACACCCAGATGTGTCCTTGCTCTGTGTCCCCAGCTGGGTCCCCTTTGTGCAGACTGGATGCCTCTCCCTGAATCACCAGGGAGAGGCCTTTCCCATGCCTCGGGGCACACACTGCACTACTGTTCAGCCTCTTGGCGCCTGACTGACTTGTAGCAACCCCCTTCTCCTTTGTCACCATGGACAGGACTTCCTGATTCCAAACCAGACGTGATCCCCAAGCTGGAGCAGTGGGAAGACCCATGGACTGTGGAGAGAGACGTTCCGAGAGGTCCAGGTAAGTGAAGGAAGGTCTCTCTATCTAATCATTTTTTAAATTAAATTTCATTGTTTTTCTCCCAGCTTTACTGAGGTGTAATTGACAAATAAAGGTGTTATATATTTAAGGTGTACAAGGTTGTATTTTGACATACGTATACATTGTGAAATGATTACCACAATCAAGCTATTGATTCAGAGTTACCGTTTTTTTTTTGTTTTGTTTTTTTAATGAATTTATTTATTTATTTATTTATGGCTGCGTTGGGTCTTCGTTGCTGTGCGCGGGTTCTCATTGCGGTGGCTTCTGTTGTTGTGGAGCACGGGCTCTAGGCGCGTGGGCTTCAGTAGCTGTGGCTCGAAGGCTCTAGGGCAGAGGCTCAGTAGTTGCGGCGCACGGGCTTAGCTGCTCCGCGGCACGTGGGATCTTGCCGAACCCGTGTCTCCTGCACTGGCAGGCGGATTCTTAACCACTGCGCCACCAGGGAAGCCCAGAGTTACCGTTTTTTCACCGTGGTGAGAACACTTAAGATAAACTGTCTTAGAACATTTCAAGTATACAATGCAGTATTATAACTATAGTCACCATGTTTCAGATGAGTTTATTTCTCCTCCTGGGGCAAGGGGGTGGGGTGTACACCCAACAGAAAAGAGCCAAACCCCTTACTCATTAAGCAGTCGGTCCCCGCAGCCCCTGACGACCACTAATCTGCTTTGTGCCTCTGTGGAGTTTTTGTGTCTGGCTTCTCTCACTTAGCATAATGCTTTCAGAGTTTATCAACATCGTAGCACATTATCAGTCCTTTATTTTTTGTGGCTGAATAAGATTCCATCGCCTGGATAGACCACATTTTATTCATACAGTCTTCAGTTGACAGAGAGTTGGGCTGTTTCCACGTTTTGGCTGTTGGGAACATTCACACACGTACAAGTTTTGGTTAGTGCCTGTTCTCCACTCTGCTGGCCAGGCCCTGGTCCGGTGAGGGCGTGGCTGTGCCCCTCATGGCATCTGACCGAGGGGATGGCTCTCGGTGGCCTTGGCCTGTGCCTTTCTCTGTTCCCTTCTACCGTTTTCCTTCCTCGCTGTGCAGAAAAAGGTTAACACAGCAGGCCTGAGGCTGCCGTCCTTGGAAGGGCCTGATGCAAGGTTGGCCTTTGGCTGGTGTCTGGGAACTTGGATTTCGGGAGCGTGGGGTTCTCACCACTCCCTAAACGGTAACAGCGGCTCACTGCGCCTGAACCGTGGGTACCAACAACGTGGTTTATAGTGGGCACCTGCGTTCCTTCTGGGAGTCTGGAATTTTGGTACGTGCTTTGCGGTGGGTGCCCTTCCTCAGATGCAGGAGCCTCTGCTCGAGGCCGCAGTTCCGGGCCAGCAGCTCGTTCTGTTGTCCAGGTCAGGCGGCTGGGGCTCTGTCCCCGTGCAGATTGGCAGGGCACGCTCAGGTCGCGGCTTGAGCGCGTTTCTTGCTTACATTTCAGAATCAGGGCCTGGGTCCCGAGCTCCCGACAAAGGGCACGCTCCAGGGCAGGTGACGCGGGGGCTGCCAGGGCACACACCTTCGTGAAGTCACAGAGCACAGAGGCCAGGCGGCAGCGGGGACGCGCAGCCGGCGGGAGCAGAGCCCCGAGCGGAGCCTCGCAGGAGGTTTCCTCTGGCTCCCCTTCCTCACCGAGCGACCATCGGGACACGCCGGCACGGGAGCAAGCTCCCGCGAACCATGTTCGCCAAGAGGGCGTCGCGTGCATTTCAGCCCTGGATCCGGGAGAGGGCGTGTGCGTGGAAGCCTTCGCCTCTTTTCCAGACCACAGTCTCCCTCGAGGAGTCGACGTTGGGAAGGACGCGCCGGCGCGCGGTGGGTGGGGAGGTGCGTTTGGCGAGAACGCGCGCCTCGTGGGCTGTCCGCCGAGTCCCGGCAGACGGAAGCCCCACGAGTGCGAGGAGCGTGGGAAGGTCCAGAGGGCCCACGCGGGTGAGAAGCTGTTCCCGTGCCGGGAGTGCGGGCGCGCCTTCAGCGAGAGCTCGTCCCGGGCCCAGCACCGGCGCATCCACGGGGGTGAGCGGCCCTTTTCCTGCACCGAGTGCACGCACAGCTGGACCCTAGCCAAGCACCTGGGGGCGCACATGGACGGGCGGCCCTGCGCGTGCGGGGAGTGCGGCGGGGCCTTCCGCCAGAGCAAGTCCCTTCGGGGGTTCGGGGGGTGGGGGGAGACCACGCGAACGCAGCGGGTGTCAGAAAACCCTCCGTGATCGTTTGGTTCTCGTGCGTCAGTGAACTGCGGACGTGCCAGATGCGGCGGAGACCTTCTGTCCGTCCTGGGTGCGTTGTCCCCCCAGCCTGGGAGGGCCCTGGGAGCGTCAGGAACTTGGGGCTGGTACAGAGCAGCCACTGTTGCCCTTCATGCCCTTCTCCACGCAGGGTCACCTGGTCGAGTGAGAAAGCTGGGCCTGGGCCTGGGACCTGTCTTCTGGAGATGCTTCTCGGTGAGCTTCAAGGGGAGTCACGGCCACCCCCAGTCCTCCCCCATGTGCGGGTTCCCACGGGTGCCCACTCTCTGGTAGGAAAGATCCACAGGTGTGCAGGGTCTTCCTCTCAGCAGGCCTGGAACAGCTCATTTCAAAGTTTTCGCTAAGGGAGAAGTGTAATCAAAAAACAAACACAAGAAAAAAAAAACTATTAAAAAAAAGGTATTTTTTTTTTTAGTCCTTTGTGCCTTGCATTAACCCGGGCCATATGGTTTTTTGTTTCCCACCCCACCCCCCAGAAAAGGAAGCTCTGTGTGCTGAAACGTGGTGTCACCAAGTCCAGCTCTTTAGAAACTGTGTGTCGCTTCTCAGCTTCAGCATGAAGACTCTGTTGAAATCAGCTGCGACGGTGATGCCGGTGTAAGGCGTCCACACTGTGTGAGCACTTTGCAAGTGTTGTCCCATCTCATCCTGTCAGCGGCCCTGGAATGCAGGCACTTCTATCCCCGCTTAGAGCTGAGATTCTGAGAGGTTAAACTGCTTGCCCACGGCCAGCTGGAAGCCATTCACTGTTCAGGATGGAAATATTAGATGCAGCAGATAAGGACAGCGTGGTGGAAGTCCATCCGTCCCTTTCAGCGGACACCCGGACGTGTTCCCTGTGAGGAGGCGGTGCTGGAATATAAAGCCCCCTCGAGAATTGGGAGACAACAGGAGGATTGGGTCCCATCTGAAGAAGCAGTCGAACCATTTGACCCACTCGAGGCAAAGGCAGCGTGGGAACTGGGCAGCCCTTGCTCAATCCAGACGTTGTTGGTGAAATGCCTGCTGGGAGCCACGAGCTTGTTCCCATCACAGGCGGGGGCCTTTCACTTCCTGTACAACTTTGCTCAGGGCTTCCCTGTGGCCACCAAGGTAAGAACCAACCTCAAGCCCAGCCTCGAAGCCCCTGCACTTCCCCACCGTGGCCCACCTTTCCAGGCTCATTTCTCGTCGTCCCCCAGGCAGCTTGCGGTGACCAAACCTACCTCCTTCCGGTTCCTTGGACAGCCCAGCTTGTTCTGGTTTCCTGTCCTCAGCATCAGCTCCAGGGTGACTCCCTGAGCAAGTCAGAGGCCCGTGGCCTCCTCGGGCCCCCCCCACCCTGGCAGCACATCCCTTGTGTTGCTTTTGCCTGTGTCTTTGTTCAGAGCCCCCCCGGGCCAGGAGCCCCATTAGCACATGTCCACGTCTCTGTGTCCCTGTCTCCTGGCACGTATGGGCAATGCATGAGTGAGCCAGTGAGACACCGAATACAAAACTACTACTGGGGGGTCCCCCAGACCACCCTGTGGTTTGTGGACAGGGAATGTTGCCTGCCATTCCAGTAGACAAAGATCAAGCCATCAGCCAGTGCATGCCTCCAGATGGTGAGCCCTGAGGGGAATTCAGGATGGAGAAAAACAGGAAGCATTCTGTGGGTAACACAGAATGTTATCCATTCTGTGCTTTGGATACTGGCCCTGGATAGTTAAGATACATATCTAAGGAATAATTTCAATGAACCCAGACTCTTGCATCTTCCCATACATAGAAAAGCACTAACGTTATTAACTTGAGGTGTCTGTTCTTTGCGATTAGCAGTAATCTTTTGATGTTCGACTACATGTTTTGTTGTTTGTTTTGTTTTTCCAGCAAAAAGACCTTCTCTATATCCTGGCTCCTCCCTTACCTCTTTGAACAATGTTACTGCGAACATTTCTGTATAAGATTTTGTGTGGACATATGTTTTCATTTCTCCACTAAACTGTTTTCCACAGAGGCTGCATCATTTTGCATTTCCACCAGCAATGTATGAGGGTTCCTATTTCTCCACATCCTCACCAACACTTGTTACCTGTCTTTCTGATCACGGCCATCCTCTTGGGTGTGAAGTGGCATCACAGTGTGGCTTCCATTTGCAATTCCCTGATGACAGAGGATGTCGAGCATCCATTCATGTGCTTATTGGCCATTTGCATGTTTTCCTTGGGTAAATGTTACTGTCTTTGCCCATTATTATTTTATTTATTTATGTAGCCACACTGTGTGGCTTGCAGAATCTTAGTTTCCCCACCAGCGATGGAACCTGGGCCCCCAGCAGTCCTAACCGCTGGCCCACCAGGAAATTGGGTGATTTAGGGGCTTTGTTGTTGGGTTCTTTGAGTTGTAAGAGTTCTTTATATATCCTGGATGCAAGTTGTGTTTTTGTGTGTCTGTGTGTCTTTATGTGGGTCTGTATGTCTGTGTGAGCCTAAGTGTGTGGCTGTGTCTGAGCAGGTGCAACTTTGCCTCCCACCATGGACATGGAGAAGCAGAGGGCGTCATGATCATCTGGGAAGAGGGGAGGGTTTACTACCTCCGTGTTACAGAGAAGAAAGTAGAAGGCCAGATAAATGAAGTCATTTGCCCATAAAAGAGTGAAGAGGCAGAACTGGGAATTGAAATCAGCTGGGTCCCTCTCCATAGCCTTTGCTTCCTACTGCATCATGCTGTTCCTTATCCAGTGGCTCTCAGCCTTGCCTGCACATTAGAATCATCTGGAGACTTCTAAAAGTCTGGATGGGGACTTCCCCGGCAGTCCAGTGGTTAAGACTCCACGCTTCCACTGCAGGGGGCACGGGTTCGATCCCTGATCGGGGAACTAAGATCCTGCATGCCGCATGGTGTGGCCCAAAAAAAAAAAAGTCTGGATGCCCAGGCCAAACCCAGACCAGTGAAATTAGGATCTGTAATAGGCAAAATAATGCCTCTCCCGCCCCCCCAAGCTGTCCACACCCTAATCCTCAGAACCTGTATGTTACCTTACATGGCAAAAGGGAATTTGCAGATGGGGAAAGTATCCTGGATTACCAGGTGAGTCCAGCGTAATCACAAGGGTCCTCATAAGTGAAAAAGAGACGCAGGAGGGTCAGTCAGAGAAGGGGATGGAATGACGGCGAGGCAGGTGCACAGAACAAGGAACGAGGGCAGCCTCTAGAAGGTGGAAGAGGCAAGGAAATGGATTTCTCCCTTAGAGCCTCTAGAAGGAACACAAATGCCAACATGGTGATTTTAGCCCAGTGAGACCCACTTTAGGCTTCTGACCTCCAGAAACCCAAGATAAGAGATTTTTGTTGTTATGAGCCACTGCATTTGTGGTAATTTGTTACAGTAGTGATAGGAAACTAATACAGCCTCTTCAGACACAAACCAGACCAGTTAGCAGAGCCAACTGCACCCATGTGTATAACAGGAAGAAGGACATGACGGTTCATAGAAGTGGTAAAATAGGAACCAGGAAAATCTGGGGTTCCCTTCACTGGTGGGAGGCAAGTTAGGCTTGGAGGCAGGGAGGAATCAAGGCAAGTGCCGCAAGACATCAGTGATGTGAAGCTGGGCTTGGTGGAGGGGGCAGGGCTGGAGGGTGGGAAGCAAGAGCTGCCAGAGAGAAAGCCTTTGGTGGTGCAGAAAGGGAGAAGGTCATGGGCAGAGTTGACAATCTGGATGAACTGACTAGGCTCAGCAATTGCCTGGTGTGCAAACGGGGCTCAGTGCAGATGTGGTTTATTGTTATGATTATTGGGGGTGGGCATCATGGGGCTGTGCTTTTGACAACAGAAGTGGGACAGCAGAAGGCAGAAGACCACAAAGAAGGCCAAGAAGACCCAAAGAAATGAAGGCCACCAGTGCCACCCACAGGCCAAAGCCCAGCACCTGATGGGTGAGATGGGTCTTTGTTGGGGAAAGTGAAGGATTCCTTGGATTAGGGTGCCCATGGTGTGCCTACCAGTGGTCAGGAAATGCAAAGGGGCCATTTACATAAAAGATCCAGAACAGACAAATGCCCAGAGGCAGGAGGCAGATTGGTGGGTGCCAGGGGCTGGGGGCAGGGGAAATAGGGAGTGACTGCTAATGGGCATGGGGTTTCTTTTGGGGGTGATAAAAGTGTCCTGGACCTAGATAGTGGTGATGGTTGCACAGCCTTGTAAAGATACTAAAAACCACTGAATTGTACACTTTAGAAGGGTGAACTGAAGGTATGTGAAATACAGCTCCAAAAAAATGGTAAAAATTTTTAAAGGGGAAAGAAAATGGAAAGAGGACCAGGTAAAGAGGCACCGTGACCACATGGTTGCAGTGGGCCACACACATTACATACATGATACACACCTTCCCACAGCATCCACACCCCTCAACACCCCCCTCAACACCTCACTTCCTCACACACCCCTCACACCTCTCACTTCACACCCCCCTCACATCCTCACACACCCCCTCACCTCCTCACATCCCCCTCACCCTCCTCACACCCCCT
>NC_041230.1:6147103-6183653 GCF_002837175.3 Physeter macrocephalus
CCTCACACCTCTCACCTCCTCACACACCTATCATCTCCTCACACCCCCCTCACTTCCTCACACACTCCTCACACACCTCTCACCTCCTCACACACCCCTCACACTTCTCGCCCCCCACGCACCATGCACGGTTCCGCCTCCCGCACACCCTCCGGCCGGATCATCCATACACCGCCACCACTGCCCCACAAAGTCACGGCCGCTGACCCCACGGCCCACGCAGCCAGCAGGACCGCAACTCCCGGCGTGCCCCTGGGACTAGAGGGGTGGGCGACGCGGCGCCTTCTGGGAATTGTAGTCCAGGTGGGCGGGAGGTCGCACGAGCCGGGGCGCCTGAGACGCGGCGCGTTCTGGGAGCTGTGGTCCCGGATGGCGCGCGGACTCCTCACTCTAGCGCCGCCGCGTCGCCTCCCGGAAGCGTCCGCCCGCGCGCCAGCGGGTGAGGTGGGTCTGGGTGGGGTCCCCCCCGGATTGCCGGGGCCCCCCCCCGCCGGATTGCCGGAGAGAAACTACGGGAAACCCCGAAGCGGCGAACGCCTTCGGTGGTCTAAGCGAGATGTGTGGGACCGACACGCGCGGATGGGGAGCGGGGGACTGACCCCGAGCCGCGCGTGGACAGACAGACGGACAGACCGAGTGTGGAACTCGGTTCCAGTGCGGGACCGGCTGACTGACCAGTTGTGTGTGTGTCTAGTTGTGTTTCTGTGTCTGACTCGTTTTGGTGTGTTTCTGACTGACAGGCTGGGAGCGTGTGGCCGGCTGATAGGACGTCTGACTGACCTGATCAGGTGTGCGACTGACCAAGAAGTTGTTTGAGATTTTGTCGGAGGGTTATGTGTTGTTGTGCGTAAGAGGGTGTGTCTGTGACTGACTGTGATTTCAGGCGTAACCGAGAGTCTGTGTATGTGACTGGCTGAGACAGTGACTGATGATTATGAATGACTGGCGATGCTGCGAGCTCCTGTGTTTATTGGACTGACTGTGGGTGACACTCAGAAAGTTTGGGTGCAGGGCTATATTTTGGGACGTGACTGACAGACTATGCCTGAGGTAGGGTGTATGCATGTACCTATGTGACTGACTGGGGTTTGTCTGGGGGACTATATTTGGATGATTTGCAGGGCGTTTACCAAGTATGTGACAGAGAATTTGCCTGCAGCTAAAATTATGTGACCTGCAGTCACCCAGCTGGGTTGATGTCCACTAGCACCTTCTGTGGGCTTAAGCCCGGCAGGGACTGTGGACTCATCAGATTGGGCATCTCCTGCATGTCTGCTGTGTGCCGGGCCTGTTGTCAGGTCGGGTACGGTCAGGAGCAAGAAACGAAAGAACTGCTCTCCTAAGTTGGTTAAGCAGCTGTGGACAGGGGACCTCGACCTGATGTGAGGTCAGCACGTTGGGGGTGAGCTGATCATGGTTCACGTCCCTGTGTCTCAGAGACTGTCCTCAGGGATTTTCCAAAACAGCAGTTTCAGGGGTACAAAGGGGAGCTTGGAAACTGTCGCTGTATTTATTGTCAATCCTGCCACCCCTGTGCCCCCTCCTCTGAACAATGATTCCCTGCCTCAAACTCCGCCTTTCCTGGTCCCTCCGTTTTCTCAGCACCTGTTCACTGTGCACTTGCTATAGGCACTGCGGCTCCAGCATGCCCAGTCTCTCTGGGGAAACAAGGTTAGAGCACAGAGCTGGGGGAGAATGACCCGGGGCACTCAGAGGATACTTAGCCTGCTCCCAGGTGCTGGGACGGCTCTTGGAGAAGATGACAGCTGAAGTGGGGCCTGGAGGACTAGGAGAAATTGCTCAGGTGCAGAGGGGGATTTTAGGACAAGAGAGTAACAGGGACAAAGGAATTCAGGAGTTGGGATAATGGCAAAGGCAAGGTTGCAAGAGGCCCAAGTAAGCCTTACAGTGGAGTTAGGGGCTAGAGCACAGCTTTGCCAGAAATCACCACTGAAAGGTTTCAGGATTGAGGTCTTGTTTTATTCGTGTTCACTTCTCACTGTGCCCATGGTCGTGGCTCCAGTGCCAACAGTTGTTATCTGTTATTTAGAGTATTACATCCTAGCAGGTGTAAAGTGGTATCTCATTGTGCTTTTGATTTGTAATTCTCTGGTAGCTGATGATGTCGATCATCTTTTCATGTGCTTGTTGGCCATTTGTGTATCTTCTTTGGAGAAATATCTAGTCAAATCCTTTGCCCATTTTTAAATTTGGGATTATTTGTCTTTTTATTATGGAGTTGTTCTAGATACCGGTCCCTTATCGGATATATGATTTGCAAATATTTTCTCCCATTCTGTGGGTTGCCTTTTCATCTGTTTTTTTTTTTGCCTTGTCGCACAGCTTGCACGATCTTAGTTCCAACTCCTAACCACTGGACTGCCAGGGAATTCCTCTTTTCACCTTCTTGACGGTGTCCTGCAAATCACAAAGGTTTTTAATTTTGATGAAGTCTAGTTTATCTGTTTCCTCTTTTGTCACTTACCTGAGATGGCTTTGCATTATTTTTTAGTGTATGTGGAACACTGACCACAAAACCATACACTGGGTCACAAACCAAGTCTCAAACCAGCAAATATCAAAGGATTAAAATTGACCAAAGCACATTATCTGAGCACAACAGAGTAAATCTGGAAATCAGTAATAAAAAGACTATCAGAAAACTCTGAATTGTTTGGAAATGAAGCAGCAGAGTTCTAAGTAGCCCATGGTTCAGGAAGAAACCAAAAGAGAAATTAGAAAATATTTTTAACTAAATGATAATGAAGATGCAAAACGAAACTTGTGGGTGTACAGCTAAAGCTATGTTTATAGGGAAATTTATAGCCTGAAATACATGTATTAGAAAAGAAGAAAGGCTGAATGTCAGTTGTCTAAATATTCACCTCAGAAACTACAAAATAATTAGCAAATAAACTAAGGGAATGCCCCTGTGGCTCCCAGGGGAGTGGGGTGTGTGTGAAATAGAAAACAGATCCACTCTGTGTGGGAGGAGCATAGGCCTGAAGCAGACTGGCCATGGGGTCAGGCTACTGGGGTTTGTAGCTCAGCAACCACCCTTCCTTTCACTATCTGGGAAACTTTGGGCAAATCTTTTTCTCCTGTCTGTCTGTTTTTATACCATATAATGAGAGAAAGCTCCCACCTCCTGAGTTTGTTGTGAGTTTTAAACGAGTTACTATATGCAAGCATTTAGAAAGGTGCTCAGCACCAAATGGGCGCTGCCCTGATTATTTTGATCATCTGTGACTCTGTGAGAGTGAGTCACATCTCACAGGCCCCAAGCCCGTATCTGCCCTACTCGGCAGCCACAAGGCAGGGCCCCAAGTTCACAGGATGACCAAGTTCTGATCTTCCTGCAGACCCAGTTCCAAGGCTCCAGCCATCCCATATCTCAGTGGAGGCCTGCTGCCCAATGGCCATCCCCAAGAGCCCTGTGAGCCCGGTGCCCTGGGAACAGGGTGACTTTCTGCGAGTGAAGGTCGAGGATGATGAGGCCAGCAGGTGCTGGAGCTGCTGGTGCTGGAGCAGTTCCTGGGCACGCTGCCCCCCGAGATCCAGGCCTGGGCGCGGACTCAGTGCCCCAAGAGTGGCGAGGAGGCTGTGGTGCTCGTGGAGGACCTGACCCAGGCACTGGACAAGAGAGGTGAGGGGGTGACGGGCAGGTGCCCACGGCACACGGGGCAAAGCCTGGACTGGAATGTTGGGGGTGCAGGTTTGCACTTGGGGGCACTCACCCAAACCCTCACACACCGCGGTAAGCAGGTCGGTTTTGACTGCCAGTGACCAAAAGCCCAGCTCAAACTGATGGAAGCCGAGGAGGGAGGTTTCATGGCTGTGTATCAGGAGCTCAGGTGACGGCATCAGGAGTCTCTCGTTCTCCTTTCTTCCTCAGTTGAGTTTTCCTACGTTAGGTTCATCTTTAAGTAGCTTCTGTCCCCAAGGGGGACACAGTTGGCCCAGCAATCTCATGCTGGTGCCTTATCAATGTAGAAACCTCATGGGAGAACAGCGGAAGATTCCCAAGCTGAGCTTCACTGAGCTGGTCGGGGTCTTGTGCTTGTCTTTGACTGACCAAAGCCCCGGGGACTGATGTGAGAGCAAGGGAAGTTCCCCAGAGGAAAACTAGGCTGCTGCTATCAGGTAAGGGGGCTGGATGCCTGGGGCTGGGGAGGGGGCAGAAACGCCGTGTGTCCTGATGCACCCCCTTGGAGCCCTCCCTATGTTGACCTCCAGCATCTGGGTGAGACAGACCTGCCCCAGGCCAGAGTGGGCACCATTGCTTAGAGACCCACTCGGGTGTCACAGCCCAGGGAGATCCAATGGGACACCAGGGGGACCCAGCCCCACCTGATGGGAGCGTTTGGTGGGGTGGGTGTGCCAGCAACCAGGGCGGAGGTCGTGGGCAGGGAGACCATGGAGTTTGGGCTCAGAAGAATCATCGAGGCTTGGTACGTCCAACCACTGCTCTGCCGCCTACTGGCTGTGTGTTTCCTTTGTGCCTCAGTTTCCCTGTCAGTAAAATGGGGATTGTAGTCCATACTTACCTCAGTGTCATCGAGAGGTGTGAACAAGGCAGTCTGTGCGGCCTGTGAAACGGTGCCTGCACGAATCAGACACGTGGTAACTGGAGCTGTTAGGAAAATTTGTTCTGCTCCCTGAGAAACGAACCTTTCTGAAAGAGCTTGTCAGATGCACTCCCTTGGCCCCATCAGCTATGCCGAGACACGGACATCACAAGGACGGGGGAGGAGGGAGGGCGCGGCGCCATCCTTCTGTAGGGTCAAGAGAGTCTTCAGGGAAAATGCAAAACAGCACTGAAACAGCAAGAAAGAACCACACTCCAGGCAGAGGGAATGGTGAGAGGCAAAGGCCCCTGGGGTATGGTATGCACTGGTGCATTCTGGGAAGAGCAGGTGGTGCAGTGTTTCTGGAATAGAGGAAAAAAGGGTGGTTGGGACCCAGCATGTGGCTAGGGAGGTTGAGGGACTTAGGGAACACCTGTGGGTCTAGAGGAGGAGGAGATTCTAGAGCTGAAATCCCGACTTGGCCACTAGCTAACTGTGTGATCTTGTACAAGTTACTCAACGTCTCTGAATTAATCATGTGGTCTTATACCAATTCCTCAAGACCTCCCCTCAGCTGGGCCTCAAGTTTCCTTGCCTGAAACACAGTGGTCAAAGTGCCCCTTTCTGAGAGCAGAAGGAAGCTGAAACTAGGCAATGGGAGTTACCCATTGCACTTGGAGCCGAGCACAGAACAAGAGCCTAACAGTGGCTAGCAGCCCTGGGAGGCAAGCAGAATAGCATCCCCCTCTTGCAGATGAGGAAACTGCGGCCCAAACGAGGGCAAGACTACCCAACCCTTGGAGCTGGAGAGCGGCAGAGCTGGGGCCCCATTGTGGACTTAACCAGAAGTTATTCCGGCCACCACCCCCCCCCCACTTCCTGGAATCTATCCAGTAAAAGATGTCCAGTCAGGCGTGCTAAGGTGCCCTGTGTACCCGTCAAGGGCAGGTCCGTTCAGGAATGTTTCTACCTCGTACACAAGCCAATCTCCAGCTGCTGCTCAGCCATGCTCTGCCTTCACAGCACATTATAAAGAGCAGGAGTCAGGCTTCCTGGGGGCTCAGGGAGGCCAGGTGGAGGCACCACCCACCCACCCACAGCAGCAGGTGTCTACTTGGGGTTCAAGGTAGAGTCTACTGCATCCTGGATTGCTTCCCTCATTCAGCCGGTATTTACTGAGCATCTGCAGATGCGTCCAGATCCAGGTGGCAGGGACAGAGCTCAAGCCTGCCCAAGGGAGCAGGTACATAGGCGCCTGGCGTGCTCGCTCTCTCACTCTCTCCCTCACTCTCTCTTTCAGATCCATTCAACCTCAGGGTTTTCCTCCTGACACTTGTGACAAAATCAGGAGCCTTAAAGAATGGAGAGTTTGTGGTGGGTGGTTTGAGGGGTGGATGGAAACGTGATGCAGGTTTTTGGTTTTTTTAAATTGAAGTATAGTTGATTTACAATGTTGTGTTAATTTCTGCTGTACAGCAAAGCGATTCAATTATATACGTGTATACATTTTTTATATATATATAAATTTATTTATTTATTTATTTTTGGCTGCATTGGGTCTTCATTGCTACGCACGGGCTTTCTCTAGTTGTGGAGAGCAGGGGCTACTCTTCGTTGCAGTGTGTGGGCTTCTCATTGCGGTGGCTTCTCTTGTTGCGGAGCACAGGCTCTAGGCACACGGGCTTCAGTAGTTGTGGCACGTGGGCTCAGTAGTTGTGGCTCGCGGGCTCTAAAGCGCAGGCTCAGTAGTTGTGGCACACGGGCTTAGTTGCTCCGCAGCATGTGGGATCTTCCTGGACCAGGGAACAAACCCGTGTCCCCTGCATTGGCAGGTGGATTCTTAACCATTGCGCCACCAGGGAAGTCCCATACATTCTTTTTAAAATTCTTTTCCATTATGGTTTCTCCCAGGATATTGAATATAGTTCCCTGTGTTATGCAGTAGGACCTTGTTGTTTATCCATTCTACATATAATAGTTTGCATCTGCTAATGCCAAACTCCCAGTGATATCATATGGTATTTGTCATTTTCTTTCTGACTTACTTCACTTAGTATGATAATCTCTAGGTGCATCCATGTTGCTGCAAATGGCATTATTTTGTTCTTTTTTATGGCTGAGTAATATTCCATAGTATATATGTACCACATCTTCTTTATCCATTCATCTGTTGATGGACATTTAGGTTGCTTCCATGTCTTGTCTATTATGAATAGTGCTGCTATGAACATAGGGGTATCTTTTTGAATTATAGTTTTGTCTGGATATATGCCCAGGAGTGGGATTACAGGATCATATGGCAACACTATTTTTAGTTTTTTGAAGAACCTCCACACTGTTTTCCATAGCGGCTGCACCAATTTACATTCCCACCAACAGTATAGGAGGGTTCCCTTTTCTCCACACCCTCTCCAGCATTTCTTATTTGTAGACTTTTTGATGATGGCCATTCTGACTGGTGTGAGGTGATACCTCGCTGTAATTTGGATTTACATTTCTCTAATAATTAGCGACGACGAACATCTTTTCACGTGCCTATTGGCCATCTGTGTGTGTGACGCCGGTTTTGATGGTGTGGGAGGACAGCACTGTGCCCTTTTGTCATCCAAGACACCAAATGAGAAACTTTCCTTTGGAAATGGGGCCAAATATCAGGAGTGGCCCACATCTCCCCTTTCAGAGTGAGGCCAGGGCCCAGCAGAGAGGGGAGGCCTGGTATGGAAAAAGTGGTGACACTGTGGTTCAGATTGTTGCAGGCTGGGTGCTGGGATCTGAGCTCTCAGAGGCGAGCTGTAAGCAGAGCAATTCGGACGAGTCAGAGCCGTTGGACAGGGCCACTGAAACCCTGGTAGGAGGGCTTTCCCCAGGACCCACCTTTGGTGACGCCTGCGAACCTGAGTGCAGCTCAGAGGGGCAGGCCAGACTCTCAGGGAAGATGTGGACAAAGTCTGTCACCCAAGAGATGGATTTCAGGAAAACTTCAGGGCCTCACAAGGGCGCCCTCACAGACCAGCCCGGCTGTGAAGCTGGTGCTTTGGGGGACAGTCCCAACATGTGGCCAGACTTCACCTCCCAAGAGAAGACTCCTTCCAGAGAGAAAGTGGATCCACTGGATGGTTATGGCACAGAGCCTCCAGGCACGTACTTGGGGAGGAAGCCCTCCAAGTGTGGTGAGTATTGGAAGACATTCCGGAGCCCCTTGGCCCTGGAGGCCCACCGGAAGAGCCATGCTCGGAAGATGCCCCACACCTGCAGTGAGTGTGAGAAAGCCTTCAGCCGGAGTGCACACCTGGCCCAGCACCAGGTGGTCCACACAGGGGCCAAGCCCCACGAATGCAAGGAGTGCGGGAAGGCCTTCGGCCGGCTCACCCATCTGGCCCAGCACCAGAGGATCCACACCGGGGAGAAGCCCTGTGCGTGTGAGGAGTGCGGCAAGGCCTTCAGCCAGAGCACCCACCTGACCCAGCACCTGCGCATCCATACAGGGGAGAAGCCCTAGAGGTGCTATGCCTGCGGCCGAGCCTTCAGCGACTGCTCGGCTCTGATCCGGCACCTGAGGATCCACTCCGGAGAGAAGCCCTATCAGTGTCAGGTTTGTCCAAAGGCCTTTGCACAGAGCTCGTCCCTTATCGAGCACCAGAGGGTCCACACGGGGGAGAAGCCCTGCAAGTGCAGCGACTGTGGGAAGGCCTTCAGCCGCATCTCAGCCCTCATGGTTCACCTGCGGATCCACATCACCGTCCTGCAGTGACCGAGGAAGCCTCCCCACAGTGGCTTAGCATCGAAGAGAAACCTGAGTTCTGAAAGAACTGGGAGGGACGGGGTGGGTGACTGATGAATCCCCCCAAATGACCAGATGCTAAAGGGCAAACTCTGGGGCTGTCCGGGAGCAACTCTTCATTCTGGGACCCAGATGGAGGCCCCTGATGAACATAAAGCTATTCAGGTCAGCTGGCGAAGCTTCCAGAAGGCTCCTGCTGCCCTCCATACCCCACTCAAGTCCATCTCAGAGAGAGGACAGCTGAGCTGAGGATTGGATTGGTCCTCGGATCCAAGGCAGTCAGGGTCAAGTTGCTCTCAGGACTCAGTGGTCCCTGGATGCTTGGGGCGGGGAGGCTCCAGCTTCATATTCCCACATGGCGTCTCTTCTTGCCTGTTCCTCTCCCGCGTAGCCCAGGAGGGACACCTGCCCGCGCCCACCTCTGTGCCTTCGCACATGCTGTTTCCCTCCACCTGTTCACATCTGACTCCAAGGCCAGCTTGTGAGGCTGCCTTTTCCCGACCCTCAGCCTCTATCGCATTTTCTGTGTCCTGAGGGTACGGCTGGCCGCTTGCCCGGCACCCGTTTCTCCCTCCCTTCTCCTTCCACATCCCACCAGTCATCAGCCCTGTTGGTTTTACTTACAACCACCTCTGCTCCACCTTCTCCACCTTTGTTACCTTATGCGAGCCCACATCACCTGTCACCTGGATTCCAGCAGGGGTCTCCTTCCTGACCGCTTCCTGCTTTCATCACACACACATACACACACCACACACATCACAGAGCACACACCACGTACATACACACACCACACACATAATACACACACCACACACATACCACACACCACACACATACACCCACACCCACACACCACGTACATACACCACACACATACATACACCACACACACACACACACCACACACATCCCAGACCACACACATACACACACCACACACATACACACACCACACACATCCCACACCACACACATACACACACCACACCACACACATACACACACCACACACATCCCAGACCACACACATACACACACCACACACATCCCAGACCACACACATACACACACCACACACATCCCAGACCACACACATACACACACCACACACATCCCAGACCACACACATACACACACCACACACATCCCAGACCACACACATACACACACCACACACATCCCAGACCACACACATACACACACCACACACATCCCAGACCACACACATACACACACCACACACATCCCAGACCACACACATACACACACCACACACATCCCAGACCACACACATACACACACCACACACATCCCAGACCACACACATACACACACCACACACATCCCAGACCACACACATACACACACCACACACATCCCAGACCACACACATACACACACCACACACATCCCAGACCACACACATACACACACCACACACATCCCAGACCACACACATACACACACCACACACATCCCAGACCACACACATACACACACCACACACATCCCAGACCACACACATACACACACCACACACATCCCAGACCACACACATACACACACCACACACATCCCAGACCACACACATACACACACCACACACATCCCAGACCACACACATACACACACCACACACATCCCAGACCACACACATACACACACCACACACATCCCAGACCACACACATACACACACCACACACATCCCAGACCACACACATACACACACCACACACATCCCAGACCACACACATACACACACCACACACATCCCAGACCACACACATACACACACCACACACATCCCAGACCACACACATACACACACCACACACATCCCAGACCACACACATACACACACCACACACATCCCAGACCACACACATACACACACCACACACATCCCACACCACACACATACACACACCACACACATCCCACACCACACACATACATACACCACACACACACCACACACATGCCACACCACACACATACACACACCACACACATCCCAGACCACACACATACACACACCACACACACATCACACACACCACACACATACACACCACACACACACACATACACATACACACACACCATTGTTTTCTTTTCCACACCAACCTCCAGCAGGCTCTTTCCACAGCCCGAATCTGATTGTATCTCTCCATGTGGGAAGCTCTCCACTGCATCACCTTCTACAGCAAAGCTTCCTGAATGGGTTACAAGTTTGCCAAGATATAAGTTGCTTTGGGTGCCAAGCCATCTCTCCAGTTACCTTCCTATGTATAGGAATACTGTCATTTTTCTGTGTGTGCAGTGAAGATGGTTTCAAAGTACTGCCCAGTGGGATAAACCTCAGATCCCTCACCTGCTGTTCACGGGCATCCGTGACTGGCCCCCAGCCTTTGTCTCCCGTGGCCACAGCTCCCACACACCAGCCACACGGAACAACGTGCGGTTCCTGAAGAAGCCACCCTTGTTCCCGCGAACGTGCCTTTGTACCTGTGCCTGGAACCCGCCTCTCTTCTTCCCTCCAAGATGTTTCCAATACCCCTCCCCAGCCACCTCAGACAGACTTCAACTTGCCCCCTCTGCTTCCAGAGTGCCTCCCCCTTACTCCTCTTAAACCTCCTATCATATTATAGGTACTCCTTACAGAGCTTGGAGACTGTGTTTCCCAAGGACACTGTGAGCTTCCAAGAGCAGGGGCCATGTCTTATTCTCAGTATCCACAGCACACAGGGCAACAGGCCCTGACCCATGTCTGCTGAATGCATGACTGATGCCTTCCCGGAGGCGGTCACCACGCTCCACCCTACGTCGTCCTTATAGATGTTTACGTGGCTCTCTCTCCTGCGCCAGCTGTGGCCCCACAGGGCAAAACAATCCAATTTCTCCAGGGCCCCAGCACTCAGACCAGCCTGGCATGCAGCAGCCTCAATAAAATGTTCCTGTATTGAGTCCACCCTTTCCATGGCCCCAGAGACCCCCTGGTGCCGTGGGCTCTGGCAGCCAGCATCCTGTCACTGTGCTCTCTGCCTTCTCTCACAATGCTGTAGCCCTGTCCCTCTTGCAGGGTCCATGTCTGTAACTGGATTTCGCAGCCTCTGTTCCTAACTGCCAGCACGTCAGCCTTCTTTCCTCTGTTTCTCTGATGACCCCATCGCGTGGGAACCATCGGACACCACCCCCCATACTGTTGTGTACTGGTCATCGTCACCATCTCTCCCTGTGTTTCTCCCTCCGTATTGGATTCGTTCCTTCTGTGTCATGAGTAAACAAAGACCGACCAACGTGGGTGGTTCAGAACAGGAAGGCTGAGACCCAGGGACACGGAGATCTTGTGTCAGCCTCTCTGAGAGAGCCCCAGGCACACCTAGACGCAGGTCGACTTCCACACAGGGTGCGGCCGAGGCCGAGAGACTGAGAAAGTTGACAGATGTGGGGGGAAACTCAGAGGCAAGAGATGCATGTTCCCAGTGCCCCCAGGCCTCCAACAGGCTGCAGGGAGTGGCCCTGAAGTCAGGCTGCTTTGGGGGCGTCGGATAAGTGACCTCCCTGAACCTCAGTGACCTTCTCAGCCTGGAGAGAGGGGATGATAAGACGTGCTTTGTGCAGCGCCTGATCCAGGGCCTGGCCACTGGCCCTGACCGGTGGCATTTGACTCCGCCTCTCTGCCCCACCCTCCCAGTCTCTGTCACTGAAGAACCAAATCTCCTTCCCGTCAGTGCTCTGAGCATCTCTAACACCCACCCTGCCATGAGAAGTGTGTCTGCCCATGTGTGCCTAAAGGGGAAGGAGGTCAGAGGAAGAAAAGAATCTCTATTAATGGCCTGCTTGTGTTGGTCAGTCTGCCAAATAATTTATATACAGCATCTCATTTAATCCTCACACAACACTCTGAGGGCAGGACAAGCATCCCCATTCTTTTAAAAATTTATTTATTTTTATTTATTTTTGGTTGCGTTGGGTCTTCGTTGCTGTGCGCGGGCTCTCTCTAGTTGTGGCGAGCGGGGGCTACTCTTCCTCGCGGTGCACGGGCTTCTTATGGCGGTGGCTTCTCTTGTTGCGGAGCATGGGCTCTAGACACGCAGGCTCAGTAGTTGTGGCACACGGGCTCAGTAGTTGTGACTTGCGGTCTCTAGAGCGCAGGCTCAGTAGTTGTGGCTCATGGGCTTAGTTGCTCTGCGACATGTGGGATCTTCCCGGACCAGGGCTGGAACCCGTGTCCCCTGCACTGGCAGGCGGATTCTTAACCACTGCGTCACCAGGGAAGCCCAGCATCCCCATTTTATAGAGGCAGCGAGGGGTCAGAGAATGTAGGATGGAAGGATGGAAGCACTGGGATTTGAGAGCACATCCAAATTTATCAATGATTTCAATAAGCATGACTATACTCCACACACCAAATAAGACAAATGCTAACAGATTGGATTTCTTTCAAATCCAGGCATGTGTTTTCTATTTTTATTTTTTTGGCCACACCACGGGGCTTTTAGGATTTAGTTCCCCGATCAGGGATCGAACCCACGTCCCCTGCAGTGGAAGCGTGGAGTCCTAACCACTGGACCGCCATGGAATTCCCCAGGCATATGTTCTTTAGAAGACACACACCTAAAACAAGGACATGGGAAAGTTGAGGGTAAAGGAACACAAAAGGATATACAAGGGATGCATGAAGCTGAAGCCAGCTGAGGGAGCTGTATTAATTTCAGACAAAATAGCTGTTAATGCAGAAAAACATTATTAAGGTCAAAGGATCACTGTATCTTTATAAAAGGAACAATGCATTAAGATGACGTAATAGTTTGAAACCGGGCAGGTTATAACAGCCTTGTTATAGGACAGAATCACAACGAGAGACGCATGAAACCATAAGTATAGTCGGAAATGAAATCACATTCTTTGTGATGATGGTGGAAAGAATATTTGAAGAAATAATGGCTGGAAACTTTCCCAATTTGGCAAAAGGTATAAACTTACAGGTTCGGAAAGTTCAGTGAACCCAAAACAGCAGAATCTCAAAGAAATCCATGCCCAGACACATCCTAATCAAAGCTGAAAACTAAAAACATTTAAACTTTTTGAAAGCCACCTGAGAAAAACAGTGCCTCACATAGAGATTAATACAAAAGATCATAGATTTCTTTTTTATTTATTTAGCTGCGCCACGTCTTCGTTTCACAGGATCTTCGTTGCCTCGTGCGGGATCTTTAGTTGTAGCATGCTGGATCTAGTTCCCTGACCACGGATTGAACCCAGGCCCCCTGCATTGGGAGCGCAGAATCTTAACCGCTGGATCACCAGCGAAGTCCTGTAAGATCATAGACTTCTTATCAGAAATCATAAAGGCCAGAAGGCAGGGAAACAACATTTTTAAAGTGCTGAGAAAAAGAACTGTCAGTCCGAATTCTATATGCACTGACAATGCACTTCAAGAATGAAAGGAGGGGCTTCCCTGGTGGCGCAGTGGTTAAGAATCCGCCTGCCAATTCAGGGGACATGGGTTGCAGCCCTGGTCCGGGAAGATCCCACATGCCATGGAGCAACTAAGCCCGCGAGCCAGAACTACTAAGCCCATGTGCCACAACTACGGAAGCCTGCGCGCCTAGAGCCTGTGTTCCACAACAAGAGAAGCCACCACAAGGAGAGGCCCGTGCACCACAATGAAGAGTAGCCCCCGCTCGCCGCACCTAGAGAAAGCCTGTGCGCAGCAACTAAGACCCAATGCAGCCAAAAATAAATAAATAAAATGAATTAAAAAAAAAAAAAAAAAGAAAGAAAGCAAAATAAAGACATCCTCAAGTGAAGCAAAACTAAGACAGTCTGTTGCAAGCAGGCCTGTTCTAAAAGAAATGCTAAAGGAACTTCAGATTGCTTACATTTGATCTTTAAGATATGTATGATGGTTGAAAGTAAAATTTATGACATTTTCTGGTAGGGTTTTCAGTGTATGTTAACGTGGTATATATGGCAACTGCAGCATAAAGAGAGGAGGGTATCAAAATTCATTCAGTGATATATTTGAGATTGGTACATTTTACTGTATATAAATTATATCTCAAAGAAAACCATTAGGGCTTCCCTGGTGGCGCAGTGGTTGCGCGTCCGCCTGCCGATGCAGGGGAACCGGGTTCGCGCCCCGGTCTGGGAGGATCCCAAGTGGATGATCAAACACTCAGTAGATGAATTAAAATGGAACCTGCAAAAAAATAACCCAAAAGAGGGCAGGAAAGGGGAAACAGATGGATAACAGAAGGAACAAACAGAAAAGAAAAAGATGGACCAAAACCCAAGCATATCCATTATTACGTGTAAATAGTCTAAACATAGCAACTAAAAGGAATTTTTTTTAAAAGCAAATAAAAAACCTACTTTAAATATAATGATATAGGTAAGCTTAAGGTAAAAGAGTGGAGAAAGGTATATAATGTGGAAACTCCATCAAAGAATGCTGCAGTGACTATATTAATATCAACCCAAGTAGAATTCAAAACAAGGAAAATTACCAGGAATAAAGAGAGAAATTACATAGTAATAAAGGGCCAATTCACCAAGAAGACAAAAAATTCCAAATATGTATGTACACATCTAACAACAAAGCTTTAAAATACAGGAAACAAAAACTGGTAGAGCTGAGAGAAAATAACAGACAAATTCACAATTATACTTGGAGACTTCAACACCCCTCTCTCTAGAATCAGCAGAACAAGAAGACAGAAAATCAATAAGGATACAAAAACTGAACAACATATCAACCAACTGGATGTAATGGATGAACTGCCAATAGTCGATCTTTTTTTATCCACAAAGAAGTAATTTCCCATGATTTAAAGTAACACAAACCTATCTTTAAGCCTAATATTAGGCTGTTACTAATGTTTAACCCCAAAAGTCAATGACCTAAGTTTCCACCTGAAGAAAAGGAAAAAGAACAAATTAATTCAGAAGTAAGTAGAAGGGAGTAGTAATGATACAAGAAGAGATTCACAAAGTAGAAAAGAGACACTACAAAAATGAGCAAAGCCAAAATGTAGTAAGTTCTTTGAAAAGATTAATGCAGTTGATGAGCCCCTAGCTAAACTGACAGAGAGAGAGGGAGTAGGGACACCACATCACTCGTGAAAGAGGTGACATCACTACAGACCCTGCAGGGACTAAAAGAAAGCCGGAGTGTTATGAGCAACTCCCTGCCAGTAAATCAGACCTCTCAGAAGAAATAGGTAAATTCCTTGAAAAAACACAGTTTATCGAGTATTAGTTGATACTGCTAGCCTAATACACAACTGCTGTATGCCAGCACCTCGAGGGCCAAGCTCCAGGCACGGGCTGGGCAACAGTCCAGGAGGGCCTCGGGTGGGGCAAAGGGGGCTCAGAATCTCGAGGGACAGTGGGGAAGGACAGGACTCCCACTCCTCCCACAGCTCCAAGCTCTGATGTGGGAGACCTGGCCTCCGGTTGGAGACACAGTCTGGCACCACCACACGGTGGCCACTCAGGCTGGGGAGACAGAACTACACAATGCAGCCTCTGAACGGCCTCCCAGTTCAGTCAAGGTATGTCTGGAGCCTCAAGCTGCCCACCCACACCTGCTGGGGACTGGGCAGAGGTGACTGGGGAGTAGCTTAATGGAAGAAGGCAGAAGAAGGCAGTCTTGAAAAGTGGGGGCCCAGAAGCCAATCCTCGGCCCGCGTGCCCTCAGGATCCAACCCGGAGCCCATCCACCTTCAAGACCCAGGATCCCAGCCCACTGCCCTCGACTCTGGGACTCCAGCCCCCCTGCACCGGGGCTGCCATTGGCCAAAGACACATTTTTAAAGTCTGTCTTCACATTTATTGATTCCTGGCATGGTTGAGGAAGAGCCGTCCCTGCCCTCTCCCCCCAGGGGAACTCCAGCTTGCAGCTGCAGGAAGAGGAATCAGAGCCACACTGCAGAAAGGACTTCCCAAGGATACCATCAGCAGCCTGGGTCTGCAGCTGGGTCAGCTTCCTAGACAAATTTGACAGAAGAGAAATGCTAGGGGAAGGAGGCTCCCTGGTGAGTCAGGGCAGACCTCACTGAGACCCCCCAGGAAGGAAGCGGCTTGGTCAGCTGCCAGCTAAGACCCCCCGACACACCCCACACCCCCCCACACACCTGGTCCTCCCTCCAGGTGCTCCAGCTGGCCACGCCACTCTCTGCTTTAGGGCCTTTGCCTATGTGGTTCCCTGCCTGCAATTCCCCCCCACGCACCCCAGCAGACTAGGCCAGTGTTAGTGCTGGGAGGAGGTGCGGGAAAGGGCACTCCTGTAGGAGGGTACAATCCGGGCAAAGGCCGGGAGCCTCGACGCGCCCACGGAACCAAGCTCCACCTGCCACCTGGAGCTCCACCGGGTCGCTGAGCTGGGACAGCAGGGAGTGGGCCCAGTTGGAGCGGTAGGCGCAGCTGTAGTTGCCGGCGTGTTGGGGCCCCACGTAGGTCAGCACGAGGTCCGCGGAGGGGTGGGTGGTCCAGGCCACCGCTGAGGGCTCCTCTTCGCCGGACCGTAGCAGCAGGAAGGAGACGTCGGGCACGTGGCCCTCGCAGCGTAGGACAGCATCGCGGCCCGGAGTCACGGCCCCCGTCCACAGGGGCCGGAGCCGCGGCCTGGGCAGGGGTCCTGGGAGAGCAGCGGGTCGGTCAAGTGAAGCCCCTCGCCCCAGGCAGCAGCGGCCCAGCCCCGCTCCGCTGCCAGCCCCCTTCTCCAGCCCAGGTTGCTGGCCTCACACCGTGGTCACTGCGCTTTAACCGTAGAGTCTCCCCGTACACGCCCCCCCCCCAGACCCGGGCCTGCTCTGAGACTTCCTGGGGTCCCCAGCGAAGGGCACTCAGGGCTTCAAGGCAGGTGAGGAGAAGGAAGACAGGATCCAGGGGAACGGGTTCCCGCAGAGGGCACAGCGCAGTCAGTGGTCTGGCGGTGGACCCTGTGCCGGGGGCTCTGCCTGACCTCCGACCCCAGGAGATCCGGATGAGGAAATCAGAGGAACGCACACACCCCAGGGCCGGCGGGGGCTCGGGGAGAATTACAGCTCAACCCTCCGCCGTGGGCACCTGGGCGCAGGCAGCGGTGGGGTCATAATCTGACCACAGCCGACAGGCGTGTCGCACAGGGAACCTAAGGCGTGAGCCAGTGGTGCAAAGCCGTTAGCACTCTGAACCCTAAGTTCTGGGTCCTCTCTCCACGACCTCCACCAAAGCGCTACACGTAGCCCCGGTGCTCACGTCGGTGGGAAACAGGCCAAAAGGCTGGGTGTCCCAGGGCCCTGGCGGCCGACCTCGCGCTCCCCTAAGGAGCCGACTCTGCGGGCAGGGCCGAGGCCCAGAGCGCTTCCCTTCGGCGTCCTGGGACAGGCGGGCACCCTCGTTTTGCGCACGGGCAGAAGGAGGCTCCGGGCCGCTGTGCCCGCCGCTCACCGTCCACGCGCAGCTCCACGGGCGCGCTGGGCGCGGAGCCCGCGAAGGGCGGCGCCGTGTCCGTGTAGACGCAGCTGTAGTTGGCCGAGTCGACCGCCGAGACGTCGCGCAGCTCAAAGTGGGCCTCCGTCCCCGCGGGGCTCAAGAGACCGTGCACCCGGCGCCGGCCCGCGCCGTCGCGCACCAGGGAGAAGCGCACGCCGGCGCGGGGGGCCCGGCACCGCAGCTGCACCAGCGTCCCCGGCTCGGGACTCAGAGTCGCGGGCTCGGCCGACAGCTCCGGCGCCGGGAGCGTCCCTGCGGGGAGGACGCGGCCAGGCTGACGCCCAACGCCGCATCCTTCCGCCGGAAAGAGTGCGCCCCGCTCCCTCTGCGCCCTCCCGGGAGGCCGGCCTGCACCGCCCCGCGTAAAACCGCACCGTCCGCCCGACGTCCCGGCCCTCGTCCTCCCTGGACGCTCACGCACGCTCCTACACTGTTCCTAACTAATTTGTGTGCCCACAGATAGAGAGGGGTGTGGGGTCGTGTTTTGTTGGAGGAGCATCCGCGCCCGCCTCCCCCGCCGGCGTCCACTCCTGGGCTTTACGCCCCTGGTCCTTGGCGGGTCCTGCAGCCCCAAACTGGCCACCCTCAACAGAGAGGCCTCAGCGCCCACCCGGACCCCGGAGGCTGGGGGCCCCCGTGCGTGTAGCGCCTGCATGGCCAGACTTGCGCGTGGACCCAATTATTGTTCGCGGGGCCACGAGGCTGGGCTCATTTTTCTGTCCTCAGCTGGGGAAACTGAGGCCGGGCAGATGAGGCGGGATTGAGCCGTGCAGTCACCGGGACCCTTCCCTGGGTCTCTCCTCCCGCTGCCCCGAGGGCAGAGCGCCCCCGCCCTCCCTCCCCGCTGCCACATCCCCCAGGCTCACCGTCGCTCAGCACCAGCTCGGCGGGCGCGCTGTCCAAGGACCAGGGCGCTAGCTCCTCTGGCAGCCGGTAGCGGCACGTGTAGTCACCGCCGTCTCCCGGGGCCAGCGTGTTCAGCTGGAAGAAGACGCGGTCTGGGCTGGTACTGGCCATGGGTACCTGCAGCACCTCCTCGCCCCGCCGCAGCTGGAATTTCACCCCGCTCAGGGGCGCCACGCAGGTGAGAGTCGCGCGCGAGCCGGGGCGCAGGAGCCCGGCGAACCCGCTATCCAGAGTCAGCGTGGGTGGCGGCGGCGTGGCTGCAAGGCAGGGACAGTCACTGGGGCGGCCAGAGTCCCAGCCACCCCCGCTGTGGGAGCGTTCCTTGGAGCCCAGCCTCCAGACCTCTGCCCCGGGGAACAGCCGTCCTTGTGGCAAATGCCCACGCCGCTATCAAGGCGGGGCAACTGCGTGGCCGCTGTTTCCCAGACCCAGTCCTGGGCGGGGGTATTCAGGGCCGGGGGTCGGGGTAAAAGCTACTCTGTCTCCAGGAGCCTCCTCCCCCAGGAAGCCCTCTGGGATGGTCCACACACTCACCCAGCCCCTCTATGGTCACAGTGGCACTGGGCTCCGAGGGGGCGCCTGATGCGTGGGTCCGGTAGCTGCAGCTGTAGTTGCCAGCCCGGTGGACTGGGAAGGTGGCCTGCCTGTCCTTCGGGGCCTCAGCCACCTCCAGAAACTGGTCGTCGCCTTCCCGCCTCAGCAGGAAGGTCACACCGCGAAGCCCCCCGATGCACAGCAGCGTCGTGTTCAGGCCCGGTGTGATCCAGGGCACGGGCTTGGTTGAGAGCAAGGGTGGGGGCAGGGGCTCTGCGGCGGGGGCGGGGGGTGGGGTGCAGGGGTCATGGGTGGTTCTGCCTGAGTTGGAAGATACGGGGCCCCAGCCGGACCTGGACCTCCACACTCATGGAAATGTGAGGGAGCCAGGAGATGGAAGGCATTGGCAGGGGTGGAGGGGTGGAGGGGTGGCGGGACAGGCCGAGACAGGGACAGGGGACTACAAGAGGAAGACGCGTTCGGGGCCCAACCGTGGCCAGGCCTGCCTGAACCGCTCCCTGAGGATTCAGTCATTTATTCCTCACAGCCTTCTAGGGTTGGTACAAACATCACCCTCATTTTACCAATGCGGAAACTGAGGCTCCGAGATGTCACCTGACTTACCCAAGGCCACCAGCCACTCGGGGCGGGGGCCGGAAGAGAACAGGGAGAGTGAGGAGCGGAGGAGGGAGGCCTCTCCAGCAGCCTCTCTTCCCGCCCCGAGGCCCGTGAGCCCTGCACTCACCTGCTCCCGTCACCTCCACGAGGTTGCTCAGGCTGGCCCTCCCACTCTCCATCCTGTAGCGGCAGCGGTAGAGGCCCCGGGTGTCACCGGTCGCTGCTCCCAGCGGGAATCTGTACTCGGTGGCAGGTGAACCCAGGTGCACCAGTTCCTGGGCCACCCCACCCCTGAAGAGCTCGAACTCCAGGGTCCACAGGGGGCTCCGGCATGTCAGCGTCACGTTGGCCCAGGGTTCCAGCAGCGATTCGGCCTCTGCCCACAGGGTTGGCCTTGTGTCAAAGACTGCGTGGGGATGGGTGTCAGATCTGGGTGCCCAGGCGGGGGCTCACCCCGCAGCGCCCACCACGCCCAGGCCCGGCCCACTCACATGTGGCCTCCTCGGTCACTGGGTTCAGGGCGAGACCTGCGGAGACCCACCACCTGTGAGGCCCCATGGCTGTTCATTCCCGCCCCTCATCCGGCCCCGGGGACCCCAGGCCCGACGCCTCACCCCAGAGCAGCAGGAGGGCCACCCGTGCGGACATGGTCAGCCTCACTGCAGCCCCAGGAGTGTCTGCCGGGTGATAAGGCCCAGCCAGGGCGGCTGGGAGGGTGGGGCGGGGGGGAGGGCGCGGGGCACTGACCTCGCAGCTCATTCGTATTTCCAGGAAAGCGGGGCTCCATGGGGTCGGGACAAAGGGCAGATGTGGCCTCAGGAGTCTCAGCTATAGCAACAATCAATAACTATGCAGAATGAATAAACTAAATTAATAATAAAGAGTAAAGATAACAAAATAAATGATATAATAACAGCAAAGAATAACAAATGAAGAAAATTAATAATAAATAGTAAATGGAAAAATAATAAGAACACTTTTTAAATAAAAATAAAATTGTGAATTCTCGGCTGGTCCAGTGGTTAGGACTCCACTGCAGGGGGTAAGGGTTCGATCCCTGGTCAGGGAACTAAGATCCTACATGCCAGGCAGTGTGGCAAAAGAAAAAAAAAAAGAGAGAGAGAGAAAAGAAATACATTAAAATAAAATAAATACTAAACCAAGTAATGCAATAAATAATAACAAATACATTTAAATAATAGAGTGGAATCATAGTTAGCAAACAAAATTACCAATAAGTAATAAAATGATTAAAGTGATAATAATTAATGATGAGAGAAAGGATAAAACACTAAGTATTAAAAATAGATAATGTAATAAATGACAACAGATTAATAAAAGTAATAAAATAATGTTAGAAATAGATAGTATAATAAGAAATACATTAAAGTAATAAACGAATATTTAATTTGATGGTTTGTTTATAAGTAAAATAATTGATAATAAAATAATCATAAACAAAATAAAAATAAGTAATAAAATTATGAGACGCCTACTGTTGTGGTTCACAGCATTCTGCGCATGGACTTGGGCAGTAGGTGGTGTTACTATCAGTTCCGCGTTAGGCATGAAGGAAATGAGGCAGGTGGGGCCCTGTCCTCCTGGCACGTTCCCCTCTGCAAGGCCTCTCATCTCCTGCCCCCAACAGCTGAGCAGTACTGGGATCCCCACTCACCCTGGGGCAGGTGAAGGCAGCGGGCAGGGCCCAGGCCAACCCCAAGCCCCACGTGGGCCCACCTGACATGCAATGTTGGAGGTGTGCCGGCCAAGGTGGGATTCGCCTGTGTCTGGATTTTCTACACTTGGCATCATGCGGGCCTCCTGCAGGCGCATCCTGGCTCTTGCCTGGAGCTGTGGTTCCTTCTCCCTCGCTGGTTAATTCTGCAATGTGTGACCACCATGGATTTGGAGACACATTTGCACCCAGGCCATTCAGTTCAGACCTGTGCTTCCACCCTGGTCCTGCCCCTGTGCTCAGGTTGTGGACAGTTTTCCGAGCTGCCTTTGGTCATTCTTGTGACTGTCACTCACTGCGGAGAGGCCAGGCCTCGCCTGTCCCCAGTGGGCCTCCCCCTTTCCCTAAGACACAGCCCAGTGGGAGAGAGTGGGGGGTGTGAGGACTTGTGTTCTCTCACTCTGGACCTCTGAGGGGTCCGGTCATCCCATGCCTGGAGGTCTGGTCCTCACCCCGGGTGTCCAGGCCCCAGCTCTCCAGCTTGTCGAGGGCTTTTGAAAACCTCCCAGCTCTCATCTCCCACCTGACCTGCCTTCCTCCTCACCCATGCATCCCACAAGCATGTACTGAGCATCTGCTGTGTGCCAGGCACAGAGAAGACAGTGTGAAAATGTCCACCCAGGCCCTGCCCGTGTGGAGCCCAGGCTGGTCAGGGAGACAGAGGTGCTGGGGAGAACATACATCCCGAGGACATGGTGGAGACTGGGGCAGAGGGGCCGTGTGGCTCTGGAGGGTTAGGGAAGGCTTCTTGGGGAGGGTGAGCCCTGCGGGTCACTGGGGGAGGAGCATCAGGCAGAGGAACAGCGTAAAGGCTGTGAGGCAGGTTGAGCAGTGAGGAAACCAGGATGGTGGGAGTGGGGCAGCGGGGGAGGTACACAACACCTTGAACACACAGCAGTAGGTGCCTCGTAATTTTATTACTTATTTTTATTTTATTTATCATTTATTATTTTATTCTCATGATTATTTATAAACATCATCAGTATAAATATTCATTTACACTTTCTTGTTTTTATTTTCATTTTTGGCCGCGCCACTCAGCTTGCGGGATCTTAGTTCCCCAACCAGGGATCAAAACCGGACCCCTGCAGTGGAAGTGCGGAGTCCTAACCACTGGACACCCAGGAAATTCCCACTATAATGTATCTTTTATTTATTATACTATCTATTTCTAACATTTATTATGTTACTTTTATTATTAATTTGTTGTCATTTATTGCATTATCTATTTTTAATATTTAGTGTTTTATCCTCTCTCTCATCATTAAATAATTTATTTTCACTTTAATCATTTTATTACTTATTGGTAATTTTATTTGCTATGATTCCATACTATTATTTAAATGTATTTATTATTATTTATTACAGTACTTGGTTTAGTATTTATTTTGTTTTATTTTAAAAATTGTACTTATTTTTCCATTTACATCATTTTATTATTTATTAATTTTCTTCATTTGTTATTCTTTGCTGTTATTATATCATTTATTTTGTTATCTTTACTCTTTATTATTAATTTAGTTTATTCATTCTGCATAGTTATTGATTGTTGCTATAGCTGAGACTCCTGAGGCCACATCTGCCCTTTGTCCCGACCCCATGGAGCCCCGCTTTCCTGGAAATACGAATGAGCTGCGAGGTCAGTGCCCCGCGCCCTCCCCCCCGCCCCACCCTCCCAGCCGCCCTGGCTGGGCCTTATCACCCGGCAGACACTCCTGGGGCTGCAGTGAGGCTGACCATGTCCGCACGGGTGGCCCTCCTGCTGCTCTGGGGTGAGGCGTCGGGCCTGGGGTCCCCGGGGCCGGATGAGGGGCGGGAATGAACAGCCATGGGGCCTCACAGGTGGTGGGTCTCCGCAGGTCTCGCCCTGAACCCAGTGACCGAGGAGGCCACATGTGAGTGGGCCGGGCCTGGGCGTGGTGGGCGCTGCGGGGTGAGCCCCCGCCTGGGCACCCAGATCTGACACCCATCCCCACGCAGTCTTTGACACAAGGCCAACCCTGTGGGCAGAGGCCGAATCGCTGCTGGAACCCTGGGCCAACGTGACGCTGACATGCCGGAGCCCCCTGTGGACCCTGGAGTTCGAGCTCTTCAGGGGTGGGGTGGCCCAGGAACTGGTGCACCTGGGTTCACCTGCCACCGAGTACAGATTCCCGCTGGGAGCAGCGACCGGTGACACCCGGGGCCTCTACCGCTGCCGCTACAGGATGGAGAGTGGGAGGGCCAGCCTGAGCAACCTCGTGGAGGTGACGGGAGCAGGTGAGTGCAGGGCTCACGGGCCTCGGGGCGGGAAGAGAGGCTGCTGGAGAGGCCTCCCTCCTCCGCTCCTCACTCTCCCTGTTCTCTTCCGGCCCCCGCCCCGAGTGGCTGGTGGCCTTGGGTAAGTCAGGTGACATCTCGGAGCCTCAGTTTCCGCATTGGTAAAATGAGGGTGATGTTTGTACCAACCCTAGAAGGCTGTGAGGAATAAATGACTGAATCCTCAGGGAGCGGTTCAGGCAGGCCTGGCCACGGTTGGGCCCCGAACGCGTCTTCCTCTTGTAGTCCCCTGTCCCTGTCTCGGCCTGTCCCGCCACCCCTCCACCCCTCCACCCCTGCCAATGCCTTCCATCTCCTGGCTCCCTCACATTTCCATGAGTGTGGAGGTCCAGGTCCGGCTGGGGCCCCGTATCTTCCAACTCAGGCAGAACCACCCATGACCCCTGCACCCCACCCCCCGCCCCCGCCGCAGAGCCCCTGCCCCCACCCTTGCTCTCAACCAAGCCCGTGCCCTGGATCACACCGGGCCTGAACACGACGCTGCTGTGCATCGGGGGGCTTCGCGGTGTGACCTTCCTGCTGAGGCGGGAAGGCGACGACCAGTTTCTGGAGGTGGCTGAGGCCCCGAAGGACAGGCAGGCCACCTTCCCAGTCCACCGGGCTGGCAACTACAGCTGCAGCTACCGGACCCACGCATCAGGCGCCCCCTCGGAGCCCAGTGCCACTGTGACCATAGAGGGGCTGGGTGAGTGTGTGGACCATCCCAGAGGGCTTCCTGGGGGAGGAGGCTCCTGGAGACAGAGTAGCTTTTACCCCGACCCCCGGCCCTGAATACCCCCGCCCAGGACTGGGTCTGGGAAACAGCGGCCACGCAGTTGCCCCGCCTTGATAGCGGCGTGGGCATTTGCCACAAGGACGGCTGTTCCCCGGGGCAGAGGTCTGGAGGCTGGGCTCCAAGGAACGCTCCCACAGCGGGGGTGGCTGGGACTCTGGCCGCCCCAGTGACTGTCCCTGCCTTGCAGCCACGCCGCCGCCACCCACGCTGACTCTGGATAGCGGGTTCGCCGGGCTCCTGCGCCCCGGCTCGCGCGCGACTCTCACCTGCGTGGCGCCCCTGAGCGGGGTGAAATTCCAGCTGCGGCGGGGCGAGGAGGTGCTGCAGGTACCCATGGCCAGTACCAGCCCAGACCGCGTCTTCTTCCAGCTGAACACGCTGGCCCCGGGAGACGGCGGTGACTACACGTGCCGCTACCGGCTGCCAGAGGAGCTAGCGCCCTGGTCCTTGGACAGCGCGCCCGCCGAGCTGGTGCTGAGCGACGGTGAGCCTGGGGGATGTGGCAGCGGGGAGGGAGGGCGGGGGCGCTCTGCCCTCGGGGCAGCGGGAGGAGAGACCCAGGGAAGGGTCCCGGTGACTGCACGGCTCAATCCCGCCTCATCTGCCCGGCCTCAGTTTCCCCAGCTGAGGACAGAAAAATGAGCCCAGCCTCGTGGCCCCGCGAACAATAATTGGGTCCACGCGCAAGTCTGGCCATGCAGGCGCTACACGCACGGGGGCCCCCAGCCTCCGGGGTCCGGGTGGGCGCTGAGGCCTCTCTGTTGAGGGTGGCCAGTTTGGGGCTGCAGGACCCGCCAAGGACCAGGGGCGTAAAGCCCAGGAGTGGACGCCGGCGGGGGAGGCGGGCGCGGATGCTCCTCCAACAAAACACGACCCCACACCCCTCTCTATCTGTGGGCACACAAATTAGTTAGGAACAGTGTAGGAGCGTGCGTGAGCGTCCAGGGAGGACGAGGGCCGGGACGTCGGGCGGACGGTGCGGTTTTACGCGGGGCGGTGCAGGCCGGCCTCCCGGGAGGGCGCAGAGGGAGCGGGGCGCACTCTTTCCGGCGGAAGGATGCGGCGTTGGGCGTCAGCCTGGCCGCGTCCTCCCCGCAGGGACGCTCCCGGCGCCGGAGCTGTCGGCCGAGCCCGCGACTCTGAGTCCCGAGCCGGGGACGCTGGTGCAGCTGCGGTGCCGGGCCCCCCGCGCCGGCGTGCGCTTCTCCCTGGTGCGCGACGGCGCGGGCCGGCGCCGGGTGCACGGTCTCTTGAGCCCCGCGGGGACGGAGGCCCACTTTGAGCTGCGCGACGTCTCGGCGGTCGACTCGGCCAACTACAGCTGCGTCTACACGGACACGGCGCCGCCCTTCGCGGGCTCCGCGCCCAGCGCGCCCGTGGAGCTGCGCGTGGACGGTGAGCGGCGGGCACAGCGGCCCGGAGCCTCCTTCTGCCCGTGCGCAAAACGAGGGTGCCCGCCTGTCCCAGGACGCCGAAGGGAAGCGCTCTGGGCCTCGGCCCTGCCCGCAGAGTCGGCTCCTTAGGGGAGCGCGAGGTCGGCCGCCAGGGCCCTGGGACACCCAGCCTTTTGGCCTGTTTCCCACCGACGTGAGCACCGGGGCTACGTGTAGCGCTTTGGTGGAGGTCGTGGAGAGAGGACCCAGAACTTAGGGTTCAGAGTGCTAACGGCTTTGCACCACTGGCTCACGCCTTAGGTTCCCTGTGCGACACGCCTGTCGGCTGTGGTCAGATTATGACCCCACCGCTGCCTGCGCCCAGGTGCCCACGGCGGAGGGTTGAGCTGTAATTCTCCCCGAGCCCCCGCCGGCCCTGGGGTGTGTGCGTTCCTCTGATTTCCTCATCCGGATCTCCTGGGGTCGGAGGTCAGGCAGAGCCCCCGGCACAGGGTCCACCGCCAGACCACTGACTGCGCTGTGCCCTCTGCGGGAACCCGTTCCCCTGGATCCTGTCTTCCTTCTCCTCACCTGCCTTGAAGCCCTGAGTGCCCTTCGCTGGGGACCCCAGGAAGTCTCAGAGCAGGCCCGGGTCTGGGGGGGGGGCGTGTACGGGGAGACTCTACGGTTAAAGCGCAGTGACCACGGTGTGAGGCCAGCAACCTGGGCTGGAGAAGGGGGCTGGCAGCGGAGCGGGGCTGGGCCGCTGCTGCCTGGGGCGAGGGGCTTCACTTGACCGACCCGCTGCTCTCCCAGGACCCCTGCCCAGGCCGCGGCTCCGGCCCCTGTGGACGGGGGCCGTGACTCCGGGCCGCGATGCTGTCCTACGCTGCGAGGGCCACGTGCCCGACGTCTCCTTCCTGCTGCTACGGTCCGGCGAAGAGGAGCCCTCAGCGGTGGCCTGGACCACCCACCCCTCCGCGGACCTCGTGCTGACCTACGTGGGGCCCCAACACGCCGGCAACTACAGCTGCGCCTACCGCTCCAACTGGGCCCACTCCCTGCTGTCCCAGCTCAGCGACCCGGTGGAGCTCCAGGTGGCAGGTGGAGCTTGGTTCCGTGGGCGCGTCGAGGCTCCCGGCCTTTGCCCGGATTGTACCCTCCTACAGGAGTGCCCTTTCCCGCACCTCCTCCCAGCACTAACACTGGCCTAGTCTGCTGGGGTGCGTGGGGGGGAATTGCAGGCAGGGAACCACATAGGCAAAGGCCCTAAAGCAGAGAGTGGCGTGGCCAGCTGGAGCACCTGGAGGGAGGACCAGGTGTGTGGGGGGGTGTGGGGTGTGTCGGGGGGTCTTAGCTGGCAGCTGACCAAGCCGCTTCCTTCCTGGGGGGTCTCAGTGAGGTCTGCCCTGACTCACCAGGGAGCCTCCTTCCCCTAGCATTTCTCTTCTGTCAAATTTGTCTAGGAAGCTGACCCAGCTGCAGACCCAGGCTGCTGATGGTATCCTTGGGAAGTCCTTTCTGCAGTGTGGCTCTGATTCCTCTTCCTGCAGCTGCAAGCTGGAGTTCCCCTGGGGGGAGAGGGCAGGGACGGCTCTTCCTCAACCATGCCAGGAATCAATAAATGTGAAGACAGACTTTAAAAATGTGTCTTTGGCCAATGGCAGCCCCGGTGCAGGGGGGCTGGAGTCCCAGAGTCGAGGGCAGTGGGCTGGGATCCTGGGTCTTGAAGGTGGATGGGCTCCGGGTTGGATCCTGAGGGCACGCGGGCCGAGGATTGGCTTCTGGGCCCCCACTTTTCAAGACTGCCTTCTTCTGCCTTCTTCCATTAAGCTACTCCCCAGTCACCTCTGCCCAGTCCCCAGCAGGTGTGGGTGGGCAGCTTGAGGCTCCAGACATACCTTGACTGAACTGGGAGGCCGTTCAGAGGCTGCATTGTGTAGTTCTGTCTCCCCAGCCTGAGTGGCCACCGTGTGGTGGTGCCAGACTGTGTCTCCAACCGGAGGCCAGGTCTCCCACATCAGAGCTTGGAGCTGTGGGAGGAGTGGGAGTCCTGTCCTTCCCCACTGTCCCTCGAGATTCTGAGCCCCCTTTGCCCCACCCGAGGCCCTCCTGGACTGTTGCCCAGCCCGTGCCTGGAGCTTGGCCCTCGAGGTGCTGGCATACAGCAGTTGTGTATTAGGCTAGCAGTATCAACTAATACTCGATAAACTGTGTTTTTTCAAGGAATTTACCTATTTCTTCTGAGAGGTCTGATTTACTGGCAGGGAGTTGCTCATAACACTCCGGCTTTCTTTTAGTCCCTGCAGGGTCTGTAGTGATGTCACCTCTTTCACGAGTGATGTGGTGTCCCTACTCCCTCTCTCTCTGTCAGTTTAGCTAGGGGCTCATCAACTGCATTAATCTTTTCAAAGAACTTACTACATTTTGGCTTTGCTCATTTTTGTAGTGTCTCTTTTCTACTTTGTGAATCTCTTCTTGTATCATTACTACTCCCTTCTACTTACTTCTGAATTAATTTGTTCTTTTTCCTTTTCTTCAGGTGGAAACTTAGGTCATTGACTTTTGGGGTTAAACATTAGTAACAGTGTTACTTTTGTTGTGTTTTTTTTTTGGTTTGTTTTGTTTTGTTGCGGTACGCGGGCCTCTCACCGCCGTGGCCCCTCCCGTTGCGGAGCACAGGCTCCGGACGCGCAGGCCCAGAGGCCACGGCTCACGGGCCCAGCAGCTCCGCGGCACGCGGGGTCCTCCCAGACCGGGGCACAGACCCGTATCCCCTGCATCGGCAGGCGGACTCTCAACCACTGCGCCACCAGGGACGCGGGATCCTCCCAGACCGGGGCACAGACCCGTATCCCCTGCATCGGCAGGCGGACTCTCAACCACTGCGCCACCAGGGAAGCCCTGTTACTTTTTAAGTATAAAGTTATTTTACTTATTTTTAAATTTTTGGCTGTGTTGGGTCTTCATTGCTACATGTGGGCTTTCTCTAGTTGCGGCGAGTGGGGGCTACTCTCTGTTGCGGTGCACGGGCTTCTCATTGCAGTGGCTTCACTTGTTGCGGAGCACAGGCTCTAGGCGCATGGGCTTCAGTATTTGTGGCACCTGGGCTCGGTAGTGGGGCTCACGGGCTCTAGAGTGCAGGTTCAGTAGTTGTGGCTCAAGGGCTTAGTTGCTCCACGGCATGTGGGATCCTCCCAGACCAGGGCTCAAACCCGTGTCCCCTGCATTGGCAGGCGGATTCCTAACCACTGCGGCACCAGGGAAGCCCTGTGTTACTTTATTTTTTTTTTTTTTCCTGTGTTACTTTAAATCACGGGAAATTACTTCTTTGTGGATTAAAAAAAATCGACTATTGGCAAGTTCATCCATTACATCCAGTCGGTTGATGATGTTGTTCCATTCTTTTGTAACCTTACTGATTTTCTGTCTTCTTGTTCTGCTGATTCTAGAGAGAGGGGTGTTGACGTCTCCACGTATAATTGTGAATTTGTCTATTATTTTCTCTCAGCTCTATCAGTTTTTGTTTCCTGTATTTTAAGGCTTTGTTGTTAGAGGCATACATATTTGGAATTATGTCTTCTTGGTGAATTGGCCCTTTATCACTGTGTAATTTCTCTCTTTATTCCCGGTAATTTTACTTGTTCTGAAGTCTACTTGGTTCGATATTAATATAGTCACTGCAGCATTCTTTGATGGAGTTTTCATTTTATATACCTTTCCCCACTCTTTTACTTTAACCTTACCTATATTATATTTAAGGTAGGTTTCTTATTTTCTTTTTAAAATATTCATTCTGGCAGATTCTTTTAATTGGTATATTTAGACCATTTACATGAAACAGTGGATATGCTTGGGTTTTGGTCCACCTTTTTCTTTTCTGTTTGTTCTTTCTTTTATCCATCTGTTTCCCCTCTCCTACCTTCTTTTGGGTTATTTCTTTCTCGGGTTCCATTTTAATTCATCTACTGAGCTTTTGATCATCTCTTTTTATAGTCTTTTTTAGGGGTTTCTTCAGGGATTACAGTATTCATAACTCTTCACAGTGTACTTAGAGTTAATATTTTACCACTTAAAGTAGATGGAGAAACTTTAGCACTATATAGGTCTCTTTACCCTCTGCTCTTAAATTTTTTTTAATTTGGTACACTAATGGTTTTCTTTGAGATATTTATATACAGTAAAATGTTCAAATCTCAAGTATATCACTGAATGAATTTTGATACCCTCCTCTCTTTATGCTGTAGTTGTCATTTATACCACATTAAAACCCTGTGGCGTAAATGACATTTCATGTCAAGGAAACCCTACCAGACAATGTTATAAATTTTTCTTTCAACAATCATACATATATTAAGGATCGAACATATGCAATCTGTTACTCTTCCTTCATTCCCAAGGTTCAAATTTTCCTTCTGCTATCATTTCCCTTCTGACAAATGCTAAACTCCCTATTTAGCATTTCTTTCAGAACAGGCGTGCTTGCAACAAATTGTCTTAGTTTTGCTTCATTTGAGGATGTCTTTATTTTGTTTTCATTCTTTTTTTTGAAATATTTTTTTTATTTACTTATTTGGTTGCACTGGGTCTTAGTTGCAGCACGCAGGCTCCTTAGTTGCAGCTCGCTGGCTCCTTAGTTGCAGCATGTGGGCTCCTTAGTGGTGGCATATGAACTCTCAGTTGTAGCATGCATGTGGGATCTAGCTCCCTGACCGGGGATCAAAACCGGTCCCCTGCATTGGGAGCGCAGAGTCTTAACCACTGTGCCACCAGGGAAGTCCCTATTTTGCTTTCTTTCTTGAAGTGTATTTTCATTGTATATTGAATTTGGACTGACAGTTCTTTTCTTCAGCACTTTAAAAATGTTGTTTCCCTGCCTTCTGGCCTTCATGATATCTGATAAGAAATCTATGGTCTTTTGTATCAATCTTTATGTGAGGCATAGTTTTTCTCAGGCTGCTTTCAAAAAATTTAAATTTTAGTTTTCAGCTTTGCTTATGATGTGTCTGGGCATGGATTTCTTTAAGATTATGCTGTTTTGGGTTCACTGAGCCTCCTCATGCCCCCTACATCCACAAGGGTTCTCCCCAGCAAGAAGTTAGAGAGAGAGGGGTTTTGACTGGGCTCACAGCCCTCCTTGCCCATATGGACTGTCTGGTGCTTGATGAAGTTGGACCACCAGCAGAAGCTTTTCCACATGCTTCTCACTCAGTGTAGTAACCGGCCTTCAAGACAGCTGCTAGTGATCCTCGTCTCCTAGCTTCCACACCCTTGTTTGCATATTCTTCTCTGCATTGAATCAGGGTTGGTCTGTGGCACGAATATTACATGGCATGATTGACAGTGAGTGACCTGGACTCAACTCACTCGCTCTGGGGAAAGTCAACTGCTGTGTCATGAGGACACTCAAGCAGACTTGCACAGAGGTCCACATAGAGAGGGACCACCTGCCAACCACACTAGCAGCCAGCCATGTTTGACACAGTGGCTGCTCCGTTGTCAGGGGCCCTGGTGAGTGAGTGGGGCTGAGTGTGGCCCTTGCCAACCCACAATGTATGGTGGGAGTGGGGGGTTAGTTTTAGTGTTTTCAGTCGGTAGGGCATTAGCAGTGTGCCCTTAGTACACCCTAAAGCCAACGGCCGCCCCGTGATACGCATGCCAGGGTGCTCCAGGTTTTAGGGGTGAAGGTGTAGCCACACCTTCAAGGCTCCCTCCTTGTTTGCGCCCACGCCGCAGGGGCTTCTGGGAGACGTAGTCCAGCCTGGCGTCCCGACAGGAGGAGACGAGCGCTCGGGGTGGGAAGGACCGCCTGGCTTTGATGTAACGTGACATCCCCACTTGCCAATCACAGACCAGCCCAAGGTTGCCAGGGAGTCCCGCCCCCACCCCCCAACAGAGCCCTCTCCACGGCGACCAATGAACCGCCGGGCGGTGGGCAGGCAGAGTCCCAGCCCCTGAAGCCCCCGGCCAGCGGCCTCGGGTAGGTGCACGAGGTGTGCAGGGTCCCACTCCCGAGGCCAGGGAGGTCAGAGGCGGAGGCCTCGCCAGATCTAAGGGGGGGGGGGGCAGCTACACCAGAGGGTGTGCAGACACCCCCGAGGCAACCGAGGGCTACTGAAGCCCCCTAGGAAGCTTCAGGTGGGGGACACCTGTGGACGCCGTGTGCGCGAGGCGAGGTTTAACGCGCCGCCCGCGGGCCGCTGCTGGTGCTCGTGGAGGTTGGATCGCTGGCTGAAGGCGCGGCCGCAGCGGCCGCACGCGTAGGGCCGCTCGCCGGTGTGAGCGCGCTGGGCGCGCGAGGCTGCAGTTGCGCACGAAGGCCTGGCCGCAGTCGGCGCAGAGGCAGGGCTTCTCCCCCGAGTGCAGGCGCTCCTGCTGGTGCAGCTCGGAGCAGCCCCGGAAGGTCTTGCCGCACTCGGGACAGCCGTAGGGCCGCTCGCTGGTGTGTGCGCGCTGGTGCTGGACCCGGCCGGAGCGGCCCTTGAAGGCCTTGTCGCACAGCCGGCACGCGTAGGGCCTGGCGCTGCTGTGCGTGCGCCAGTGCCGGCTCAGTTTCGAGCGCTGGTTGAAGGCTTTGCTGCACTCCGAGCAGGCGTAGGGCTTCTCGCCTGTGTGCACACACCGCCGGTGCTCCGCCAGCTGCGAGAGCAGGCCGAATGCCTTGGTACTCTCGGCGCACTCATGGGGCTTCTCCCCGCGCGGCGAGCACCTCGGCCGGAAGCAGGGCCAGGGCCGCGGCGCGGTTGCGGTGCTCGGTCGAGTGCGTCTTCTGGTGGCCCCTGGAGGCCGGAGCAGTGCACGCACGAAGGCCTGGCCGCAGTCGGCGCACGTAGGGCCGCCCAACCGTGTGGATGCCCTCGGGCTGCAGCAGTCTTGCGGTGCACGTGAAGGCCTTGCCGCACTCGACGCAGGCGTACAGCTGCCGGACCTGGCGGCCGGGCTCATGGGGGAAAGGACCCGAGGCCTGGTGGCACCTAGGACACATCCGGGGGCCCTCGTCTATCCGCTGCTGCTCGTTGGGGCCCAAGCGCTTTCCACACCGGGCGCACGGAAAGGGCTCCTCTGCCACCTGCATCAGCTCCTACAGGGCCAGCGGGGACATCCGGGTACAGGCCTCGCTGTGCCGGCCCGCGCCAGGAAGCTCCACGAAGGGACTCTGCTGGAGAGAGGCCGGCGGCAGGGTCCTGGGACAGGGATGTGCGCGCGGGGGGCAGTCCGAGTGGACCTCGCACACCGCAGCGCGGGGGCAGCTCCAGTGCAGCACCTGGGCCCCACGGTGGTCACACGCGGGGGTCTTCTCCCCAGGGGGTGTCCTGGGATGCTGCACCAGGAAGGAGTTCTGGCTGGAGGCCCTGGCACCCGCTGGGCACGGACAGAGGCCCTGCCCGGCATGCGGCCCCTGGGGATGACTAGGTCAGGGTCCGGAGAGGAGGTGGGGCCACATGGCTCTTGCACCAGGCATCCAGCTCCTGCACTCTGACAGTCCCTGCAGTGGGGCTCACACCCAGGGGAGTTGTCCTGCCAACCACGGTCCCTCCACGCAGGTCCCCTCCACGCAGGGGTGTCCTTCGGCTGGGTCCTCCTTCAGGGGCCTCAGCTCTGTCTTGTGCCTCTCTGCCTGGCCCCTGTGGGCTCCCTAGGGATCTACCGTGGGGTTGCCTTCCTGCCAAGGGCTCTGGGCCCAAGGCTGCATCCCGAAGCCAGCCCACTACATGGTGTCCAGGCTGTGGGATCCGGAAGAGCAGAAGAGGATGAAGGTTTGCAGTTCCCTAAGAATGCTGACCCCAGGATGGATGCTTACTGAGTGGCCCCCACTCTCGGCAGTCCAGGGAAAGGGGCAGGAGGAATGACACCCGGCCATGAGAACACTGGAGCCTCCTGTCCCTACTCTAAGCACCCATGACACTCCAGAGACCTGCTTCCCTTCTGGCTCCCTGCCTCGGCCTGGCCCAGCCCCGTCCACCTGCCATTAGCCAGCTCTTCTGTAAGGTGTGAGATGCAACTCACCTGGCAGCAGGGCTGGAGGCCCAGTGTGCCCCTCCCCACTTCTACCAGGCAAGCTTGGTTCTCAGGACTGCCAGCCTCATCTACAAAATGGGTATGATAACTGTAAATGTAAACAGCTGAGCACGGGGGCCCTGCTCATTCCGGTGACAGCCAACACCAGAAAGGGACTGATGTCTGCAATTACTATTTCCGAATTCATCTGTGGCCATTGTTGGTTTCCTACTGCTGCTGTAACAAATTACCACAAGTTTAGTGGCTTAAAGCAATGCAAATTTATTATCTCAGTTCTGGAGGTCAGAAGTCCTCAATCAAGGTTTCGGCAGCATTGCTTCCTTCTGGAGGCTCTAAGGCTCGGTTTGCTTGCCTTATCCAGCTTCTACACACCACCTCCTTCCCTGTCTTGTGGCCCTGTCTTCCATCTTCAAAGCCAGCAGTGAAACATCACTCTGTGTATGTCATCATATCTCCCGCATATGGAATCTGACCCTCCTGCCTTTTCTTGTACAAAGACACCTTGGGCCCACCATGAATCTCATGTATCAAGATCCTTAACCACACTTCATAGTCCTTTTTGCCACGTGAAGTAAATTCCCAGGTTCTGGGGACTAGGACGTGCATATCTTTCGGGGAAGTGGGGAGCATTATTCTGCCTACCACAGTGGCCTTTTCTGAGCTTTTTATATGATTTACTGGGGAAAAACAGTAAATGCATCAAGATGCCATTTCGGTGAAACAAAACTATAAATATTTAGCCTGGAATCTTGATGGATACTCAGAACTATCCCATCTGGGGAGGGGCTCGCTCGGTGGGGCGTGGCTGCAACATGCAGCTGCAGCCCGCGAGGAGGGGCAGGACAGAGGAAAAGGCCCACCCGGTGGGGAGGAAGATGGAAAGAAGGGGAAGAAGAGGACGTGCGTGTCAATCAGGTTCCTGGCCAGTGAGAGTCACTGATGACCAGAAAACTGACCTATTAAAGAGCCCATGGGTAAGGATGAGAATTTTCTCTAGGTTCTTGTTCCTTCCAGAACAAAGACAGATCTGTCCAGTGTAGCCTCTGGGTTATGAATGTGTGACCACAGTAAATCACCACCTCACTGAGCACCAGGGCTCAGGCTCACCTCCTTTTGCTGTGTGGAAGGCAGATATTCCTCTATCAAACATTCCAGAACTCCGAGCTTATTTAGGGAAATTGCTTGTTCCAACCATCTCCTTCCACCCACTGTTGCTTTCCCATCAGTTTTGCAAATGTGTAACAAGCAGTTGCCCAGGAACTAAAAGCAATCAGGACGCATTTAACCAGGATGCTACACATTTTCAGCCAAGGACACATCAGAATGGCTGGATGTGGGTTCTTTTCAGGATTCTGCTGCCAGCCATCAGTGGTGGGTTATTTTGCCTTGGATATCTCACCCACAACGGCAGAGATGCATCAGTGGTCTGCGCTCTGGGGGAAAATGTTTTTGAGTGGAAATTGGACACACTGAATTGGTTAAAGTGAAAATGCAGAGGAAGGCACGTCCCACAGATGGCGAGGGGCCATCTCACCAGCCGGTGCCACTGCTCTGCTCGTCAGGGGGCTGCTTGCTGGAGCCCGGGAAGCTGAAGGCCCAAGGTAGGGGTATCTTGTCTGGACCTGTGTTCAGCAAGTAACTGCTCTGGGGCATTCCCCAAAGAAACAAGGTTGGACTTCCCTGGTGGCGCAGTGGTTAAGAATCTGCCTGCCAACGCAGGGGACACAGGTTCGATCCCTGGTCCAGGAAGATCCCACATGCCGTGGAGCAACTAAGGCTGTGTGCCACAACTACTGAGCCTGCACTCTAGGGCCTGTGCACCACAACTACTGAGCCTGCGCTGTAGGGCCCGTGCGCTACAACCACTGAGCCTGCGCTCTAGAGCCCGTGACCCACAACTACTGAAGCCCATGCGCTTAGAGCCCATGCTCCACAACAAAGATAAGCCACCACAATGAAAAGCCCGCACACCACAACGAAGACTAGCCCCCACTAGCTGCAACTAGAGAAAGCCCACACACAGCAACAAAGACCCAAGGCAGCCAAGAAAATAAAATAAAAAGTAAATTTAAAAAAAAAGAAAGAGGGGCTTCCCTGGTGGCGCAGTGGTTAAGAGTTCGCCTGCTGATGCAGGGGACACGGGTTCGTGCCCTGGTCCGGGAGGATCCCACATGCCGCGGAGCGGCTGGGCCCGTGAGCCATGGCCGCTGAGTCTGCGCATCCGGAGCCTGTGCTCCGCAACAGGAGAGGCCACAACAGTGAAAGGCCCGCGTAACGCAAAAAAAAAAAAAAAAAAGAAAAAAGAAAGAAACAAGGATGACAGGAAGGACATTCACAGAAAGACAGACAAAATGAAAAGGCAGAGGACTTTGTACCAGATGAAGGAACAAGATAAAACCCCAGAAAAACAACTAAATGAAGTGGAGATAGG
>NC_041230.1:6184731-6185610 GCF_002837175.3 Physeter macrocephalus
AAAATAGACTTTAAAATAAAGAATGTTACAAGAGACAAGGAAGGACACTACATAATGATCAAGGGATCAATCCAAGAAGAAGATATAACAATTATAAATATATATGCACCCAACAGAGGAGCACCTTAATACATAAGGCAACTGCTAACAGCTATAAAAGAGGAAATTGACAGTAACACAATAATAGTGGGGGGTTTTAACACCCCACTTACACCAATGGACAGATCATCCAGGCAGAAAATTAAAAAGGAAACACAAGCTTTAAATGACACAAGATCAGATAGATTTAATTGATATTTATAGGACATTCCATCCAAAAACATCAGAGTACACTTTCTTCTCAAGTGCACACAGAACATTCTCCAGGATAGATCACATCTTGGGTCACAAATCAAGCCTCTTTAAATTTAAGAAAACTGAAATCATATCAAGCATCTTTTCCAACCACAGCACTATGAGATTAGAAATCAATTACAGGGGAAAAAAACGTAAAAAACGCAAACACATGGAGGCTAAACAATACGTTACTAAATAACCAAGAGATCACTGAAGAAATCAAAGAGGAAATCAAAGAATACCTAGAGACAAATTACAATGAAAACACAACGATCCAAAACCTATGGGATGCAGCAAAAGCATTTCTAAGAGGGACGTTTATAGCAATACAAGCCTACCTCAAGAAACAAGAAAAATCTCAAACAATCTAACCTTACTCCTAAAGGAACTAGAGAAAGAAGAACAAGCAAAACCCAGAGTTAGTAGAAGGAAAGAAATCATAAAGATCAGAGCAGAAATAAATGAAATAGAAACAAAGAAAACAGTAGCAAAGATCCATAAAACTAAAAGCTGGTTCTTTGAGAAGATAAACAAAATTGATAA
>NC_041230.1:6186882-6187637 GCF_002837175.3 Physeter macrocephalus
AGAAAACTACTAGAGCTAATCAATGAATTTGGTAAAGTTGCAGCATACAAAATTAATGCACAGAAATCTCTTGCATTCCTATACACTAACAATGAAAGATCAGAAAGAGAAATTAAGGAAACAATCCCATTCACCATTGCAACAAAAAAGAATAAAATACCTAGGAAGAAACCTACCTAAGGAGGTAAAAGACCTGTACTCAGAAAAATATAAGACACTGATGAAAGAAATAAAAAATGACACTAACGGATAGAGATATACCATGTTCTTGGATTGGAAGAATCAATATTGTGAAGATGGCTATACTACCCAAAGCAATCTACAGATTCAATGCAATCCCTATCAAATTACCAGTGGCATTTTTTTACAGAACTAGAACAAAAAATCTTACAATTTGTATGGAGACACACAAAAGACCCCGAATAGCCACAGCAGTCTTGAGGGAAAAAAATGGAGCTGGAGGAATCAGACTTCCTGACTTCAGACTATACTAAGAAGCTACAATAATCAAGACAATATGGTACTGGCACAAAAACAGAAATATAGATCAATGGAACAGGATAGAAAGCCCAGAGATAAACCCACGCACTTATGCTCAACTCATCTATGACAAAGAAGGCAAGGATATACAATGGAGAAAAGATAGTCTCTTCAATAAGTGGTGCTGGGAAAACTGGATAGCTACATGTAAAAGAATGAAATTAGAACACTCCCTAACACCATACACAAAAATAAACCCAAAATGGATTAGAGAC
>NC_041230.1:6188533-6198873 GCF_002837175.3 Physeter macrocephalus
GGGATTGACATACATACACTAATATGTATAAAATGGATAACTAGTAAGTTAGTTTATCTATATAACTAAGTTATAAAAAATAAAATAAAATTCAAAAAAAAAAAAAAGGTTGACAAGAAGGACAGGACCCTGCAGGACCCGAGGTTTCTCAAACAGCCCTCACTCATCACACATGTGATAATTGCACAACGCTTCCATCTCCTCTGGGCCTGTGCGGGACTGGCCTTTGACCCAGGTCACGTGAAGCCGACACCACCCCCTCCCCTTGCTGGCTCTCCTTCCCCCACAGGTGGCATTGATCAGGGCTAATTCCTTGGAAATCCAACACCTCCCCCGCACTGTGGCAACTGCCACTTTGTACCCTGGTTTCTCCACCTGACAAGTTAGCCAGCTGGATCTCGAGACCAAAGGGTGGGTACTCGGAGCCCCTTCTCCAAGCAAGTGTGAGGACACCTGGGTGACAATGAACACTGGCACATCTCGCCCCATGCCAAACTGTCCACGGGACCCTGACAGAGTCACCACCCATCACCACGTGAAAAAATGGGAGGATGTGAAAGAGAAACATCTCTTTCCCAAACACTTGTGGGTTTGAGTCCAAGGATATTCTTCCCCGGTGGGAAGTGGACTGGATGTCATCCTGCCTGTCCACCTGAGATACTGACTGTGCAGCTTCCTGAGAACATGGGTGGGGGTGACATGGGCACACTGGCGAACAGGCAGCTGTGGGCCCCACCTGCCCACCAGCGTGATCATCAGCAGGTGGGGACAAATCTAACCTACAATGGACACCAGCTCAGGGATGATGGAGCTGGGCTCAGTGGCTGTGGCTCCTGAGGGGCCCTCAGGAGGCAAAAGTTTTGCCCCCCAGGAGGACCCTTGGCAATGTCTGAAGACAATTTTGGTTGTCACAACTGGGGGTGAGGGTGCTGTGACATCCACTGGCCGGAGGCCAGGGACCCTGTAATGATCGGCACAGCCCCACCCCCAACCCCAGGACAACGCGTCAGTAGTGCTGAAGTGAAGAAACCCTGGTGTAAAGAAAACCATGAAGCACAGGAGGCACGTGCAGGAGGAAAGGGTCGCTTGGACAAAGTGGAACTGGGCTTGGAGCTAAGTGAAAAAAGCCAGACATGAAAGGCCACGTATTCCATGATTCTACTTTTATACGATGTCTAGAATAGGCAGATCCATACGGAAAGTAAGCTAGTGGTCGCCAGGGGCTGGAGGGTGGGGGGAATGGGAGTGACTGCTAATGGGTATGGGGTTTCTTTTTGGGGTTATGAAAATGTTCTGGAATTACAAAAGTGGTGATGGTTGCATGACTTTGTGAAGATACTAAAAACACTCAATTGTACACTTTGAAATAGTTTTATGGTACATGACTAATATCTCAAAAAAAATTAGTAAGTAGTCAGTGAAGGCCTCATGGAGAAGGTGGGATTCAAAACAATACCTGGGGGGGCTTCCCTGGCGGTCCAGCGGTTAAGACTCCATGCTTCCACTGCAGGGGGCATGGGTTCAATCCCTGGCCGGGGAACTAAGATCCCACATGCCACGTGGCGTGGCCAAAAAATAAAAATAAATAAGTAAAAGACATGCGAAAGTCATTTTTTTAAAAATTTTTTTAAAGAAAAAAAAAAACAAGACCTGGGGGCAGGGGCAGAGTGAGCCATGAGGCTCCCTGGGGAAGAGCACGTTCAGTGAGGGAACAGCAAGTGCAAAGGCCCTGAGGAGGCCTGTGTGGCTGGGACGGAGCTGAGGGGGAGAAGAGAGTGGAGGGTGACAGGGGCCATATCCTCTGGGCCTAGCAGGCCACTGTGCGGATTGTTTTTTCCCAGGAGTGACACAGGGAGGATTCTGAGCAGGGGAGAGATGAAATCCGACTTGGGTTTTCAGAGGCTCCCTCTGGTTGCCATGTGAGAATGGATGTTTTCCTCTTTGGGGCCTAGCCCGAACCTCTAACTTTCTGCAGGGTTGAGGAGTATCTGAGGCCCCATGGCTATGCCTGACTCCCAGACACAAGGAGCCTCACATATCTCAACCCACGTCAGAGCCCCATTCCCCCGCTTCCCTGGAAACCCGGGAGATGGCCTTGCCCCTGGCGCCACCCAACCTGAGTCAGGGGGCCACTCACTTGGCAGGGTCTGCTATCTGTCTGCCCCATGTCTTCATACTAATAACCTGGTGGTGGAGCCTCTGGTATTTCCCTCACCATTCAGCCTCCTTGCAGACACCTGAGGGACCTAAGACTCCACACTGAAGTTGCCAAGTGGAAACAAAGGATGCAAAAGCGAGCTCACAGGGCAAGTATTTCTGGCATTCAACTCACGGTGGCTGCCTCTGGGTGGGTCTGGGACTGTGGGCCATCTCTTTATACCTCTGTGATCAAACCTTTCCTGTATTTTGTCCAGTAAGTAGGTATTATGTAATCGGAAGGCATCACGTTTTTGCTGTTACAACATTTCAGCGGCCCACTTGTCCTGACACCTGGGCTGAGTTATCTACTGTTGAGTAACAAACCACCCCAATATATGCATCCCCCGCTTTTCAAAAGTTTGCTTTATGCCACTTTGCTGTTATGAAAGACCTACATTAGTACCGATTTTATCTAAGTGAAAGAAATTTTCACTTTTAAGAAAAAAGTTAAAAAGCGAAAACAGTGTTCAGCATTTGTTTTGCAGTGAGCTGAGTGATAGAGGAAGCACACACCCCAATCAGGGGGCGAGGCATCGCCGAAGGAGCTCCTTCCCCAGAACTACTCTCACCACCTCAGCATCAAGCTGCCATAGCTTCGAACTGTGTCTGTGAGCATCTGTGCTTTACTTCTATTTATTTTGCGCATCTATTAGCAAGATGTGTCCTAAGGTAATTGATTCTTCGCTGTACACCATTTTGACTTAGGAAAGGTTTCATAGAAACGCTCTACTTTCGGCCAGCGGGGAAAACCTGTGCTTTATTAGGCTGTGTGTGGAGATCGAGATTCCGGCAAAACTCCATTCTAACCAGATCCTCAGGGGATGTAGCTCCAAAAGCTGGAGCATCAGGAGCCTGTAGCACAGCAGAGTTTCATAAATGTCTGCTGAATGGATAATCCACTTCTATTTATTTTTTGGCCATGCAGCGAGGCTTGCGGGATGTTAGTTCCCTGACCAGGGATCGAACCCAGGCCCTCAGCAGTGAACGCACGCAGTCCTAACCACTAGACCGCCAGGGAAGTCCCTGGATCATCCATTTTATTACTAAGCTAAAAGCGGCCACAATTCTGAGTGCCCACTAGGCCCCAGCTGGCCCTGTGCTAAGAGTGTTACACTGATTCTTTAGTCCTCGTGTCAAGTCTAGAAAGGCGGTGGCAGTACCCCACCTATTTTACAGATGGAGAAATAGGGGCTCAGACAGAGGAAGCCAGGCGTGGGCCAAATTCTTAGCCTTCAGATCCCCAGGAATCTGCAAACTTTAGCGCCCAGTGCAGGGCTTTAAATGCAGCTCTGGGGCCACCTGGAAAGACTGGAGCTCACACACCTCTCCATGAGGTGGTTGCACGTGTCATCCCCACTTTACAGATGGGGAAACTGAGGCCCAGATAGGCAAGCCGCGCATCCCGGGCAGAACCCATGCAGCCGGACTCGCAGCCACCGTCCACGACACAGTCCAGGGCTCGACCTGCACCAACGCTTCACCTCAGCCCCGCGAGCCGCGAGAGCATCGTGACCCCGCCTCCATCCCCGAAGGGCGGAAGGGAGGGCCCCGGGGGCGGTATCCAGGCAATCCCACCCTCACGGAAAATGGCTGGCTCCTAGGGAGCTCTAGCCGGCCCTCTACTCAAACCTGAGGCTCCGACGGAGCAGGAGGTTCGGGCCGGTCGCCCCTCTAGGCCGCGGACTCCCGCAAAAGCCCGAGCTAGACCCCGCACCGCCTCAGCTCTGGAACCAACTAGCCGACCCCGCCGCGGCCCCGCCCGGACCGGAAGCGCAGGAGTCCTGGCGTTCGTTCTTCGGGGTGCCCCGAGCGGTGTGCTCTTGGCGCCCGGAAGACTGCCATCTCCGTGGTTCTCCGGGCCGGCGCGGCGTCAGGGTCCCTTTTCCCAAAAGTGACCAGAGGAGGCCGGGACGGAGAGGCTTGAGAAAATGAGGTTCTGCCCGGGGTCCGCCCCAGACTCTGCGGGATAGTTCAGCAGCGGAGAACTTGGCGGGAGGGGAACCGGCGATCTTGTCCAGGCTTGACTGGGCCTTAAGGTTACCATGGCGACCCCCCCATTTCCCCCGCCTCCGCAGGGGGCGGTGGGAACTCCAGCCTCCGGGTGAAATGGAGCCTTCCTGCGATTCGCCATCGCCTTGGAGACGCATTACGTCATCCAGCCAGGCAATCACTTGGATTCTGGTGATTGGTCGTTCCCAGGGAAGGGCGGGGCTTCCGGCCTAGGTCCAAGCTGTCCGTCGGTTCCAAGTGCAGGACTGAGGTAGGCCGGAGCGTCCCACCAAAGGTTTAGGCCGTGTCCTTAGACCCCTGCAAGATCCCCATGGCCGGGTCCTCCCGCTCCGTGACCAGTAACTTCTTAAGTTCCCGCCTCTACTTCTGCCCAATCCGGATGCCTGGTTCTTCCCTCAATTCCTGCCTCTGAGTCCCCCACAAACCCAGGTCTCTGTTTCTCCTGCAGGTAAGGCCTTGGATTCCCCTTCAAGTCCAGGTCCCCGTTTCTCTCCCAGTTTGTGCCTCGCACTTCCAAATCGCAGCCACCATAATCTGTATCTGTGAGACTTCTGAATTCATATATCTGGTCTCCAAGATTTGAGATCCTGTACCCACTAATTCTGGATATTTGGATGTTCACAATGTGTTTCTGGATTTATCCTTAACCCAAGCCTCTGAGACCCCTATTAATACGCTGTTCTAAGGTTTCCAAATCCAGCCCAGTTCCTCCTCCCGCCTATTCTTTACCCCAAGTGCTGCAAGTAAGAAGACAGGTCCGGATTTGATCCAGCGTTGCCACCCCGGTCCTGCACATTCTGCCCTGTTGCCTCACTCCTGCCCCCAATTCCAAAGAGCCACCGTGAACACGTGGTCCTAACTTACAGCTAAGCAAATTGAGAATGGGGAAGGGGCTTAGGCTGGCCCACCTAGCAGGTGAACTGGCCCAGGCATCTCCCTTGCCTTGAGGTCTAGACCTTCCGCTCCTGTAGCATGCACCCAGGCCAAGCCAACCACCCCTGTGAGCCCAGGTTTAGACTCATGGTCAGTGGCCAAGGCAGTGAGAGGCCCAGGACAGTGGGAAAGATCAACTTGTTATCTGCCAAGCAGCTGTGGGAGGGGGAGACACAGTCCTGCAGGAGTTAGAGGAACAATAAATACGCTTGTTTGTTCGCATTCACCTGTTCCTTTGTTTGAGCAGGTTTGGAACCAAAGAGACCATCTTTCCTCAGTAATTACATGGTTACTGGCTCAGCAGCCTTTTCTTTAAAAAGGGAGAAGCCTAAGGCGCAGGGAGATCCCCCCTCTGGATCATGCTAGATCCAGTGGAAAGGCTCAGAGTTGACTGAACTCATTTGTTTATTGGGCACTTTGTATGTTCACAGATCGGCGGCACTGGGGGAGACATGATGCAGGGATGGTGGAGAGGCCAGCGGAGGAGGGAGAGGTCAGGCTCTGGGGCCAACCACCTTAGAATCCCAGCTCTGCCCCCTTTTGCTATGTGACCCTGGGCAAGTTACTGCACCTCTCTGGGCCTCCCTGACTGCCTAATCAAGTTGTTCTGAAGAGCAAATGGTCTGATTCCCAGACTCCTAATGCTTACCTGGCATTAGGAAGGGGTTTCCCCAGGCTGTGGCCAGGAAGAGGGGCAGACTCAGGTAAGGAGGTGTTCTGAACAGGAGACAGCAGGACTCTGGGTCTGGAATTGGTGTCTGGTGGAGGAGGGAGGCCTAACCGTTTGGTGTCTGCCTGAAGCCCAGAGAGGGAGCAGCAAGACTAGGGAGAACTGCCCCATCCATCCTTCCATCCATCGTTTTTTCAGCAGTTACTTGTGAGCAGATACTGTGTGCCAGACCCAGTACTTCCAGCTGGGGACACAGTGGGGAAGAAACCAAACAGCCTCTACCCTCATAGAGCAGTTAGAAAATCAGGGCAGAGGAGATGGCCAGAGCTGGTCAGCCCAGAGTGAACACGATGCACCAGAAATGCAAAGGGGCTTCTGCAGAGACTCTCCCCCTCCAGCCTGAAGAACATAGCACCAACATCCCTACACTTATGGGATCAGATGCCGGATTTTGTGCCTGTGTCCTGGGCACCTGAGGAGGCTGGACTGTCTTAGGCCTGGCAAGTAGTGTGTGATCGTCAGCTATGCAAGGTGACCCCCTACCCCACACCACATAGGGCTTTACTGCAGGACCTCTCTCCTGCCTTCCCATGCATGGTGGGTCACTCCTGTCAGGTCTATAACGATGCCCATTATCGAGTGACCACTGACAGTCAGGCCACAGGCTCCAAACTCACCTTGTCTGATTTAGTTCTCATTTCCACAGTGACAGGGGAAACTGAGGTTCAGAGGGGGTGGGCCCCTGTTCACTTTTGAGGAGAAAGAGGCAGGGTTGGGGGGCCCCTCTGGATCCTGCTGAGTGTGAGGGTGCCTGGTGCCTACTCCCAGCCTCCCTGTTTTCCCCCAGTCAGCACCTCCCCAACTGTGTCCCCCAGGACCAGGGAGGGCCCCCAATGATCAGAGAGGGTCCCTCCAGGACCAGGAAGGAACCTACTTAGCTCCTCCCCATCCCCACAGACCCCAGTAAAAGGCCCGAGGCTGCTGCTCTGTACATACCAGGGCAGAGGCCAGGGATAAGGCCACAGGCTGCAGTGGCTGGGGGCCTTGGCCTCTCTGGGTGCGGCTCCCAGACTTCAATCCACCAGAGCCTGAGGTCTGACCCGTTGCCCAGCAGCTTCAAGGCCTGTGTCCCCCGGAGCAGTGGCATGAGCTGTGACTGACGACGACAGTCCAAAGGGGCCCAGAGTTTCTGGTCTGAAACGCTCCTGGAATTGGGTTAGGGATAGGGGCGAGCCTTTATAGTCAGTCAGTATCCTTTACAATCAGTCAACAAACATCGCGGCTGCTGAGCGCCTGTAATGCGCATGCCCCGAAGGTGGGCAAGTGGGGTTGGTGCGCACAAATGAAGGACTGCCTGGGTCACGTGGCTGGGCCCCTTCGGGTCTGAGAAGGGGAACTCCCACCCTTGGAGGTTGAGGTGGGCACCTGGAGGTGAGGAGCCTCAGGCGCCTTGGAGACCCAAGTTCTGCCAGATGCCGCTCCCTGCCGTCTGCAGCCAGCATGGGTGTGCAGCTACAGTGGTCGCTGCCTCTGCGAAGCCCGCCGAGGAGGCGTCCACAACCCAGTTCGGCTCCAGAGTCTAGGCGGGGGATGTGAAGGCTTAGCACGTGCTCTCCACGCAGACCGCCGGGGTCACTGGGTGCGGCTGCAGAGTGCGCAGGGCACGCACCACCGTGCCTACCCTGCACTCGATCAGTGACCTCGGCAGCACAGGCCCCAGCTGGATCAAAAAGGGCGGGGGCTGTCCCCCAGGCTCCTCCTCCAGGGCCCCTCCCCGACCCCCTCCCGCACGCGGTAACGGGGCAGGAGCGGCGGAGGCGAAAGAGAGACAATGGTCGGTCGGGGAGGGTCCCCTTTCGGAGGCTCAGGCCCCAAGCAGCCCAGAGCGCGCGAGTGTGGGGGAGGGGGGCCCGCGAGTGGTGCCCGCCCACGCGCGCGGGGCTCGGACCACCGCGGACAGCAGTCGCGACGCCCTGGTCTCACTGAGCCGCCGGGTCCTGTAGCGCCTGCTTGTATGGGCAGCGACGGGCGCGGGCCAGACTTCTGCCCTCACTAGACATGGCGGCGTTGACCTCAGAGAGACCTCTGCGCCTGTGCAGGGGTCGTCGTTTCCTTCCCCCCCGCCCCCCCCCCCACGAACTGGCAAGTGCTGGAAGTTGGACATCCGCCAGGCACAACCTTTGGGCCCGCTTCTGCAAGTACGCATGCGCCGGAGGTTTACGGTTTCTGTTTGGCACAGAGGGCGCTTTTACATGCTCACTCCGGATTGGTCCGTAAATACGCCTTGTTCTTCTCCGCACGCGCCGCCTTCGGTGACCCGGAAGTTCTCGCCTCCCTTAAAAGCGTCGGCCCGCAGCGTGCGGCCTTTTCTTGTCTGTGCTAGGGCGGCGTGTGGTCCACGCTGAGCGACCGAGACGCCTCGGCTGCGACTTAAGGTAAGGCTGCCGCGGAGTCGGAGGTCTGAAGCCCGATTCAGGGTCTTCCGGGAGCCGTGGGTGGGCCCCGAGACCGGGGGCTTCCCTCGGGCAGGGGACAAGGATGGAGGCGAGGGGAAGATTACTCTCGCCCCGTCGCTGATGCCCCGCCGCCGCCGTAGGCTTGCCCCCAGCGGACTGGGGAATGTTGGCCTGGTCTCTGCAGTTGTACTTTATTTATTATAAAAAGTTCCCGTTATCCTTGTGTGCACGATGCACACTTTGGTTTGGACACGCTTTCTCCTAAGTAGCAGCTCCTAATCCCCGCGTCGGGGTCGGACACCAAACTCGACTTTTGCACTGGTAAAGCGCAGGATTCATACCATTGATCTTTCTGTTTTACTGATGAGGAAGCTGAGTCCACAGCGGCTTTTAGACTCTCCTAGGATCGCAGAGCTCTTGAAGAACAAGGTTGGGGTTTGACTTCGAGCGGATGCAGCGTCAGGGCATTTGGCATCTCCTGCCCGTCTCTGGGCCGCCTTGCAACCGTTGAGGGGGTGCCTGCCAGCTGTTGGCCTCAGGGTTCCTGGGTGAGAGACAGGTGTTTCTTGCTGACAGATGAGTGGTTTTTTTTAAGGTTCCACAAGGTGGACTCAGATGTTCACAGCCTTTCTCGGTTCCTGGTAACTTCCCAATTCGCAGGTTGTGCGCTAGCCTCAGAGTCCGTGGTGAGTATGCCTGGGCTTTGACAGTTTCCATCCCTAGGATGACGGAGTGGGAGACAGCTGCACCTGCAGTAGCAGAGACCCCCGACATCAAGCTCTTTGGGAAGTGGAGCACCGATGATGTGCAGATCAATGACATTTCCCTGCAGGTGAGGGGGGTGTAATGATTGTGCTCCCCAGCTGGGGGTAGGGTCACTTGAAACTTGTAGCTGTCCCACTAAGTAGAGTTGAAGATGGGACAGATAAAGGAGGGATCCCTGGACCACCACACCCATCGTGTCTGGTTTTCCTTGTATCCTGTTAGAGGTTGCTACAATTTTTGTCAAGAGATGGTTCCTTCCTCAGAGGGAGTATCACATCCCACAAGTTGTTTAGTTAATTGTTTTGTAGTGAATTACATATAAAGTTCACCATGGTACCTTTTATTTATCTTTTTAGTTTCATATATTTTATTTTTTAAAGGTCATCTATAAGTTTTGAGTGTATTTTACTCAAGTATTGAAGATGACAAGGACTATTTCATTCAGGCTATAAAATTTTACTTAAATTATATGCTTTAGAATTAAATAAAAATGGACAATATTCTTCAAGTTCAGAATTTGTGCCTTGGAGAGAAGAGTCAATTAAATTATAAAGATCCAAATGCCTAAAACTCTAAATGCCTTACCATTGTCCCTCAGTATCTGAGGGGTGTTCTTTCCAGGAGCCCCCAAGTTTACCAAAATCTGCAGATGCTCAAGTCCCATAAAGTGTAAGGGCCCAACGTTATCATTTTTCGTGGGGAAATCCAGTTGTCCCAGCACCTTTTGTTTTCGTCTCTTGGAGTTTTCTGTATCTTACTTGAATTTAGGCAGTAAAATGTAACTTCAATCTCATTTATACATTGTATGTATGTGTCCCAGCACCACTTGTTTTTTTTGTTTGTTTTTGCAAGAAAATGAACCCTTTTAGTATGATTAAAGGGTCAGTACACTAAGGTGACATAGCAATCCTATATGTGTATGCACCAAACAACAGAACTTTGAAATACATGAAGCAGAAACTTACAGAACTTGTAAGAGGAATAGCAAATGTCTCAGTTATACTTCAGGACTAAATCATCCCTCTCTCCCTGCAACTGACAGAAATACTAGACAGAAAGTCAGCAAGGATGTAAAAAATCTGAGTAATAACCCCAACTAAGAGGATTGTGAAGACATTTATAGAAACTTCACCCAATGACAGCAGAATACACATTCATTTCAAGAAGCCTTACAGAACATTCAGCAAGATATACCACACCCTGGGTCATAAAACAAACTTCAACAATTTTTTTTTTTTTTTTTTTTTTTTTTTTTTTTTTTTTGCGGTACGCGGGCCTCTCACTGCCGTGGCCTCTCCCGTTGCGGG
>NC_041230.1:6200806-6206376 GCF_002837175.3 Physeter macrocephalus
AACCCGCGTCCCCTACATCGGCAGGCGGACTCTCAACCACTGCGCCACCAGGGAAGCCCCAAACTTCAACAAATTTAAACAGTCAAACCAAACGTGAAACAAATAAATCAGTAACAAAAAGATACCAGAAAATGCTTCCAAACAGCAGGAAATGAAACAATATACGTCTAAATAATACACGGGTGACAGAGGAAGTCTCTAAGGGAATCAAGGGATATTTAGAACTGAATAAACTGTAATGAAAACTTGTGGGATAAAGCTGGAACAGTACTGAAGGAACTTTATAATACTTAATGATTCGTTAGAAAAGGAAAAAAAAGTTTCAAATCAATAATCTCAGCACCCCTCAAAAAATAAAAAGGGCAAAATACAACCAAAGCAAAGTAGAAGATAGGCTATCATAAAGATCAGAACAGAAATCAGTGAAATTAAGAACAGAAAGGTAAAGGGACTTCCCTGGCGGGAAGTAGTGGTTAAGTGGTTAAGACTCTGTGCTGTCAATGCAGGGGGCATAGGTTCTATCCCTGGTTGGGGAACTAAGATCCCACATGCGCAGCACCATTTGTTGAAGAGAGTATTTATCCCATTGAATGGTCTTGGCACCCTTGTTGAAAATCAGTTGAGCAGGGATGTAAGGGTTTGTTTCTGAACTTGAACTCTATTTCATTGGTCTCTGCCTATCCTTTTGCCGATACTACACCGTCTTGATTACTATAGCTTTGTAATAGGTTTTGAAATTGGGAAATGGGAGTTCTCCCACTGTGTGTTGCCCCCATGCTGTTTTACACTTGGCCTCGTTAGGACTTGCCTCTCACTGTTGTGGCCTCTCCCGTTGCGGAGCACAGGCTTCGGACGCGCAGGCTCAGCGGCCGTGGCTCACGGGCCCAGCCGCTCTGCACTGCGCCACCAGGGAAGCCCTCATTAGGACTTTTGTGGGGCCTTCATAAAAAGAAATTTATGTTTTGTGACTGCATTGGTATAATGACGAATAAAATTCAGGTTTGATCATATTTTTCCCTTTCTTCTTTTAAAAGAAATTAAAACTTTTTGTTGCCTCTAAATATATAATGGTACTTAGGTACTGAGCTAATAAAGTCTTTGTAGGTCACATACGGTCTGTCACATGCAAGTTTGCTTCCTTGTTTTCTTTTTCTTGCTTTTTTTTGTACAACCCTTTAATAATGTAAAAACTATTTTTCACTTTCCCCTGGTCCTCTCCTGTGGGCTGGGAAAGCAGAAGTCAACATGGTATCAGAGTTCTCACTCTCTTGAAAGCTGTGCTGGGCTCTACCATGGGGCCCAACAGCTTAACCAAACGCTTGCTGGGGCATTTGGTATTTGCAGGGTTTTTTTGGCACAGTGTGAGTCCCTGCATGGACACCCGTCTGTCTACTTGCCTATTTGTGCAAGTGGTCCTCTCCGGGCTAGACAGCAGGCTGTTGTGCCTACATCAGAATCCTCTGTGTTCTTTTCCTGTTAATACTTGTAGAAACTCATTGTTTGTACATGTTGTCGTGTGTGTGGTGGAATGACTTTGTGTGGGTTTCATACTGGAAATATCAGAAGTAGTCCTCACGTACACAGTTCCTCTGACTCAACGCCCCAGAATTGTTTAGTGTTTCTAGACACTGTACATTTTTGGGTGTCAGTAATGAGGAGTGCTACTGGCATACTACAGTGCACGGGACAGCCCCTCCAGAACAAAGAGTTATTTCATATAAAACGTCAGTGCAGAGTGAAGAACACTTTTCAAACAAGACTGGGGGGCTTCCCTGGTGGCGCAGTGGTTGGGAGTCCGCCTGCCGATGCCGGGGACGCGGGTTCGTGCCCCGGTCCGGGAAGAACCCACGTGCCGCGGAGCGGCTGGGCCCGTGAGCCGTGGCCGCTGAGCCTGCGCGTCCGGAGCCTGTGCTCCGCGACGACGGGAGAGGCCCGCGTACTGCAAAAAAAAAACAAACAAACAAAAAAAGACTACTGGTATCGTGGGTGGTTATCTACTTAGTTTTCCACACCGTTCCTCCCGTTAGAAAGGAAGTACTGTTTTTAGTGTCCTGGTAAAGTCACTTGCTTCAGTTTTACTTTTCTGTGGCAGGCAGGTGGGTGGGAGCTACCCTGAGTGGGTGTTCAGTCTCTCTGGTCCCCTGCCAAGATCCATCCTGCTCCTGACCGTGGTCCCTTCACCCCCTCTTCCTGCTGCCCCAGGATTACATCGCAGTGAAGGAGAAGTATGCCAAATACCTGCCCCACAGCGCAGGGCGCTACGCGGCCAAGCGCTTCCGCAAGGCGCAGTGCCCCATCGTGGAGCGCCTCACCAACTCCATGATGATGCACGGCCGCAACAATGGCAAGAAGCTCATGACCGTGCGCATCGTCAAGCACGCCTTTGAGATCATCCACCTGCTCACGGGCGAGGTAGGGCCCCGCGGCCCGCCAACGGCCGCCCCGGGATACGCGTGCCAGGGCGCCCCAGGTTTTAGGGGTGAAGGGTCGGGGAGGGATGCTTGCCACGTATCTGGCTCACGGCCCCCCTCTCTCGTAGAACCCCCTGCAGGTCCTGGTGAACGCCATCATCAACAGCGGCCCCCGGGAGGACTCGACCCGCATTGGGCGAGCTGGCACCGTGAGGCGGCAGGCCGTGGACGTGTCCCCGCTGCGCCGTGTGAATCAGGTGGGCTTGGGGGCGCGTGTGGGTGGCCAGGAACGGCCACCGGGCTCTGGCAGAATCCTGCCTGGGGCAGCAGAGGCTGGCAAGTGGGAATGTTCATCTCTGTCTGCATGTTTACCTGAGTGTCAGGTAATGAAGGCTTCCTGGATTCCCACCCCAGGCAGAGCAGGTCCTAGCTCTGGGCCCTCTCCTGGGCAGCATTTGATTGAAGGGCCAGTTTCATTTGGGTATATGTTTTCACGCTTTTTAAAAAATTTATTGGACGATTTGAGAATCAGTTGCAGGTGTTTTGACCATTTCCCTGTTAACATTTCAGTGGGTGTCTCCCTAGAATAAAGATGTTCTGTCCCCACCATCACCCCCAAGAAATTTAACAGCAGTCTAACATTTGATATTACATCACTGTTCCAGTTTATGGAGCTGTCTCCAAGCATACCCTTTATAGCTGTTCGTTTTCAGTCAAGGGTTCCAGGCCAGGAACACATTGCATTTCCCTGTCACGGCTAGTTTTAAGTCACCTGCCATCAGGGACCCAGCTTCAGCCTTTGTGTCCGCACACTTCTTTGTGCCCCTCAGTCTGATCCCAGATCTAGCAGCATGGCACCTGGGCAGCGCTGTGGGCTCCTACTGTGTCTTGCCTCAGTTGGCCTGCGGATGGCAACGTGGTAGGCAGCATTTGTTGGGTCCCAGGGTACTGGAGGGCCGTGTCCCTGCGTGGTGTGGGGGCAACCCCTACTTAGCACAGGGACCCCTGTGCCCCCTAGGCCATCTGGCTGCTGTGCACAGGTGCCCGTGAGGCCGCCTTCCGGAACATCAAGACCATTGCCGAGTGCCTGGCAGACGAGCTCATCAACGCCGCCAAGGTGGGTGAGGACACCTGGGGGGGGCAAGTCTCAAGGGGAGGGTCCTCCAACATTGGAGCTAACCATCCCTTCTTGCAGGGCTCCTCCAACTCCTACGCTATCAAGAAGAAGGATGAGCTGGAACGCGTGGCCAAGTCCAACCGCTGATTGCCTGGCCACACCTGCAATAAACCTGGTTGCCCTTTGGGGGGGCCCCACCCACCTGTGCCACTGTCTGTGCTCAATGGGGAAGGGTATCTGGGAGCGGGGGGTGAGGGGCAGGATGACCGGTGTTTTTGAGGAGCTGCCCATGTTCCTGGCATGTCTTCTGGTCTTTCGGGACCTGGACTCCCCAGGAAAGCGCTCGGCTCAGGAAGCACCACTGACTCAGAACCATGGCACCCCGGGCTGCAGGCCTGGCTGCCTGGACTGTTCCAGCAGGTGTTGGAAATGAGAGGGGTGGGGTTGTCCTGGCAGAGATGTCACTGGTCTGGGGAGGGGCTTGGTGGCTGCAGCCCACCGCCCTGAGAGGTGTGTTGCCAGGAAGCAGCCCCGGGGAGGAAGCCAAGGCCTGGGCTCTGGACCTACACAGTTTCTAGCCCCTTGTCCTTGGCTGGACAGGGCTGGTCTGGTCCAGTCTACCGTGGGGTCAGCCTGCCTTCAACCCCCAGGACTCCAGAAGCCCCACTCTTCCTGGACACACTGCCCCCACCCAGAGCCACTGACACCCCAGGTTGCACTCACCCCACCAGTGGCTCTAGGTGGAGGATTCATGAGCTGATGAAGACTGGGAGTGGTGGTGGGCACCCCCTCTCCTGACGAGCCTGGACTGTCACTGCCCTGTCAGCCTGTGCCTCCTTCCTTGTGCCTCCGACGTCTGGCCGAAGTCAGGCTTGGTGGTCCCTGTCCTGGGGGCCGGGAGGGCAGTGTGACAGGTCTGGTGGGAACCTGGCATCTGGAGGGAGTGGCCCCACCACAGGCGCCCTCCCATGGGGAGGAGCACTTAGTATCCAGCTGCAGGTAGGCCTAGGGTTGCTGTCAGAACAGGCAAGGAAGCGCCAGCCAGAGGGAGGAAGCGCTAGCAGGTGGGAAGAGCCTGCTGGCCCGCCGGGGTCTGTCACTGGGGAGTCTGACTCCTGGGCTGCTGGCCACCTATCCTGAAGCTTCCGTCCTCTCCTTCATCTCCCTTTCCCGTTTGTCTTCTGTGGTCTCCCCAGGGTCTGTCTCTGCCCAGCTCTCCTCGGAGTCCCTGTCTCTCCTCTCCACGGCTGTCTGGGATCCTTCCTGGAGTCACCCAGGTCCACCTGGCTCTTGGCTGGGGCGTCCCCCAAGTGTAGCTCAGAATCTGCGGTGCTCCCTTTGTCTGTCCCTGTCGCTGATCCTCTTCAGAACCCCTCTGGGTCTCACCTGCCTGTGTACCTCCAGTCCAGATCCTCCACCTGCACAATCCCCTTCTCTGTCCCGACTCCCAGTCTACTTGCCTACTGGGCTCTGCTCCCCCTTCTCTGGACGCCCTTGCCCTGTGGGGTGATCCAGAGCCCAGCCTCTGACCCTCCCCAGACCCCCTCTGCCGTCTCCCCCCGGCCCCTTCGCTGCCTGACCGCCTTTCCCCGCAGGCCGGGTCCAGATGCCCTGCCCTCGGCCGTCCTGGCTCCGGGTCCCCCTGGGCTCGGAGCCCAGCATCCCGGGCTCGCCGTCCACACCCCGGTCCCCCAGCAGGGGGGAGGACGAAGACGAGGGTGATAAGGAGGAAGGGGACGGCAGCCGGGGACCCATCCCGTCGCCCGCGTCCCCCGTGGAATGCCTCATCTGCGTGTCGCCCTTCGACAGCGTAGTCAAGCTGCCCAAGTCCCTGGACTGCAGCCACGTCTTCTGCCTCGAGTGCCTGGCTCGTCTGTCTCTGGCCACGGCGGGCGGCGGCGACGCGGTGGCCTGTCCCGTGTGCCGCGCGCCCACGCGCCTGGCCCCACGCCGCGGGCTCCCCGCGCTGCCCACGCAGCTCGGCCTGCTGCCCGGCTCCGCACGCGCCCCGCCGCCGCGGCAGGGCTCCGTGCGCTTCGACC
>NC_041230.1:6206775-6211116 GCF_002837175.3 Physeter macrocephalus
GCCGCCGCGCCTCGGCCGCCCGCTGTCGCGCCGCCTGACGCTGGCCCGCTCGGCCTGGGTCTTCCACGCGGCCGTCCCCCTGGCCGTGCTGGTGGCCGCGGGCCTCGTGGTCACGGGCTTCTACATCTTCTTCCTCATCCCGCGCGCCACCACCTCCAGCCCCGCGCGGCCCCAGCTCGTGGCGCTCGCCCCGGCGCCCGGCTTCTCCTGGTTCCGGCCTCGGCCCACGCCGGCGGCGCCCTGGACCCCCGGCCGGATGCCGCGCCCCGTGGGCCCTGACCTGAACGCCGCCCCGCCGGGGGCTGCGGAGGACGCGCTGGAGCCCGAGGGGGTTCCCGAAGAGACAGAGACGCCGGACGGGTCCTTGGACCGCAGGTGGGGGGCGGAGGCTGGGCCTGACTGGGCCCCGCGGGCACGCGGCGGGAGGAGGCGGTGGGGGGCGCAGTAAACGCATCTGCGCCCGCAGGCCCTGCCTCGGGCCTGGGGACCCCAGTGTCATCCTGATGCTCGCCATGACCCCCGTGGAGGCCTTGGAGGGCGCATGGCAAGCACCCATTTCTCTAGAGAGGCCTGGGGGGATCCTTCCTGGCATCATTAGCACGGAGCAGGGACCCTCTCAAGGAGCACCCCTGACACCAATCCCTGTGGGCATCCAGCTGTGGGACCCCCATGTCTGTAAAGGTCCTGCTGGGAGGCACTCATAAACCAGCTGGGGTACACTCGATCCAGCCGCAGAGCCCCCCTGACCAACATCATGCAGTGGCCCTGCTAGGGGTACCCCATCCCTGATCCTCGTAAGGGTCCTACTGAGTACACCCCAATCATCAGAGCTCCAGGAGAACGCTCACCCTTGGCTGGCACCAGAGCTTAAGTCTCTGATTTACTCATCCTTTGCGCTTTCTGCAGGTGCTGGGGGCCCCCAATCTTTGGATGGCAGACTATTCCCTGGCCACACCTGTGAGGGGCCCACTGCAGGACCACCCCCCCACTCCTCCCCAGGCTGTGGAGTTGCTGCCTGCAGGCTTAGCCTGGGTGGGATCCAGCCATCTCCATGCGGGTTCTGCATTTGCTGCCTTACACACCTGGATGGGGCTTGGGCTTGAAGGGGGAGGTGTGGCCTGGCCAGGACTGGGGAGAGAGAGACAGGGCCTGAGCCTCAAAGACTGGCTGCCACTTGGGTCCTGAATATCACCTTGCAATGGGGCCTCGACTTCCCCTATGGCTAGTGGCTTCTGGGATTCTCCTAATATGCTGAGGGGCAGCCGTGGTCACTGAGGCTCAAAGAGGCCAAGGTTGCCCTCTGGGTCAGACAATGTCGTGTGATTTTGGGTGAGGGATCGCTCCTGGACGTCCCTGGCCCCTCTCCTTAGCCACTAGAGCCATCATCACCCCCATCTCCACTCATTAAATACTCAGCGTCGGTTACTTCACCTCCTCCAGGGCTCCATCAGCATTTTGTGGCAACCCTGCTGTAACGCCAGGATGAATGAAGCCTCAGGCCTCCTTCAGCAGGGAGAATGGTCCTCCTCTCAGAAGCCTTCCTGGGTTAGTCACAGTGGGGTAGATAGCAGCCACCTTCTGTACAAACTGAACATGGACTTTCTGTCTCCCCCCAGGCCCTGGAGCCCCCAGTCTGCCTCACTTCACCCCAGGTTGGGATGCTGTGTGTGGCAGGTGGGCATCCAGCATTTTCCAGAGAGAAATGTGACTTCTTTGGGGCTAGAGGCTCCTGTTTGATTTGTTTACATGTCTGTCCTCAGCACCTGGCATACAGTGGGTGCCAAGTACTTTTGTAGGGAATGACAGCATTGCCGGTAACCAAGAAGCAACCCGGGAATGTCTGCGGGCATCCTAGGTTCACCCGGCTCCCAGCCACCTTGACCTAGGCGTGTCAGCGGAGCTCCTTCGGATGGGAGCCGCTGCTTCCAGGTGGGAAGCAGGAGGAGGAACATCAGGGTGTCCTAGGGAGTGTCTTCCTGGACCAGTTCTTGTCCCACATCTGGGGCCAATGACAAGTACAGGGGCCAGGACCAGTGTGCTGGGTCACTGGGCAGGCACAGCCCAGCCTGACAGGGAGGAGTACCTGGTCGGGCAGGAGCGGGATTGACTGGTCTGTATTGGTTTTCCCCGGCTGCTGCGACAGATCACCACCAAATCAGGTCCTTAGAACAGCACGTGTTACCTTACAGTTCTGCGGGCCAAGGGTGTTGAAATCAGTTTCACCAGGCTAAAGTGGAGGTGTCCACAGGGCGAGTTCCTTCTGGCTGCTCTGAGACAGGATTTCCTTAGCTTTTCTAGCTTTTCTGTCTGCATTCCTTGGCTTCCTCCTCTGTCTTCAGAGGCAACAGTGTAGCCTCTTGCAATCTCTTCCTGACTCTCCTGCCTCCCTCTTTCACTTATAAGGACACTGGGATTGCCCTGAGCCCACCCAGATAATCCAGGATAACCTCTCCAACTCAATATCCTTAATTTAATCACATCTGCAAAGTCCATTTTGCCATGTGAGGTAACAGATTCACATATTCCAGGGATTAGTATCTGGATACCTTTGGGGGCCCTGACTAGGCTTACCAGAGGGTCTCCAATATGCCCCTCCTCATCCCTTCCCTCCTCCACCCCAGGCTGGGAGAGTTATGTGAGGGAGTAGAACTGGCAGGGATGGGCCCAGCCAGGGGGGTCAGAAGGGGCCCTTGGCTGGTGGTGCACAGAAGAGAAAGATGATGCTTTCTGCCTGAGGGTGTTCAAGGAAGGCTGCCTGGAGGAAGAGGCCTGAGGCTGTATCTTTAAGGATGCTAAGGGGTAACACCAGCTGGCATTGAGGCAGGGGGCCCTAAGCAGGGAGCTGGCGGCTAAGGGCAGTGGGCAGGTCTGGCTCCTCCCTGTCCTAACGTGCTTCCTCCTCTGGACTGTGGGGAAGGGTTGCTTCTCCACCCTCCCAGCTGGGAGCCTGAGACCTTAGTCTCTCTTCCCATAAAATGAAGCCTACCTCGATGTCTGCCCGCCCACTGCCCACGAACAAAGGGGCTGCCTGAAACCACCCCGGGGCTGGGATCACAGGGGACTCCTCCTGACGCTTGCCTACCAGCCTCTGGCCACCTGGAGCTGTGCTCTCCCGGCCCGCCCTCTGCCTACTCCATCCCTGCCGGACGTGCCCCACCACGCATCTGCCCCAGGCTTGCTCCTCCTTCCACTGGTCCCAATGCCTGTGAGCACCCAGAGAGTGGGGGTTAGCCTCAGTGCCTGGCATGGGTGCCCAGGGACGCCTTTACCGGCCAGACTGGTTCTCGCTTCTGTAAAACGGGAGACAATACTTGCAGGAAGAATTCGTTCATCCGCAAGTATTTATTGAGCGCCTGCTGTGTACCAAGGGGGGACTCGGGGCACCTTGTGAACGAGGGACTTCGCATGGCAGATGGTGTCCAGAGGGCTGAGGAGAGGAGTCATCATCTTGGCAACACTGCCTCCCCCTCCACGCTCGTGGGGCCCTCAACTCCCTAAACCTTTTCCAGGCCCTCCGCCAGGTCTCCTGCATTTGCCCCCGAGGGGCGCCGAGTGCTCCACTCTACCGGGATCCAGCCAGCCTCTCCTCACGAGGGTCAGGGAGGCCTCTGCCCACACCACACTCGTCTCCTGTCATTGGGGCCTCTTGTGTTCAGGCCGAGGGAACAAGGCCCACGGGGGGCCCTCGCTGGATCCTGAGAGCGGAAGTGTCCAGCTTACAGATGGGGAAACTGAGGCTGGGGGCGGGGCAGGGCGTGGATTCGAACAGGGACCAGAGAGCTTTCTGCAAAACACCTTCCCTCAACTCCACACCCTGGCAGGGCAGCCTCGCTTTTCCCTCCTCCCCGGGCCCCGCAACCGCAGCTCTCCTCCATCCTCCGAGTTTTCCATCCTGAGTCTTTCCCGCTCACAAACCTAAGCGGTGTTCGAGGCGGGGAAAGCTAGGAGGTTGGGCGTGACCTTAATTGCCATAGCAACCTGGCCCGCCTTCGCCCCGCAGCTCTGTAGTGCTGCGCGCGCATCTTGCCTCTCCCGGAGCCTGGTGGGAGGGTCAGAGAAGACGCGCCAGCACTGGTAGCCAATCGAAAGCTTGAGACTGTGGTTGCTATGGCGATTTTGCCCGCTTTTGGCCTGTCGAGCTCATCGTGCATGCGTGGCGGGGCGGGGGGAGGAATTGGGGGAGGCGTGTGTGTGTGTGTGTGTGTGTGTGTGTGTGTGTAATTGGGGGAGGCGTGTGTGTGTGTGTCCGACCAATCAGGGGCCCGAAGCTGAAACGAAGGCCGACCTGGGAAGTGCTGGGATCCTCCGTCCCAAGGGGGGAACAGGCTCGAATGGGGTGCG
>NC_041230.1:6211436-6224614 GCF_002837175.3 Physeter macrocephalus
GTGTGTGTGTGTGTCCGACCAATCAGGGGCCCGAAGCTGAAACGAAGGCCGACCTGGGAAGTGCTGGGATCCTCCGTCCCAAGGGGGAAACAGGCTCGAATGGGGAGCGTCTCCCCTAGGGGCACACACCTTGGCGGGGCAGAGCTGGGCCTGTCCTCCTAAGCTGCGGCTTCCTCTGCCCTGTCAGTCTCTGCAGAGGCTTGGGGCCAGAGGGGCCAGGAGAGACCTATGACCTGCATCCCTCTTTCTGGGGCATGGATGTTTCCACTCTAATGGCCGTGGAAAACTCCACATTGGGTATGGGACTTCTCCCAGGAATCTTCCAGAAATCTACTCGTTTTTATTTTTAATAATAGCTTTCTTGAAATGTAATTCACACACCATACAATTTGCCCATTTAGAGTGTACAATTCACTGGGTTGTTAGTATGATCACACAATGTATGCAACCATCACCACTATCGAATTCCAGAACATTTGCAAAAAGAAGCCCCATACCCTTTCGAGTCATGTCCCATTTCTCCTTTTCCACAACCCCTGGCAACCATTAGTCTACTTTTTGTCTCTATGGATTTGCCTATTCTGGACATTTCGTACCAACAGAATCATACAGTTTGTAGAAATCCACTCTTAAAAACAGCAGTGTGTGAATTGTTCTTCCCAACTGGTGGGGCCAGCTCAGCCATGGGTGTGGACTCCGGAGCCAGAGAGATGTGGGTGTGACTCCTGCTTCTATTACGGCCTTAGCCCTTCTGAAACTCACTCTCCACTTGGGGAGTGGTGGGGTGTACTCTTGGCCTTGGGCTCTCCTGGCTTCACTCAGGCCGTGCTCCCTGCTTTCAGGTACTGGTGGGCTGTGACAGGGCTGAGGGTCTCTGCTGGATTTTGAGGAGCTGCAGGAGGCCAGACACAACAGGAGCAGATGGGCCCTGGGGGCTTGTCCTCTGGGCAGCCTCGTTTCCCGCCAAGCATTTGTCCCAGTGAGCCATGGACCTACTCAATATGTGTCGCATGCTGAAATTTCATCTCAGAGTTCTTTCCTTATCTCAAGGGGCACCTGTGATATTTGCCAGGCTCTGGGCTGGCTGCTGAGGTGGTAGCAGTGAACAAGAAGGTCACAGATGTTCTTATTTCTCTCTTCCTTAGAAGTCACGTTCCAGGGCAGAGCTGGACAGTCCACAGCCAGACAAACCATTCATAGTATTCTTTAGGTCAAAGCTAAGTGTTCTGTGGAAGACAAAGCAAAATGATGTGACAAAGACTGTCGGGGGCCCAACTTCGATGGTGGGGTCACGGAGTAGGAGCACAGATGCCCAAACAAGGCAAGCAGAGGCCAGGGAACGGCCTGCAAGGCTGAGGAAATGGCAAGAGCAAAGGCCCTGACGCAGGGACAGGCTTACTGGCGCCACCGGCAGGAGCAGAGGGCCACCGGAGGAGGGGTGGCCAAGACGGACAGGAGTGTGGGAGGGTTGGTGCTGGTAAAGAGCACTTAGTGACACGTGGGTTCTTTTGTTTCTCTTTCTTTCTTAAGGTATTATTTAGGAAGCCAGTCTAGGTACATTATGAGCTTCATGTTCTCATACTTGAGGTATCCCCAAGATAAGGAGGCAGCTTATTCTTGAGAGATGATGCCTGTTTTCCAGGAGGTTTAAAGCCTCATCGTGTTTTGTGCTAAGAAGTAGGCTACAGTTGGGACTTCCCAGGTGATCCAGTGAGTAAGACTACATGCTCCCAATGCAGGGGGCCCGGGTTCAATCCCTGGTCAGGGAACTAGATCCCACATACATGCCGCAACTAAGACCTGGAGCAGCCAAAATAAATAAATATTTTTTTAAAAAGTCGGGGGGCAGGAGTAGAGACACAGACGTAGAGGACACGGTTGGGGTGGGGGGAAGGGGAAGCTGGAACAAAGTGAGAGAGTGGCATGGACATATATACACTACCAAATGTAAAATGGATAGCTAGTGGGAAGTGGCCATGTAGCACAGGGAGATCGGCTCGGTGCTTTGTGACCACCTAGAGGGGTGGGATAAGGAGGGTGGGGAGGGAGACACAAGAGGGAGGCGCTACAGGGATATATGTATACGAATAGCTGATTCACTTTGTTATAAAGCAGAAACTAACACCATTGTAAAGCAATTATACTCCAATAAAGATATTTTTTAAAAAAAGAATTAGGGGGCTTCCCTGGTGGCGCAGTGGTTGGGAGTCCGCCTGCCGATGCAGGGGACGCGGGTTCGTGCCCCGGTCCGGGAAGATCCCACGTGCCGCGGAGCGGCTGGGCCCGTGAGCCATGGCCGCTGAGCCTGCGCGTCCGGAGCCTGTGCTCCGCAACGGGAGAGGCCACAACAGTGAGAGGCCCGCGTACCACAAAAAAAAAAAAAAAAAAAAGAATTAGTCTACAGTCTTGAAGAAGACATTGATCTTTCTGCCTGTATTAGTTTCTGCCTCAGCCTTTTCTATTGTCATATATTGTTGCTGGGAGAATCCGTCACTGCACTGGGCGGGGACACCTGGAAGCTTGTGCCTGGTCTCTCCTAGAACCTGCCCTGTGTGCCTCTTTCCTTTGCCAATTTTAATTTGTACCTTTTCATTGTAATAAATTGTAACTAAGAGTTTGACAGATTTTCTGAGTTCAATGTGTCCTTTTAGTCAGTCTTCGGAACCGAGGGCTCTGAGGTAGCTCCTAGCTGTCTTGCAGGGCTTGGCATGGCCGCCTCCTGCCAGCTGCTGACTTGTGATGGGAGGGCGCCCTCGTGATCTTCGATCTTCACCTGCAGGCAGCGCTGGAGTCAGTCGCACTGCAACTGCTGAGTGTGGCCATCCCCATCCTCTCCTCCTCCAGCAAATTCCTTCCAGCCACCTTTGTTTTACACGCCGCTCCTCTGGTTAAATTCTTCAGCTCTATGACTTCTTAATCAGGGGTCAGCAAATTTTTCTGTAAAGAGCCAGATAGTAAATATTTTCACCTTTGCAGGATGTGAAGTTTCTGGTCACTGCTCAACTCTGCCACCATAGAGTCAAAGTACCATAAACAATATGTAAATGCATGGCCATGGCTGCGTTCCAATAAAACTCTATTTATGGACGTGGAAATCTGAATTTCATGGAATTTTCATGTCATGAAATAGTATTCTTTTGATTTTTTTTTCAATCACTAAAAAAATGTAAGAACTGTTCTCATTTGGGGGATGAGACAAAAACAGAAAATGACCTGTATTTGGCCCACAGGCTGTAGTCTGCTGAGCCCCGGCTTAAATTACTCACGACTCTCGAGTTTGATTTCCAGGGATCCCCAGAAGTGAGTGTCCTTTCCTGACTGGTGTGTGCATGTGGTCTGAGAAGCATCATTCACGTCTGCACCAGGCTGGAGTATGGCTCTTCTGATCCAGCCCACTCTGGGTGGTCCCTCCAACTCCCCATGGGATACAGACTTGGCTCATCACCACAGGTGGCCCTTCCCTTGCCAAAGGGCCAGTCCAGAGCCTGATGCTCCCAGCAGTTCTGGACTCCCCCCTTAAGCAGAGTGAAGGGCTCTGTAGTGGGAAGAATAAAATGGCCCCCAAAGATATCCATGTCCTCATCCCTAGAATGCGTGAATGTTACTTACCGTATATGGCTGAAGAAATTGCAGATGTGATCGAGGATCTTAAAATGGGGAGATTATCCTGGATTCTTTGGGTAGGCCCTCAGTGCAACCACAAGTACCCCTCAAGAGGGAGACAGAGGAGACAGAGAAAGAGATGTGACGACGGAGGCAGAGATTGGAGTAATGTGGCCACAAGCCAAGGAAGGCTGGCAGCCACCAGGAGATGGAAGGGGCAAGGAACAGATTCTCCTCTGGACACTATGGAAGGCACGTGATCCTGCTGACACCTTGATTCTGGACTTCTAGCCCCCACAACTGTCAGACAATAAACGTCTGGGTTTTTTGGTTTTGTTTGTTTCTTTATTTATTTATTGGCTGCGTTGGGTCTTCGTGGCTGCACACGGGCTTTCTCTAGTTGCGGCGAGCGGGGGCTAATCTTCTTTGAGGTGCACGAGTGGGCTTCAGTAGTTGTGGTGCACGGGCTCAGTAGTTGTGGCTCTCGGACTCTAGAGCACAGGTTCAGTAGTTGTGGCGCACGGGCTTAGCTGCTCCATGGCATGTGGGATCTTCCCGGACCAGGGCTCAGTCCCAGTGTCCCCTGCATTGGCAGGCGGATTCTTAACCACTGAGCCACGAGGGAAGACCTGTCTGTTGTTTTAACCCACCCAGTTCCTGGTCCTTTGTTATGGCAGCCTAGGAAATGAATATGCCTATTGTTCCTTCCCCTTTCTGGACATTCCACCCTCTTGCCATTTCTTTTTTCTTTTTCTGTTTTTTTGGCCATGCCACACGGCTTGCAGGATCTTAGTTCCCCGACCAGGGATGGAACCCAGGCCCCCAGCATTGGAAGCCCAGAGTCATAACCACTGGACCACCAGGGAACTCCCAGGATTGCCATTTCTAGTCTGACTTCCTCCCCTGCCTGTTTCCCACCTCTCTGTTCTCTGTCCTCTGCCTCTTATCTGCTCCTCTCTGCAGTGCTCCTTCACTCTTCACTGCTGCTTCTGCAGTGCTCTCCAAGTCGGCCTTCACTTAGTGTGTCATGAGGTGTGCACATATGCTTGAATAGTCCTTCAACACCAGCTACTCAGTTACAGTTGGATTTTCCTGGGCCTGAACACATCCTTCTACACAATGTTCACAGATGAAACCCATTTACAGAGGAGTGTGTTTGAGAGTCTACCTCCAAGCAGACTCTCCATCTTCTGTACTTCATCCCTGTCTGCTTGCCCTTCATGAGGAATCCTCCACTCTGTGATCTTGCACAGTAGCCCATTAACCTGACTCAAGTTTCCTCAGTGGACATATTCTGGGTGTCAGACACACATGTGTGATGGGGCTGTCCTCTCCTATCAAAGTCAAGATGCACTTTTTCCAGCATTTCTTGGCTTTCCCATTGTTGATTTGGAGTGCGGGATGAGGAGGCACCTTTCAAGCAGGGTGTTTCTGTAAGAGTGTCACAAGTCCTCAAGGGAGGTCCTTCCACCCAGAAGACCACCCCTGTGACACATGTAGTCCAGTCTTTTTTTTTATCTAAAATGTGTTTATTAGGATGGTTTCCCATTCATCTTGATTCAGTGTGCTTTTAGTGCCTTTTTTTTAAACGTGTGGTTCAGTCTTAAAGACTTACACTTAGCTGAGCATTAAGAAATAATCCTTGGGTAGGAACCATACATATGTGGGGCACGTGGGAGAGGCTTCTATTTCAGTGCAAAATTTCACCAGCACCCATCTTCCAGTAATAATAATGTGTTAATAACCATGGTGGTAATGAAGTAATAACACTTATTGAGAGTTCACTGAATTCCAAGCACTGTGGTTTGCCTGTCATGCCTTTTATTTGAAGCTCATAACACCTCCACAGATAAGTCCTAGAGGTTGTGAAGAACCTAAGGACATAGACTCCAGAGCTAAACTATGTGGGCTCACATCCCACCCCAGCTAATAATAAGCTCTGTGCTCTTGGACAAATAATGTAAGCTTTTTGTGCTTCAGCTTCCTTAATTTAAAAATGGGGCCAATAGGGAATTCCCTGGCAGTCCAGTGGTTAGGCCTCTGCGCTTGCATTGCAGGGAGCATGGGTTTGATCCCTGGTTGGGAACTAAGATCCTGCAAGCCACGCATAGCGTGGCCAAAAATAAATAAAAAATAAAAATGGGGCTGATAATGGCACATGCTCTATTGGTGTTTGAGAGGTTCAAGTTGATATGGGTAAAGGACATCGAGCAAAAATCAAAATGTGCAGTACTTGCTAATATCTCTATATCATAGGTGAGGACACCAGAGTTCACAGAGGTCCAACTGCCTGCCCCAGGTGACTCCTGTCCCCAGTGAAATTATGCTTGGGTTGGGGATACAGGACTGTTGTGTGTGCAGAGGAAGATGTTACTTTTCTTATTCCATGCCCAATTTACTAACATGGATTTGTCAAACAATTAGCATTTTAAAACATTAAGCAATCCAAATTTCTAAATAATTACAGGTGGAATGAGTAAAAAAGCTTATGGATTTAAGAAACTAATTGTATCCCTGTTTAAATACTGATTTCATCCCATTCCTAGGTATTTACTCAAGTGAAATGAAAACTGTGTTCACAGGCTTATATGCAAATATTCATAGCAACTTTATTCAAAATAAATAAAAAGTAGAAACAACTCCAGTATCCCATTACCAGGGTGGATAAACACAATGTGGTGCATCCATAAAATGAAATCCGTTAAGCCCATCAGAAGCAAAAAATTAATGATCTATATGCAACACTATGGGGTAAAAATCCTAAAAGCATGAAGGTAAGTGAAAGAAGCCACGAAAAAAAATGATAACCTGTAAGACCCCCACATATGAATTCCAGAAAATACAAAATTATAGTTTTGTACATTGGCTGCACTCACAAGGTGACAGCTTTATGAGCTCCTACAAGAAAAGATATGCAAGGCATTTTTTTTAAATATATAAATTTATTTAGTTAGTTAGTTGGTTGCGTGAGTTGTGGCTCTTGGACTCTAGAGCGCAGGCTCAGTAGTTGTGGCACAGGGGCTTCGTTGCTCAGAGGTAGGTGGGATGTTCCCGGACCAGGGCTCGAACCCGTGTGCCCTGCGTTGGCAGGAGGATTCCTAACGATTGCGCCACCAGGGAAGTCCTGTCGGACATTTTTAACTGAAGGCTTTCCGCAGTGGCTGCCCGAGTTGAACCTCTCTCTGGTGTTGAACTTGCCGCTGCAGACTTCAGTGGTCGGAGATATGACTGAAGGCCTTTCCACACGCTTTACACACACAAGATTTTGCCCCATCAAGAATTCCTCAGTGGTAAAGAAGGGTTGCTTCTCCTCGACGGCCCTTCTGTAAAGTCATGCATGAATAGGGCGAGTTTTCAGCGTCCGTTCTCATGAGGTTCTGCAAAAGGGATTGTTGAGGTCCCAGGTGCTGGAGACAGGTACGCACTGAGCAGTGCAGCACAGGCTCTGGGACATCCACACCTCTGCCCACGTCCAACCACTGATCTTCCCGACACCTCCTCCTCCTGCCGAGTCTCCTGGACCTTGGTCCCCAGCTGAGGTTCAGTAGTTGTGGCGCACGGGCTTAGCTGCTCCATGGCATGTGGGATCTTCCCGGACCAGGGCTCAGTCCCAGTGTCCCCTGCATTGGCAGGCGGATTCTTAACCACTGAGCCACGAGGGAAGACCTGTCTGTTGTTTTAACCCACCCAGTTCCTGGTCCTTTGTTATGGCAGCCTAGGAAATGAATATGCCTATTGTTCCTTCCCCTTTCTGGACATTCCACCCTCTTGCCATTTCTTTTTTCTTTTTCTGTTTTTTTGGCCATGCCACACGGCTTGCAGGATCTTAGTTCCCCGACCAGGGATGGAACCCAGGCCCCCAGCATTGGAAGCCCAGAGTCATAACCACTGGACCACCAGGGAACTCCCAGGATTGCCATTTCTAGTCTGACTTCCTCCCCTGCCTGTTTCCCACCTCTCTGTTCTCTGTCCTCTGCCTCTTATCTGCTCCTCTCTGCAGTGCTCCTTCACTCTTCACTGCTGCTTCTGCAGTGCTCTCCAAGTCGGCCTTCACTTAGTGTGTCATGAGGTGTGCACATATGCTTGAATAGTCCTTCAACACCAGCTACTCAGTTACAGTTGGATTTTCCTGGGCCTGAACACATCCTTCTACACAATGTTCACAGATGAAACCCATTTACAGAGGAGTGTGTTTGAGAGTCTACCTCCAAGCAGACTCTCCATCTTCTGTACTTCATCCCTGTCTGCTTGCCCTTCATGAGGAATCCTCCACTCTGTGATCTTGCACAGTAGCCCATTAACCTGACTCAAGTTTCCTCAGTGGACATATTCTGGGTGTCAGACACACATGTGTGATGGGGCTGTCCTCTCCTATCAAAGTCAAGATGCACTTTTTCCAGCATTTCTTGGCTTTCCCATTGTTGATTTGGAGTGCGGGATGAGGAGGCACCTTTCAAGCAGGGTGTTTCTGTAAGAGTGTCACAAGTCCTCAAGGGAGGTCCTTCCACCCAGAAGACCACCCCTGTGACACATGTAGTCCAGTCTTTTTTTTTATCTAAAATGTGTTTATTAGGATGGTTTCCCATTCATCTTGATTCAGTGTGCTTTTAGTGCCTTTTTTTTAAACGTGTGGTTCAGTCTTAAAGACTTACACTTAGCTGAGCATTAAGAAATAATCCTTGGGTAGGAACCATACATATGTGGGGCACGTGGGAGAGGCTTCTATTTCAGTGCAAAATTTCACCAGCACCCATCTTCCAGTAATAATAATGTGTTAATAACCATGGTGGTAATGAAGTAATAACACTTATTGAGAGTTCACTGAATTCCAAGCACTGTGGTTTGCCTGTCATGCCTTTTATTTGAAGCTCATAACACCTCCACAGATAAGTCCTAGAGGTTGTGAAGAACCTAAGGACATAGACTCCAGAGCTAAACTATGTGGGCTCACATCCCACCCCAGCTAATAATAAGCTCTGTGCTCTTGGACAAATAATGTAAGCTTTTTGTGCTTCAGCTTCCTTAATTTAAAAATGGGGCCAATAGGGAATTCCCTGGCAGTCCAGTGGTTAGGCCTCTGCGCTTGCATTGCAGGGAGCATGGGTTTGATCCCTGGTTGGGAACTAAGATCCTGCAAGCCACGCATAGCGTGGCCAAAAATAAATAAAAAATAAAAATGGGGCTGATAATGGCACATGCTCTATTGGTGTTTGAGAGGTTCAAGTTGATATGGGTAAAGGACATCGAGCAAAAATCAAAATGTGCAGTACTTGCTAATATCTCTATATCATAGGTGAGGACACCAGAGTTCACAGAGGTCCAACTGCCTGCCCCAGGTGACTCCTGTCCCCAGTGAAATTATGCTTGGGTTGGGGATACAGGACTGTTGTGTGTGCAGAGGAAGATGTTACTTTTCTTATTCCATGCCCAATTTACTAACATGGATTTGTCAAACAATTAGCATTTTAAAACATTAAGCAATCCAAATTTCTAAATAATTACAGGTGGAATGAGTAAAAAAGCTTATGGATTTAAGAAACTAATTGTATCCCTGTTTAAATACTGATTTCATCCCATTCCTAGGTATTTACTCAAGTGAAATGAAAACTGTGTTCACAGGCTTATATGCAAATATTCATAGCAACTTTATTCAAAATAAATAAAAAGTAGAAACAACTCCAGTATCCCATTACCAGGGTGGATAAACACAATGTGGTGCATCCATAAAATGAAATCCGTTAAGCCCATCAGAAGCAAAAAATTAATGATCTATATGCAACACTATGGGGTAAAAATCCTAAAAGCATGAAGGTAAGTGAAAGAAGCCACGAAAAAAAATGATAACCTGTAAGACCCCCACATATGAATTCCAGAAAATACAAAATTATAGTTTTGTACATTGGCTGCACTCACAAGGTGACAGCTTTATGAGCTCCTACAAGAAAAGATATGCAAGGCATTTTTTTTAAATATATAAATTTATTTAGTTAGTTAGTTGGTTGCGTGAGTTGTGGCTCTTGGACTCTAGAGCGCAGGCTCAGTAGTTGTGGCACAGGGGCTTCGTTGCTCAGAGGTAGGTGGGATGTTCCCGGACCAGGGCTCGAACCCGTGTGCCCTGCGTTGGCAGGAGGATTCCTAACGATTGCGCCACCAGGGAAGTCCTGTCGGACATTTTTAACTGAAGGCTTTCCGCAGTGGCTGCCCGAGTTGAACCTCTCTCTGGTGTTGAACTTGCCGCTGCAGACTTCAGTGGTCGGAGATATGACTGAAGGCCTTTCCACACGCTTTACACACACAAGATTTTGCCCCATCAAGAATTCCTCAGTGGTAAAGAAGGGTTGCTTCTCCTCGACGGCCCTTCTGTAAAGTCATGCATGAATAGGGCGAGTTTTCAGCGTCCGTTCTCATGAGGTTCTGCAAAAGGGATTGTTGAGGTCCCAGGTGCTGGAGACAGGTACGCACTGAGCAGTGCAGCACAGGCTCTGGGACATCCACACCTCTGCCCACGTCCAACCACTGATCTTCCCGACACCTCCTCCTCCTGCCGAGTCTCCTGGACCTTGGTCCCCAGCTGCTCAACGTCAAAGGCAACGAATCCACGGCGGCCGAGGGCACCGACCGGCTTTTGCATTGACCCCGGGGAGGGGGAGGGGACGCCCCCGTGCGGTGCGGCCCCATTACGGCCAGGGACTCCGGGGCTCGAGGAGGCAGGACTCTCGCCGCGGTCACAGTGCGCACAGGGCGTGGTGGGACCAACCCGACTCTCGTGCCGTCCCTGCGGGTTCGGGGAGCCTCCTGGACGTCGTCCCCCGCCCGACTACCAGCTGTTTTCGCCAAATAACGATCTGCCCAAATAAGCGGTGGAAGTCCCGCCCATCGGCCCTCCCAGAAACGCCAATCTCCTGGGCTCTCATTGGCCAGGGCCGGGACGGTAGGCGCAGTGTCTTCTGGGTAACGTAGTTCCCGCCGCAGGGCTCGCGAGCCGGCTAGGCTGAGTTCTGTGGAGGTTTCAGCGCTAGGGAGAGGCCTTTCCTGAGGCGCTCTGTCCCAACTGTGGGACGAACTGCCTCGCACGGAGGTGTCCGGCGGGGCTGCACACCCACCCTCTGTCCCCCTGGGCCTTGTGGGCATTTTACACAGGAGGGGTCGGTGACTGAGGCCCGGACTGCCACTGTCAGCCCGCGGCCTCCCATCCCTCGGCAGGGGTCTCCGCCTTTCTTTCTGGGTCCGACGGCGGCGGTGATGATGGACCTGGCGCAGGTAAGTGGAGGGTGCCCCGTGGCCTTCCCTCACAAGCTCGGACTCCATTCAGTGGATGTTGGTCTCCTGAGACTCCTCCTCCTTCCCCGTCACCTCCTTGCCCTTGTTTCTCGGGCTTTGGGGGAGTCGCATCTGGCCCAGAATCCTGACTCCCAGTCGGGGGTTACGCAGAAGGGTTCCCATTTCTGGCAGTCAACGGGATATGACATGGAAAGTGTTAAAAACACAGAAATGAGCATGTGCAAATACTTGACAATGAAGCTGAGCTGGGAGTGTTCCCGGAACCGTAGGTCTCACTTACGTCTGGTGAGGCCAGTGAGCAGGGGGCAGGAGTCAGGCGTGGAATGAGTCCAGGCTTCCGTCCTGAGGGCGCTGGGAGAAGTGGGAGGTTTAGAGCAGCGGGAGGTGATGTGGCTCAGGGGTTAGCAGGCTCCCTCTGGCGGTGGAGGGGAGAACAGACTGCCTGAAGAACGCCCACGAGGAGGCTACTGGGGATGGGTGGCTGCACCAAGGTGGTGGCCGTGGAGGGGACAGAGGTGCTTGGACTCTGGATCTGTTATTTCAGTAGGACCAGCGCAGTGTCCTGATGCGCGGCAGAGAGAGACAGTGAGCCCTCACGGACGAGCCTAGGCGTTTGAACTCAGTGGCTTGACAGATGGGAGGTTCATCATCTGAGATGAGGAAGTTGGTGGGTGGAGCAGTTTCCAGGGAGAAGATCTGCAGCATGGTTTTGGAGACATTAAGCATGATAAATCCAGGTACTCCCGAATAGAGGCACTGGGTAGGCACCTGGACATGTAGCCGTGGAATTCTGCAGGGTCCTGGCTGGGAACATCCAAAGGGTGGGGCTGGAGAGTGGACTAGGATCAGTGTGTGGTGGATGAAGGAGAGTGATGAATGCCACGACAGGGTGGAGGAGGGGAGGCTGGGACCTGAGGATGTCCTGCATAGGCAGTGTGAAGGTGGTGGTAGGCGTCACTAAGGCTGTCCTGAAGGCTGGGCCTATGTCAGGAGGAGAATGCAGAGGGGGAGTGACAGGGGGCGAAGGCTGCTGAGGGGCAAGTGGACCTGGGGTGCAGCCTGTGGCATGGCGGTGATGGAGATAGGGGGTCTGTGGGGCCTGGTGTTGGGTTGATCCTCCCTTCTGTGGGCTTGCCAGGTTTTTATATGTGCCGTCTTTGGGGCCTGGGACTTTTCATGCAGGGCTGCAGATTCAGCGGCAGGTGGGGTCACCTGGCAGACAGGCAGGGACTAAGGCCTGGGGGCTGAGCTCTGAATGTGCCTCAGGAGGAGAGAGGAAGGTCATGGCAGGTGAGGGGACAGCCTGTACAAGGGCAGAGGTGAAGGAAGGTGGGGGTCTCAGAGATCCAGTTGTAGTTCTGGGTGGCTGAGTGTTGACTAGAAACAGGGCCAGTTGGGGAGGTCTTCGATGCAGGGCTGGAGGATACCTGTGGCAGTGGGCCCTGGGAGGTGTGGGAAGGACTGGGCAGGATAGGATCATGGTTGCCATGCCTAGCACTCTTTGGACACCACATGGAGAGTGGCATGTGGGGAGGCCAGGGAGTTGCCAAGGGGGTGAACTGGTGAGGTTGTGCCGGGAAGTGTGGAGTTATGAGCGTGCCAAGTACAGAGAGTTTATGTGCCTGGCAGGCAGGAGGGCAAACCAAAGGGCCCTGGGAGCAGGCACTTGGCCCCAAGGGAGAATGGTGAGCTTAGGTTTGGTTGCATCTGAGAGGTGTGATCGGGGGACACAGAGGGAATTGGCTGGCAGCAGAAAGGGTGAGGCCTGTGTGCCTGGACCAGAGCATAGATGGCACCCATCTAGTCATCTGCCTGTTGTTGCTGTGGGCCGGATGCAGAGCCCAATAGTAACATGAGGAGAGAGGCACCAATGGCACTGAGACCTTGGTATCCCCTGTGAGGTAAGGTTCTGGGGAAGAAGGTGGTATCAGGATGTGTGTGGGGGGCCGGGGGGGTTGGTGGTTTGGGCCTCGAGAAGTAGGATGTCAGCAGAAGATATGATGGGACCCTTCCAGGTCAAGGGCCTGGATGTGACCATCTCTCCATATTTTGGTTGGTATTTCTGCCCACTCATGGACCCCAGGGATCAGCTGAGCCCATCATTGTAGGGTCTGGTGATGTTTGAGGATGTGGCTGTGCAACTAAGACCCAGTGCAGCCAAATAAATAAATTAAATAAATGAATATTTAAAAAAATAAGTAGGGCTTCCCTGGTGGCGCAGTGGTTGAGAGTCCGCCTGCTGATGCAGGGGACACGGGTTCGTGCCCCGGTCCGGGAAGATCCCACATGCCACG
>NC_041230.1:6224729-6229023 GCF_002837175.3 Physeter macrocephalus
GAGCGGCTGGGCCCGTGAGCCATGGCCGCTGAGCCTGCACATCCGGAGCCTGTGCTCCGCAACGGGAGAGGCCACAACAGTGAGAGGCCCGCATAATGGAAAAAAAAAAAAAAAAAAGTAAAGGGGCATCCCTGGTGGTTGTGGTTAAGAACCTGCCTGCCAATGCAGAGGACACGGGTTCGAGCCCTGGTCTGGGAAGATCCCACATGCTGCGGAGCAACTAAACCCACGCGCCACAACTACTGAGCCTGCACTCCAGAGCCTGCGAGCCACAACTACTGAGCCCACGTGCCACAACTACTGAAGCCCATATGCCACACTACTGAAGCCCACGCACCACAACAAGAGAAGCCCCCGCTCTCAGCAACTAGAGACAACCCGTGTGCAGCCGTGAAGACCCAATGCAGCCAAAAATTAAATAAATGAATAAACAAATAAATTTATTTAAAAAATAAGTAAATAAAACAGGAAGCCTGCTGGCTGACTTGGTAGATGGTTCAAAGTAGTAGATTCAAATGTGGTATAGGTTGCCTCCAAAATCCAAAAGGGCCTACCGGCTGTTGTGCCTCTTTTTTGGTGATAGATGGTGTGAGATGTAGCAATCAACTTGGGCTGTTGAACTCGTAGGAGCTTCACTCAGGTGGCAGGCCCCTGACTTTTTGTAGGTTTTGTTCCCCACCCTCTTGTTTGCATATGTCTTACTAAGCTATCTAAAGTAATTGCTCATTAGATTCACTCAGCATAATGTCATCAGTAAAGTGGACCAATGTGTGGTTTATGTAATGCCAAGATGAGCAAGATCTCTGTGGACTATACCATGGCAGAGAACTGTGAACTACACCAGGGGCTTGGAGTAATGAGGACAGAGACTGGGTGCTAGAGAGGCTGTGAGAGCCCCTGGAGATGTTGCAGAGGCTGCAGCAGGCTGCCAGCGGAGCACACAACAGGCGGGAAGCAGAACCCTGTTCATCCTGCAGTTTATTTCCAGTGCCCTCTACTGATAAAACTTAACATCATGCAAGCTGGCAAAAGGAAAATATTTCAGAAGTCCAGGTCCATTTTCACAAAGCAGGCAAATGGGTGTTTGGAGCTGAGAGACAGTACATTGATGGCCAGCCCAGAGCCTACGCAGAGCTGTCCAGCACTGACCTTCTCTACACATGACATGAGTCATGCACATATCCTTCTGTGTCACACTTGAATACCAGCCACTCTGTTGCAGTTGTTTTTTCATGTCACCAGACACCCTCCTCTTCACAATGCTCCCTATCTTTGTTTCGTCATCTCTGTTGAGGTCTTTCACATTCTATCGTCTGGCTGGGCCCTGGCCCTATCCAGACCCTTCCCCCAGGACCCTCCAGCAATCCCATGGACTCCTTCCTGAGTGTGCTGACAGGCACTGGTGATGAAGGGGCCTCCTCCTCCAATGCAACACTCTGTTAGCTGACATTTCTATGCTTTCAGGTTGTCTGTGTGGAGTGGAAGATGAGGAGGACTCTCTTGAGCAGGTGAAGAGCTGCAGGGCCCACCCATAAGCACAGCCCTTCACGTGTGGAGAGTGTGGCACAGATTTCCAGGCCAGTTTGGACCTTATCCCACAATGGGCCATTCCCAGTATGGGGAAGCCACAGGGGAGCATGGAGAGAGCTTCCTTCCCTCACAGCTCCAGTCTCAGGCAGCACCCAGGAGTCCACACGGGACAGAAGCCCTTCAAATGCAGCAAGTGTGAGAAATCTTTTCCTAAAGAGCTCTGCCCTTATCAACTGCCTAAGAACTCGCAGTGAATTGAGTTCCCATAGGCACCCAACAGGTGCAAATGCCTTCGAGGAGAAATCAACTCTTATAACTCAGAGAAAAATTCACACTGTAGAAACATCCTTTATGTGTAAGGAGTGTGGGAATGCCTTCAGTCATCCAAGCAAATGGAGCACACATCAGGAAGTTCATAGTGAAAGAAAACGTTACAAGTGCAGTGAACATGGGAAAACATTCAGCCACAAATCTACACTTGTTCAGCACCAGAGAATTCATATAGCAGAAAGGCCTTATGAGTGTAGTGAATGTGGGAAAGCCTTCAGCCTTGCATCTGCCCTTATTCAGCACCAGAAAGTTCACACTGGGGAAAGGCCCTATAAGTGCACTGAATGTGGGAAGTTCTTTAGCCAAAACTCCAACCTCATTTGGCACCAGCGAGCTCACACTGGAGCAAGGCCTTATGAATGCACTGAATGTGGGAAACCCTACAGCACGATCTCTTGTCTCAGTTGGCACCAGAAGGTTCCTGTGAGAGAAAGGCCATAAGATTTCCACCAATGTGGGAAAGTCTACGTTGAAATATCCACATGTATTTGGTACCAGAAAGTTCTCAGTACAGAAAGGCCTCATATGTGCAGCACATTTCTGAGAGCTTTTAGCTGCATCTCCCAACTTAACACCAGAAATTGTAGGAAAGCCTTCAGATATAGTTCCATCCTCATTCTACACCAGAAAATTCACAACCCAAGAAAGGACTTATGAGTACAGTGGATGTGGAAAACCTTTCCACCAAAGCACCAAACTTGTTCTACATGCAAGGTTTCACACCACAGAAAATCCTCTTTAGTGCAGCCAGTGTGGGAGAGCCTTCAATGGCAGCTCCACCCTTATTCAACATTAGAAAGTTCACGATGGAGAAAGGCCTTAGGAGTACAAAGACAGTGGGAGAGTCTTTAGCCATGTCAGTCACCTTGTTCAGCCTCACAGCAGAGAAGGTTGAGGGTGTAGACTTTTCCAGGGAGCCAACTTCTGTTCAACTTTGTGCTATTACTGTATTTTCTATTGCTATTAACAAATTACCACAATTACTAAAACACCCATTTGTTAACTCAGTTCTGAGGTCAGAATTCTGGCACAACGTGGCTAAGTTCTCTGCTCCTGCTGAGGTGAAGGTGCTAGCTAGACTGAGTTCTCCTCTGGAATTTCTGGGACAAAATACACTTTCAAGCTCTTGTTGGCAGAATTCACTTCCTTGCTGTCGTAGGACTGTAGTCTCTGTTTCCTTGCTGGTTTTTAGCTGAGGAACACTTTCAGCTCCTATGTGCCACCTACTTTCCCTGACACGTGGGCCCCTCCATCTTCAAGCCAGTAAGAGTGGATCAAATCCCTTCCATACTTCGAATCTCTGACTCCCTCTCCTGCTGACAACTGGAGAAAATTCTCTGCTTTTTGCCGCCAGCCGCGGCGGGTCCTCAAAGTGCAGCAACAATCGACGAGGGGGGTAGGGAACGGAAAGCACCAAGGTATGGGATCAGAAGGGCACAAACAACTGATGGTTGCAAGGCAAATTTATTAACAAAGCATAGTCATATATATACCCCTAAAGCAGGGACTTTGCACAGTCATTGTGCCCTAAGGCAGAAACTTTGTATAAACATTGTTCTATAGAACTGGTTTATCATCTCGGCTCAGTCGCCACCATATCTGCATCAGCGGGTCTATTGCTTGTTCCACAAAGGCACCAACTTCCCCTCCAGGGTTGCTTTTCCTAGCTTTAGGGAACAACCAGGGACTCTCATTATCTGAGCAGGTTCCTGGAACGATCTGGCCAAAGGCCATCTCCTTTTTTACGGTCATACCATAAAGTCCAGGACGCATACCAAGGAGAGTACAATCGGGCCCTGAGGCTTAGGAGGGTCTTAATGGCGCATTCCTCGGAGGGCAGTGCTCGCCACATTTCCCCCTCTTTTATTTTTTAAAGCTTGATAATGCAATTTCAACCCATACACATCCTGACGAAGAGTATTCCTGTATTGCTTGTATTTCCGCATTCAGCTTTTGTATGTCCAAACTAATATGTCCATCAGTCCACACACTCAAAATGTGCATTTTTACCTTGTCCCAATCCCAATCAGTTTCATTATAAGCGTGTTGAGTCACACAAATCCAAGTATATTTAGCATGGCAAATCAAACGCATTTTCAATTTTAAAGCCATAATCTGGTCTCCTAAACCTATGAGAACATTTTTCAACTCATCAACTTCAGTTTTCAGCTGAGTATCAATATGACTTTGTAACGCTGATGCAATACTGGTATTTTTAGACAATTGATTAACATGATGTGCTTGTTGTACAGTTTTACTTAATGCTAAACCGGCAGTAGCGGCTGTGGCTGTTAATGCGGTTAAGGCCAATATGCTGCATATTAATATTCCAAGGAATCGCTTAGGTCTTTTTAAAGCTTTGGATAATTCCAGCCATGCTTGCATGCTAGTACTATGATACCATGGTTCAGAAATATTTACAGGCAGCATTACA
>NC_041230.1:6229033-6229849 GCF_002837175.3 Physeter macrocephalus
GCAACACAAGTAATAACCGGTTGATAAGAATAAGACAATGCAAACTTCCAAAAATCCCAATGCTTATAGAAAACCAAACTATTGTTAGTAACAGGAACTGATGAAATTAAAATGGTACCATTATGATAATTTAGGGTGCACCACATCTGAGAATTACTCCATGTATCGTTGCAGGCATCAGTTTTATATACCTTTAAACTATGGCCGGCCAGTAAAGTCCCTTGCTGAGTCCCTTTGGGTGCTTCTATATAAACTTCAACACATAAATAATGTCCGGTATCGGACATTTGAAGCTGATCAATAAAAATAGAATGATCTAAAGGGTCACTACCATTAACTCTGGAAATGTGGCCTAGAAAATGAACAGGTTTATGATCTTTATACCACCACACATCGGTAGTGAAATCCCCTCGTTTAGAAACTGTTTGTTTACAAGGAAGAACTACCGATGATCCTATCTTTTTGTAAATAGAAAGAGCAACTTCGGAATGCAATTTCGATGGTGTAGTTGTTTCAAAAGCCATTGTATGTTCCAAAGCTATAGCTTTAATGCATCCGGATTCTATATTTAGAGGGCTTAAGCATACAGGAAAAGAGTTAAACCAATTAGTGTAATTTATAGACATATTCATGATGGGAAGGTTCCCCATTACTCTCCCAAAAGTAGAATCATTATAAAATACTGGAAAATCAGCCTCTGCCCATGTAACCGGTTGCAGCAAAGGTGGATCAGGTACGTAGGCCCAATAAGAAAGGCCTTCAACTGGTGGAGCTCCAAGCACTGCAATCATAGCCAAAAATAATGTAAGTGGGGTA
>NC_041230.1:6230653-6231649 GCF_002837175.3 Physeter macrocephalus
TACTCCCCCTTTTTTATTTTTTGTAATACAAGTTTTAATTGTTGATTCATGCGCTCAATTATACCTTGTCCTTGTGGGTTATATGGAATTCCAGTTATATGATGGATAGAAAAAATAGAACAAAAGCGAGCAAAACTAGCACTAGTATATCCTGGGGCATTATCTGTTTTCAATTGTTTTGGAATACCCATACAGGTAAAACAGTGTAATAAATGTGTAATAACATATTTAGTAGACTCTCCAGCTAGGGGGGGTGGCAAAAATAAATCCAGAGTAAGTATCAATAGTGACATGAACGTATTGTAATTTTCCAAAAAAGGGGACATGGGTTACATCCATCTGCCAAAGTTGTCCAGGGAGTAAACCTCGAGGATTAACTCCAAAATGGGAAACAGGCAAATGAGTAACACAAGTTCCACAATTTTTAACAATTTGTCTAGCGCTTTCCTTTGAAATTTTAAATTGCTTTTGTAACATACTAGATGATTGATGATGTAAGTGATGCGATTGTTCAGCTTGTTGTACGTTGGTAAGGTAATTCACAGCAAACACTTGTTTAGTAGTCGTATCCGCCAATTGATTACCCTGACTTATAGGGCCAGGCAAGCCAGAGTGTGAACGAATGTGCAAAACCGCAACGGGATAAGAATGTTGTTGAATATATGACTGTAATAGTATAAAAATATTAAACAATTGTAAATCATTAGTATGACTGATTGTAGCTGTTTCTATATTCCTTAAAACTGTCATCAAATAATGACTATCAGTATAAAGATTAAAAGATTCTGAGGTAAATGTTCTAAAGGCTAAAACAATAGCATATAATTCTACTCTTTGTGCAGAGGTAAATGACGTTTTTTCCTTTATTACCACATCATTAGACACGAGTGCTGCTACACCATTAGCAGAGCCATCAGTGAATACATTCCGAGCTCCAGTGATAGGCTTGGAGGTAATGATTTTCGGATAAATAAAAGAATGCTGTAGGGCAAAATG
>NC_041230.1:6232621-6303616 GCF_002837175.3 Physeter macrocephalus
ATGTATCTCCCCAAATATGAATAGGGTGGATGCATTTGAATTTTTTCAGGGGCAATTATAAGGCCATGCTGTTGAAGTTGTAACTGTAATTCCTTATATGCTTGTTGTAGGACATCTGAATGTTTATGAGCGATAAGAATGTCATCCATATAATGAATTAAATATAAAGAAGGAAACTTTATCCTTATAGGCTTAAGTGCTCGAGCTACGAACTGTTGGCATAAGGTTGGACTATTGGCCATACCTTGAGGGAGCATTTTCCATTGATAACGCATCATGGGTTCCCGAAAATTCAAAGCAGGCAAGCTAAAAGCAAATCGCTCTTTATCCTTGGGAAATAATGGTATAGTAAAAAAGCAGTCTTTTAAGTCTATTACTATTAAAGAAAATCGACGAGGTACAGCAGTAGGAGAAGGCAAACCCGGTTGTAATGCCCCCATAACAAGCATGGTTTGGTTTACTGATCTTAAGTCTTGAAGAAGATGATATTTGCCAGATTTCTTCTTTATGACAAAAATAGGAGTATTCCAAGGGCTATTAGACACTTCTAGTCGACCTAATTTAACTTGTTTTTGAACTAATTCATGTGCAGCAATAAGTTTCTCCTTAGTTAGGGGCCATTGGTCCACCCATATTGGGTCATCACTTAACCAAGTGATCGGATCTGCATGGAGTGGAGGAGAATCCAAGGCCCCTAAGAAAAACCCAAACCTTTTCTAGACGACTTTGGAATTGCAGCAAGTGGGTTTCTAATACCCTGTTGATTTTTTCCCAATCCTAATCTGGGATCAAATCCCTGGTTCCATAACATATGATTAACTGCTGAATTAGAACTTACTAATAAGACTCCCATTTTTTCTAACACATCTTTGCCCCACAAGTTAATAGGCAAATGTGGTAAAACATACGGTTTAAACATTCCATTATTACCTTCAGAATCTTGCCAATGCAGCAATTGTGCGCTTTGTTGCGGAGAATGGGACTGACCAATACCCTGTAAATGAGTAACTGTAGAATGAGTAGGCCATTGTTGCGGCCAGTGCATCCAAGAAATAACAGAGACGTCAGCTCCAGTATCGATTAATCCAGTAAATATTTTTCCATTGATCTTTAATTCAAGCTGAGGCCGTTCCTTTTTAACTTGTTGAACCCAAAAAATAGCATCAGAGGAGCCAAAAGCATTAGTACCTCTTTTTTGATGTTGCAAAACCTGCCCTTCGGGAATATATGGCACAAGCAAAATTTGAGCTAAACGTGTACCTGCTTCAATCATAATCGGAGGTTTTTGAGACTGTACCATAATTTTGATCTCTCCCTCATCAGTTAATCCAGGCAATATAGTTAAGCCCTTTAGGGTTATGCTGCTTCTCCCTAATATAATGCCAGCGGCTCCCTTAGGAAGGGGCCCATAGACTCCCGTATTTATTATTTGGGGTCCCATATCAGGGGTTAATAAGAGGTCGGAGGAGGCACAGGGGTCCAATCCGGCACTCCCTGCTGTAGCCCGCTGTAAGGCAGAGATGGGGAATTTATTGTTGGTCCCCTCATTGAATTATTCTGAACCGATTGTGGGGGTATTACTGACATTGCCCCTATTGTCTGTTGGGGCCGAGGCTGGCCCCGAAGGAAGTTTCCCGACAAAGGAGTCCCATCTCTATGGGTTTGGGATCTACATTCCTTCGCCCAATGTCGGCCTGACATCGAGGGCGGGCAAATTCCCATAGGTTTAGTTGGGTTATTATTATTTTCTGGTTTCACCGCTCCAGGTTCTGATATAGCCTGGCGGCATACTCGGGCAAAATGACCTGGCTTGCCGCATTTAAAGCATGTTTGCGCCTTTTTAGTTTGGGGACCAAATCCAGCTTTAGTGAGAGCGGCAGCAATGGCAGCTCCCTGTAAATATGATGGGCCAATATCAGCACAAACTCTAATGTAGTCTTCCAAAGTTCCTTTTTTCTTCCAAGGACGAATAGCTGCTTGACAAGTACTGTTTGCATTCTCATAAGCTAATTGTTTCACTATAATTGTACCAGATGGGCCATCAGCAATAATACGACTAACAGCTTGTAGTAGTCTATCAACAAAATCAGCATAAGGTTCATCAGCCCCCTGACGTATCTTAGAAAGATCTTCCGTTCGACTAGAAGCGGGAAGCTTTTTCCAGGCTATAAGAGCAATGTGATTAATTTGGGCATAGGCTACAAAAGGAAAAGCTAACTGATCCTGTAATGCAAGATATTGTCCTTCGCCTACTAACATTTCATAAGTAACTGGCAAATTATGAGCCCCGTTGCGATCAGCCTGCTCGGCAGCCTTTTCATAATAATCTGACTTCCACAGCAAATAATCCCCTCCACTCAAACAAGCACGAGCTATCGATTTCCAATCAGCAGGGGGCAATGCTTCAGCAATGTCAAGCATAGTTATAGTAAATGGTGCAATGGGCCCATACTGGGCACAGGCAGATTTCAAGTCCTTAAGTATCTTAAAAGATAAGGGCTGATACTCTCGAAGATTTTGTTGGGGATTCTGGGGATCCGGCCGTTCGACCACAGGGCAACAAAATAAAGGATCCTCGCCCCTAGATAATGCCCCTCTAACAGCCTGCTGTAAGGGGCTCAGTTTTAAAGGAGCAGAGGAAGATAAAGTTAAATTTTTAACAGACTGTTCCACCTGAGCCAGAATATGTTCATCGGGGTATTTTTCAGCTTCATATTTAGCTCCCGCATCAGCCAAATCGAAAGAGACGTAAACATGTAGAAAATCAGAAACTTGAGAAGCGGTCACAGTAGTGCCGCGAGCTTTTAACATCGAAAGTAAAATTGAGCGAACAATTGTCGCTCCTTAGATCTTTTTGTCCCATATTCTTTTACTTCTGACTATTGCCCCGAGTTACTATCAGTTTTACTATGTGGCCACACTTTCACTCTTAACTCCGGGGATTCACCTACCGAGATTCAGATGTCCCTCTCGTCAGGTCCCTGTTCGGGCGCCACTTGCCGCCAGCCGCGGCGGGTCCTCAAAGTGCACCAACAATCGACGAGAAGGGGTAGGGAACGTATAGAACTGGTTTATCGTCTCGGCTCAGTCGCCACCATATCTGCATCAGCGGGTCTATTGCTTGTTCCACAAAGGCACCGACTTCCCCTCCAGGGTTGCTTTTCCTAGCTTTAGGGAACAACCAGGGACTCTCATTATCTGAGCAGGTTCCTGGAACGTTCTTCATACCATAAAGTCCAGGATGCATACCAAGGAGAGTACAATCGGGCCCTGAGGCTTCGGAGGGTCTTAATGGCGCATTCCTCAGAGGGCAGTGCTCGCCACAGCTTTTAAAGGGCCCATGTGATTAGATCAGGCCCACCTGGATAATCTCCCTTTCTGAATGTCATCTGTGCCACATAACAACCTAATCATGGTAGTAAAATCCGTCATATTCAATCTCATGGATTAGAATGGAAGACTCTTGGGAGCTATCTTAGAATTCTGACTACTATGCTCTTATGTTCTAACCGTCCTAGCCTACTGAGGAGATTCCCTGTGAGTACTGGGTACGTGGACATTTTTCCAGAGCTACGTTGCACTTTCTGACCATCCCTGGGCCAGGGCCTGTGGTAGAAGTCATATACCCTCTACCAGCTGCCACAGTGAGCATCAGTCACCCAGCATGTCCAAGGAAGGAAGACCTCAGTGCTCTCCTTTCCTAGAGGGAACCTTTTTTTTTTCTTGGTGGGGGTGGGGTGGGGTGGAGTTGCACCACGTGGCATACAGGATCTTAGTTCCCCGACCAGGGATCGGACCCATGCCTCCTGCAGCGGAAGTGCAGAGTCCTAACCACTGGACCACCAGGGAAGTCCCCCTGGAGGGAGTCGTGAGTGGTGTGAGCCCTTTAGTGGGCTTCTTGGCCTCCTCACTGATAGTGTAGGCACAGACATGACGCACACTTGTCCAAGAACATCTGAGCTGCAGTCTGTTCCGGGTTTAGAGAAGGTCTCTCTTCTTCATGGTTGTTTTTTACCCCACACATGATGCCCATATGAGACCTGTCTGGCCTTGAATTCTTCCAACCCAGTAACTGTCTGCCTCATGCTCCCCTGGATTGTGTGATGACAAACCTTTAATCCTGAGGTTTCTGTTCATTGTGTGGAATGGACTGAGAACAGAGTTGGGCAGTGCTGGCCTGAAGGGGAGTGAAGGCCTTTTATGGGAAATCTTGACATCGCTTCAGAGGGGACAGCACGATGGTAGTGAGCAGGTCTAAGTTCAGGTTTGGTCTCATTTGTCTTGCTGCCCAAGATCTCCTTAGAAAGAATGAAGAGCTCTGTGGGCCAGATCGTCAAGGCTACATGTTGGACCCAGAGCTCAAAAAAGATCATAGAGTTAAATGTGTACAACTGTACAACTTCTAGAAGATAACATGGAGAAAAAAATCTAGGTGACTTTGAGTTTGGCATTGAGATGACTTTTGGATACAACACAAAAAGCATGATCCATGAAGAAAAAAATTCAGTTGGCCTTATCTAAAATTAAAAGTTCTGCTCTGTGAAAGATACCATGAAAGAGAATGAAAAGACAAGCCAAAGACTAGGGGAAAATATTTGCAAAACATAAATCCGATAAAGGACTTTTATCCAAAATGTACCATAAAAACCCCACAAAAAAACAAAGCCTCTTAAAACTCAAGAATACGAAGTCAATTTTAAAAGGAAAATGCGGACTTCCTTGGTGGTCCAGTGGTTAAGACTCTGCACTTCCACTGCAGGGGGCGTGGGTTCGATCCCTGGTAGGGGAACTAAGATCCCGCATGCCACGTGACACGGCCAAAAAAAAAAGCAAAAGATCTGAACAGACACCTCACCAAAGAAGATACACAGATGGCAGAGATAAGCAGATGAAAATACTCTCAACATCACATGTCTTTAAGGAATTGCAAATTTCAACAGTATCACTACATATCTATTAGAATGGCTAAAATCCAAAATACTGACAACAGGAGGAACCAGAACTCTCACTCACTGCTGGTGAGAATGCAAAATGATATAACCACTTAGGAAGACAATTGGCAGTTTCATACAAACTTAAATACAGTCCTATCATATGATCCATCAATCACACTCCTAGGTATTTATATAAATGTGTTGAAAACATGTCCATATAGACACTAGAACAGGAATGTTTATAGCAGGTTTATTCATAATTGCTTAGAACTGGAATCAAACTGAGATGCCTTTCGATAGGTAAATGAATAATGAAACTGGTACATTCATACAATGGAATATTATTTAGCAATAAAAAGAACTGAGCTATCTAGCCACAAAAAGGCATGGAGGAATCTTAAATGTGTATTCCTAAGTAAAAAAGTCAGTCTGAAAAAGGTACATACTGTATGATTCCAACTTTATGACTTTCTGGGAAAGGCCGGACTATAGAAACAGTAAAATAGTGGTTGCCAGGGACTCAGGGGGAGGGAGGGGTAAATAGATGGAGCAGAGGGGATTTTTCATGCAGCAAAACTATTCTGTATGATACTGTAATGATTGACATGTGTATAAAAGAAAGCGTAAATTCATATTTCTTATTTTAAAAGCGAATGTATAAAACCAGTATAATTGTACTGTTTGGCCTATAACAAACAAATATATTTGCCAATAACAGCATAATGGAAGTGGGTGGACAAAGCTGTATTGGGCTAAGGAGATAACTCCAGAGAGTGACTCGAATCTAATAAATTGGTGTATTTATTTTTCCAACCTCATCAAACTTTGCACTTGAAATGAGTGCATTTCAGTTGCACCTCTCTACGGCCGGGGTCACCTCGGCTCGGTCACCGCGGGTACAGGGCGTGGTGGGACCTCCCCGACTCTCGCGCCTCGCCCGCTCCGCTGGCTGCGGGCCCGGGGAGCCTCCTGGACGCCATCCCTCGCTGCAACAGCCCTTTCCCGCCGCCCCGGCGTGGGTCCAAAGGAACTAAAGCCGTCACTGGAAGTCCCTGCCCCGCCCACGAGGCTCTCCCGGAAACGCCCCTCTCCTGGGCTGTCATTGGCTACGTCGGTACGGACGCAGTCTGCGACGTCACTTATGGGAAACGTATTTCGCGCCCGCCCCTAACGAGGCCGCGGGTGACGCGGGCGCAGACTTAACGGAGGCGCACGGGCGGGGCGGGGCGGAGCGGAGCGGGACTTCCGGCGTTGCCATATGGAACGCGTTTTGCCGCCGCTGGTGGTCGATGCGAGCACTTTAGAGGGCAGCGCTCGCACCGCAGAGACCACCCCGGCTGAGAGAAGCGCAGGTACCCTCGCCGCGCCTTTGCTTGCGCCGTGACCCCCGGGCATGACTCCCTTTTCCTGAGACTCGCTGTCGTACCCTGAGAACGTCCCGAGGCTGCTCCCAGTCCTCGGGCACATTTTCCTCGGTCGGCCGGAGGCTCCAGCACGCTGGGCGGGGTGGCGGGTGCGGATCTCAGCTGCGTCCGCTGAAACTCTCCGCCCACAGGTTCCAATGGCAGAGGAGGCGCAGGTGAGTGGGAGGTGCGCCCCAGGCTCTCACCACCCGGATCCCCACCCAGCGGGTCCGGACTCTGAATGAGCCCGTGACAGGTGAGGAAGGCTATGACAGGTGAAGGGACAGTCTATGCAGAGATAGAGAAGAGGAGGGCCGGGGGTCTCGGAGCTCCGTGTGTGGATCCCGGCGGCTGAGGGTTCAAGGGTGAGGAGGTCCTCTCTGCAAAGCTGGGGGTTTTCCTTGGCTGTGGGCCATTGGAGGTGTGGGGTGGACGAGGCAGGATGGGATTGAAGATGTTCTCTGTGGTAGTGCGCTGGAGACACACAGCACTGTGCACAGTGGAACGCGGGAGTTGCCAGTGGGGTGGACTGGCGAGGCTGTGGTGAGGGTGTACTCATGCTGCGGTACAGTTATGTGTCTGGCATGCAGGAGGACAGACTGGAGGGCCCTTGGATGATGTACTCAGGCCTAAGAGAGAGAGGAGAACATAGGGTTTTTTTCCTTATGAAAGGTGATCTCTGGGACACGGAGGGAATTGGCTGGCAGGAAATAGGGTGGGGCCTGAGTGCTTGGTGGGGTACATAGATGGCATCTCTCTGGTCACCAGCCTGTTGTTGTGGGCTGGATGCAGAATTTAGCAGCAGTATGAAGAGAGAGGCACCAACGGTACTGGGGGCCCTGGGAATCCTCTGAGATAGGGGTGTTAGGAGGAGGGAGGTATGAGGGTATGTGAGGGGTGCGGGCTCAAAGGGAAAGATGATGTCAGTGAGAGATGTGGCAGGACCCTGAGACACAGGTCAAGGGCATGGATGTGTTTCTCTGTTCATATTTTGGTTGGCTTTCTGCCCACTATTGACCCTAAGGCTCGGTTGAATTCATCATTACAGGCCCTGGTGACCTTTGAGGATGTGGCTGTGTATTTCTCCCGAGAGGAGTGGGGGCTCCTTAATTTGACCCAGAGGAGCCTGTACCGTGATGTTATGCTGGAGAACTTCGCGCTCATTGGCTCACTGGGTAAGTCTCTCACACTTTCCCTCAGCAAACTGACCACCTCTGCCTTTAATCCATGGGAAGTTCTGTGTATCTCAAAGCCCACAGAGGCTGTGTGCTCTTCCCCTGCCTCTCTCTGAGCAGCCCTGTTGGCATCCTCAACACCTGTTGCCCTGCAGGCTCCTGGAGTAGGGCTTGGGGTTCAGATGTCTACAGTTTGCCTAACAAATCCTATCCAGCTCTTCCTTTTTCTGGCCGCGTGACTTTGCTGAAGCTGTGGGCCCTCTCTGCTCTGGTTTTTGCGTTCTTTCTCCAAAAGAAGTTTTATAGAGGCCTCCCTGGGCCAGGTGTGAGCCATGAATTTAAATCAGTAGATCAATTTGGGGCAGGATTGGCTTTTTTTTTTTTTTTTTTTTTTTTTTTGCTCTGAGTGGCTTGTGGGATCTTAGTTACCCAACCAGGGGTTGAACCCACACCCTCGGCAGTGAAAGCGTGGAGTCCTAACCACTGGACTGCCGTTGAATTCCCAGGATTGCCACCTTAATGTATTTCAATCCATGAACATGGATGTTTTTCTATTTATTTAGCTCTAATTTTTTAAAGTGTTTTCAGTGTACAAGGCTAAATTTATTTCTAAATATTTTATTCATTTTGATGCTCTTTTAAGTGGAATTACTTTCTTAATTTCATTTTAGATTGTACATTGCTAGTGTATAGAAATATAATTGATTTTTGTATACTGATCTTGTAGCCTGCAACCTTGCTAAATAAACTCATTTATTAGTTCTAATGGTTATTCTTTTCGGTGGATTCCTTGGTATTTTCTCTCTATATAATGTCATGTCATCTGTGAGTAGAGATATTTTTACTTCTTCCTTTGCTTAACTGACTTGGCTAGAACCTCAGTACTTTATTGAATATAAGTTGTAAGAGTAGACATCCTTGTCTTCTTCCAGATCTTATGGGAAAAGCATTCAGTCTTTCACTAATAAGTATGATGTTAGCTGTAGGTTTGTTGCATATGCCCTTTTCAGGTGAGGAAGTTACCTTCTCTTGTTTGTTGAGGGCATTTACAGAGAAAAGTCGTTAGATTTTGTGCAGTGCTTTTCCATGTCTGTTGAAATGACCATGTGATTTTTGTCCTTTATTCTGTTAATGTGGTATATTACAGTAATTGATTTTCTATATTCATAAGAGTTATCAATGGTGTAGTTTTCTTTTCTGGTTATGTCTTTATTTGGATTGAGTATGAGGATAATTTTGGCTTCAGTGGATGAGTTGGGAAATGTTCCTTTCTCCTTTTTTCTGGCACAGTTTGTGAAATACTGGTGTTAATTCTTTTCTTAAAAAAATATATTTATTGGGCTTCCCTGACGGCGCAGTGGTTGAGAGTCCGTCTGCCGATGCAGGGGACACGGGTTCATGCCCCGGTCCGGGAAGATCCCACATGCCGTGGAGCGGCTGGGCCCATGAGCCATGGCCGCTGAGCCTGCGCGTCCGGAGCCTGTGCTCCGCAACGGGAAAGGCCACAACAGTGAGAGGCCCGCGTACCGTTGTGGCACATGGGCTCAGTAGTTGCAGCATGTGGGCTCTGTAGTTGTGACGTCTGGGCTTAGATGCCCTGCATGTGGCATCTTAGTTCCCCAATGAGGGATCCAAACTGAGTCCCCTGCATCGGCAGGTGGACCCTCAACCACTGCGCCACCAGGGAAGCCCTCCTGTGTTATTATTAATCTGTGAAGCCATCTCGACCTAGGTTTTTCTTTTTTTTCCTGTGAGGGAAGTTTGTTTTTTTTTTAAGTCTATTCAGCTGTTCTGTTTCTTCTTCAGTCTGTTTATCTCTGCTCTTTTTTATTGCCTTCCTTCTTCTAGTTTCGGGTTGCTTTTTGTTGTTGTTCCTTGAAGTGTAAAGTTAGGATATTGGTTGAAGATTCTTTTAAAAATTTTTTTAATTTATTTTTTAATTGAAGTATAGTTGATTTACAATGTTTCAGGGGTACAACGAAGTGATTCAGTTACACATATAGAGATCTTTTTTTAATATGTGTGTTGTGACATAAGAAATATATACTTTTTCTTTGTTCCCAGTTCCTTGGCATGCAGCTCCTAAAACCTTTGGAATCTCTGGAGTGATAAGAGAGTCTTTTGTATGCTAATGGGTTGACGGTGGCTGGGGACCCCTAGATGGTTTCAGGATGGGGGATGGTCACCAGAAAGACCAAGGCATTTTTGTAAGGTTGGATGTTCAGCTACTCCCAACCCCTCCTCTCCACCTCCCTACCCTGACCTTTGGGGAAGGGAGAGGGGCTGGAGATTGGGCCAGTCATCAATGGCCAGTGACTTAATCAATCATGCCTATGTGATAAAACATCCATAAAAACTCCTAAATGACCAGTTCGGAGAGTTTCTGGGTTAGTGGACACAGCGAGATGCTGGGAGAATGGTGCCATCAAGGGCATGGACACTTCTTACCCCCTATGTCCTCAATCCCCACCCCTGGCATACCTTGGCCTTTTCATCTCTTCCATTGGGCTGTTCCTGAGTTGTATCCTTTAAAATAAATTGGTGATAGTAAGCAAACTCTTTTCCTGAGTTCTCTGATCTGTTCTAACGAATTATTGAACCTGAGGAGGAATCAGTAATTGTGAGAATCCCAGATTTATAGTCAGTTGGTCAGAAAGTACCGGAGGCCTGGGACTTTCCGTTGATGTCTAAAGTGGGGGCAGTCTTGTGGGACTGCGTCCATAACTTGTGGGATCTGATGCTAATTCCAGGTAGTTGGTGTCAGAATTGAATTGAATCCTTGAACACCCAGTTGGTGTCAGAGAGCTGGAGATATGGTGTGGAAAAGCCCCCATGCATGTGGTGTCAGAAGTGTTGTGAATAAGACAGCTCAGAGATGTTTCTGTAATTTTCCCTCTAAGCAATACTTTTCCTGATAACTTTTGGTATGTTGTGTTCTCTTTTTCTTTCATCTCAAAATGTTTTGTAACTTTCCTTGTGGTTATTTAGGAGTACTTAATTTAAATTCCATAAATTTGTGAGTTTCCCAGACTCACTGACATAGACAATAGATTTGTGGTTGCCAAGGGAAAGTGGGGGGCAGGGGAGGGATGGATTGGGAGTTTGTGACTAGCAGATGCAAACTATTATATATAGAATGGATAAACAACAAGGTCCTATTGTATAGCACAGGGAACTATATTCAATATCCTGTAATAAACCATAATGGGAATGAATTTTTAAAAATTTGTGAGTTTCCCAAATTTCTTTCTGTTGTTGATTTCTGTTTTAATTCATTTGTAGTTAGAGAACATTCTTTGTATGATTTCAATCGTCTGAAGTCTGCTGAGTCTTGTTTTATATCCTAGCAAAGGTCTATTCCAGAGAATGTTCCATGTGTATGTGAGAATGGAGGAGAGTATGTATTCTGCTGTTGTTAGGTGGCATGTTCTATAGATGTCTTGGAGGTCTAGTTGATTTTTAGTGTTATTCATGTGTTATATCCTTGTTCATTTTCTGCCTAGTGGTTCTATCCATATATGAAAGTTAAAAATTGAAGTCTCTAAATATTATTGTTTGTCTATTTCTTTCTTTAGTTATGTCAGTTTTGCTTCACAGGAGGGTCTTTTTTAAAAAATTGTGGTAAAGCAAATAAACCATGAGATCTACCTTCTTAACAAATTTTTAAATGTACAGAAGAGGTTCCAACAAGGATCTACTGTATAGCACAGGGAACTAACTATATTCAGTATCTTGTAATAAGCTATAATGGAAAAGAATATGTATATTTATATAACTGAATCACTTTGCTGTACACTGTAAACTAATACAACATTGTCAATCAACTATATTTCAACTTAAAAAATAAATTTAAAAAAATGAACATTACAATTGCTTCTCTGACAATTTTTTTTTTTTAATGTACAGAAGAGGTTCATGTTCTAATACTTGGTTTCCTTCCTGGTTGCCATGGTGACATGAGCTTCCTGTGGTACGTGCAGGGATGGGTCAGCCTTGATTTGGGCTGGCATCTTATTACCTTTCTACCTCCTAGGCTTTGCACCTTTGAGGTCCCTGTGAAGGGTGAGGAAGAGCCCTGGATGCCCAACATGGTGGACATGACTGTGGTCAGCAGAGCAGAGGCCAGGATGGGTCCTGGTCTTGGTGAATGGGGCTAGGGGGTGCCTTGGTTTCAGTGATGGGTATCTGAGTACACTGGCATTTTGGTGCTGGGGCCAGTGACCACACCTTATTCCCACCTTTCCTCTCCCTTCCTGTGGATTCACTGTGTGGTCTTGCTATCTCTACCATGGCTCTGGATGACCCACCTCTCTGGCCTCTGTGTCTTGTAATTTCCTCTCCTCTGTGCCAGTGCAGAGCTGTCCACTGTGACCTGCTGTGTGTGTGATCTGAGCTGCATACATATCCTTCAGTAATACTTGAACACCAGCTACTGTGTCACAGTCATGTTTTCGTTGGAGTAGACACAGCCTCTTCACGGTGCTTGCTGTCCCCAGCAGCTAAGGCCCTGCCAATACCCTTTGCACAGGAGTGACTTGGAGGCCCTGAATCCCTTCCCTGCACTGCTCCCATCTTTGTGTCCTGGTCCCTGTTGAGGTCTCCCCTATTCTGGGCTCTGGCAGAGCCCTGTTCCACTGGGCCAGCCCTTCCTCATCCAGACCTTGCCTTGCAACCTCCTGGCAATTCTGTGGACTCCTTTATGGGTGTGTCCGACATGCACTGGTGATGAAGGTGCCTCTTCCCTCTAAGCCAGCTCTCAGTGACTGACTCTTCTGTCTCAGGTTTTCTGTGTAGACTGCGGGATGAGGAAGCCCCTCCCGAGCAGGTGAAGAGCCACAGAGTCCGCCTGTCAGAGAACCCCTTTCTGTGCGGGGTGTCTGGGAAGGACATCCCTGCCGCCTTAGGCTTCCTCCAGTCCCAGGCCACCCACAGAGAGGGGACACCACGCAGAAGCACCGAGTGCAAGGCCTTCCCACCCAGCTCCACTTGCCAGCAACAGCAGGGAGCCCACGCCACACAGAAGCCCTTCAAGTGCAGTGACTGTGGGCAAGCCTTCCTGAAGGCCTTCGCGCTCCTCGACCACCTGATCACTCACGCCAAAGAGAGACCCTTCAGGTGCCTAGCAGGTGGAAATGCCCCCAAGGAGAGCTCAACCCTGGTTCATCACCGAAAAACTCACACTGGTGAAACATCCCATGTGTGTAGTGAGTGTGGGAAGGCCTTCAGTTACCCATCTAAACTGAGGAAGCACCAGAAGGTTCATACTGGCATAAAACCTTTCAAGTGTGGTGAGTGCGGGAAAACCTTCAACCGCAAAGATGCACTTGTTCTGCACCAGAGAATTCACACTGGAGAGAGGCCTTACCAGTGCAGCGAGTGTGGGAAGTCCTTCAGCGTTCTGTCTACCCTCATTCGGCACCGGAAAGTTCACATTGGAGAAAGGCCCTATGAGTGCAGGGAATGTGGGAAATTCTTCAAATACAACCATAGCTTCATTCTTCACCAGAGAGTTCACACTGGAGAGAGGCCCTATGAGTGCAGTGAATGTGGGAAAACTTACGTGACCCGCTCTGGGCTGTATCAGCACTGGAAAGTCCACACTGGAGAACGTCCCTACGAGTGCACCCTGTGTGGGAAAACCTTCACTACCAGGTCCTACCGGAATCGGCACCAGCAGTTCCACACTGAAGAGAGGGCTTATGAATGTACAGAATGTGGGAAAGCCTTTAAACATAGTTCTTCCCTCCTTCAGCACAAGAAAGTCCACACTGGAGAAAGGCCATAGGAGGACGGGGATGTGGGAAAACCTTTAGCCATGGCTGGCACCTTGTTCAACATGAAAGGTCTCACACCAGAAAGGAGATTGAGGAGAGTAGCCATTTGAAAGCTAAACATGTCACACCCCAGCACCCACACTGGGCTGGTGCCAGGTACGTGGGAAGCGTTCAGGAGCTGTGTTGCACTCTCACCTGCCGAGGCTGTTGGCAGTGTTGAGTCACTGCCAGTTTCTGTGACAGACGCCATCCCACTTCTCCCAACTGGCAGGTCCCTGTGGTGTGCATCAGTCACTGTGTGTGCTCAGGGAAGCTGACCTCTGTGTTCCCCGCTTGATAAAGGAGAGAATCATGAGTGGTGGAGCCCATAATGGGTCTTATTCCCTCCCCCTCCAACTGCTTTAGGTGTGGACATGACCTAGTTCTGGCCAAGAGTAGCTGAGCAGTGTCTGCTGGGGGCTTCCAGGGAAGGTTAACCATTTTCATGGACACTGTTGACACTACATTTGGTCCCTGTCATGCACTTATCCAACCCTGGAACTGGCTCACACTGCTTTGGAATGTCTGATAATAAAGGTCTTTTTGTTTAAACCACCCTTAATCTTTGGGATCTCTGTGTGGAAGGATTGAGAACAAAATTGGGCTTATGGATAGAAGGAACGGTTTCTGTGGGGGTCCCTGACTTTTGTCTGCCTCAGTGGGGACAGCAGGATGGCAGAGGACAGCTCCAGTCAAGGTTGGCCTAATTTGCACTGGTGCCTGAGACCTCCAGGGAAAGATTGAAGGGCTTTGTGGATAAATCTTCAGCCTGGATGTCAGGTTTACTTGAGGATCCAGAGCTCACCTGAAGAATGGGGTGGTTGGTATAAGATCCCCATGTGACTAGGGACAAGCACCTGGGTTCCTTGTTCCCAGGGAATGTTCTGCAATCTCCAGCATTGGTCAGAAGAAGCTGTTTCCAGAATCAGCTCAGAAGCCATGCCCTCTGAAACCGAGAACGTGGAGGTAAGTTCTAGACTGGCCGTAAGTCCTACAGGGGCCTGTTGGAAAGAGTAAGTGGACACAGAAGCACTGAATGAGGTCATGTGGAGTGGGGAGTCTGGTAAACGAGAGGGTTTGAGCTGGTTCTAAAGAGACATCCACAAATGTTCCAGGAACCATGGTTTCACAGGGTGTGGCATGCAGAATTTCTCAGGAGTTGCAAACCTGTTCCCTGTGTCCAAGGTCACTGTCAGCAAATAATCTACAGGTTTCCTGGATTCTCAGAGCCTTTCCGGGCATGTTCACCTCATGGCCATCACCCTGGGACTGAAAGAAGATCCTGTAGTCCTAGGATGTGGCTTCTGTGACCCAGCTAGTGTTCCTGATGTCTCTGCACACCATGGCTTTGGCTGTTTTTTGCTGCCCCTGTCCCAGGGCTCCAGGGAAAGAAGTGGTTGAATCAACATATGGCCCCAGATCTATGTTAAAATTTTGGAAACTGTTTTTTCAAAAGGTAAATGTCAGTTCAGTGAAACTTGTTATGTGGTTGTAGCTGTGTCCCTGGTCTAGAAAGCATGCTGCATGTCAAGAAGGAAATGTTAGCTGGGAGGTATGTTTGGGGAGAGATCCACCAACCCTGGACTTGAGGGGCTTTGGGCCATGGTGCTCAGCCAGTACTGTGGGTTGGGGTTGGAAACCGCTGCTTCCTTTAGCTTCAGTGATTCCTCTCACCCACCCCCTGATGGCAGGAGGGGTGGTGGCCACGCGGGGTAGGACCCTACGGGGTTCTCGGCCAGTCTGTTCAATGTCTCTCCAACACCATACGCCCACCCCCAGGCCTGCTCAGGCCCTTCTCCCTGTGTGTAATAATTGTCTGCCCCTGGCATGGCGGTCTGTGTAGGAGCAGAGTTAGAGTCCAGCTGAGCCGACTGGGCTCAGATGACAAACAAGTGGGGGTAGGGTAGGCTAAACCAAACTCCTCACCCCAGCCAAAAGGGCCAGCATGACCTGTTTCCTGACCTCTTGGCCTTCTTCTCTTCATGGGCTACTGGGTCTCCTCATTGTTCATTCCTGCCTGGGGCCTCTGCACTGCGGTTTCCTCTGGCCGGAATACCCTTCCCCTGGAGTCACCTCCTCAGCTCTTCCCAACCAATTTGCAGTAGCAGCTATCACTTTGTCACCTCTGCTTCATTTCCTTCATAGCTCCAGCCACCCTGCAATGACGCTGCTTTAGTCTTGTTTGCACGTTAAATCTCCATACTGCACATCAGATGGAGATGAAATGTTTCACCACAGAGCTCAGGCAAGAGCCTGGCACACAGTAGGACCCCAGGGAATGTTTGGCTGCTCTGAAGGACTGTGCTGGTCCCAGACCACAGCCCCGTCATCAAAGCTGACTCTGGGGAGGGAGAAGGTAGGAGAGCACAGGGAGAGTAGTACCTCCCCCTTCCTGCACTCCCTGAGTGCTTACACACCTACCCCAGGCTGTGTAAACTGCTGCTGTGCTCTGGAGACTGAACTCACCCAGCAGGGACAAAACCCATAGGGGCCCTCCTGCGTGAAACGGACATTCTAGTAGGTGATGTAGACCGAATGTTGTGTCCCCCCAGAATACATAGGTTAAAACCTAACCCTCAATGTTTGGTATGTGGAGGTGGGGGCCTTTGGGAGATGATTAGGTCATGGGGGAGGAACCCTCATGAATGGGATTAGTGCCCTCATAAAAGAGACCCCCCGAGAACTCCCTCTCTCCTTCCACTGTGTGAGGACACAGAAGACAGCTATTAACCAGGATCCTCACCAGACACCAAATCTGCTGGCACCGTAATCTTGGATTTTCCAGCCTCCAGAACTGTGAGAAATTTCTATTATTTATTAGCCACCCAGTTTATGGTATTTTTGTTCTGTCAGTTGGAATGGACTAAGACACGGGGAGACAGACATCCCTTAAGAAACCACACAACTGGCAACTGTGAGCAGGGCTGTGGAGGGGCCCCGAGTGTGTCGATGAGGCCCCTCCTGATGTTCTGCATTTCTGTCTCCTGGGGGCTCAGGTGACCTCTGCAATTGGCTTTTACTTTTTAGTGAAGGGAAGAAGTTATCATGGCTTGTATTCGTCATGGCTGCTTCTTTTGTTGTAACTTTTTAAAAATTGAGCATTTAATGATTCTTTTTTACACTCCATAGGGCTGATTCATATTTCACCAGTATACATGGAGACACACACACACACACACACAAATATTTCTCCCTTGGTACTGTTTTAGGTACATTCCACATGTTGTGATATCCTCTGTTTTCATTTTCATTCAAAATACTTTCTAATTTTTCTTTTGATTTTATCTTTGGCCATGGGTTATTTACAAGTGTGCTATTTAGTTTCCAAGTGATGGTTTTCCACACATCATACTATTCTTGATTTCTTATTGAATTCTCTCATAGTCAGGGTCCATACTTTGTATTATTTCAATTCTTTTCCATTTATCAAGCCTTGTTTTGTGGCCCAGAAGATGCTCCATTCTGGTAAATGTTCTATGTGCCTGTAAAAAGAATGTGTATTCTTCCTTTATTGGACAGAATGTTCTATAAATGTCAATTAGGTTAAGTTGGTTGGCAGTGTTGTTCGTCTTCTCTGTCCTTACTGATTATCTGGGATGGATGTGGACATCTCCAACTATAATTGTGGATTTGTCTATTTCTCCTTGCAGTTCTATCAGTTTCTGCTTCATGTACCTTGAAGCACTGTTAGGTATATTAACGTTTAGGACTGTCATGTGTCTTGATTAATTAATCTCTCAACCGGCATGGGGTCAGTTCATTCCTTAACCCTCTAGAGGCAATGGGAATGAAGCCATTCCAGTGAGCCTAGGACAATCCCAACACCCTCTAGGAAAGGAGAAGGGAGGCACAGGGAGGTGTTCTCTCCATGTATATGTAGGTGACTGCTGCAAATATTTGGATCCAGGCAGCTAGAAAGAGGTTTATGCTCCAGAGGCAAGACAGTGCTGCCTGCATTCCGGGGCTGCTCAGAAAGGGCAGAGTAGCTTCTAAAGGCTCTCCCACATTAGTGACACATCAGGTAATTTCTTTGTGGGTATTCTGCTGCATGAAGTTTGACGTAGCTGAAGATTTTCTCACGAAGATCATTTCTACAAGGCTCCACTCAGGTATGAATCCTCTTATGCTGAGCAAGGTTGCAGAGGCGGCTGAAGATTTTCCCACAGTGGCCACACTCATAAGTCCTTTCTCTGGTGTGAACTATCTGGTGTCGAACAAGTGTGGATCTTTCACTAAAGGCTTTCCCACATTGGCTGCATTCATAGGGCCTTTCTTGTGTGTGAACTCTCTGGTGACGAACCAGGTGAGAGTTATTGCTGAAGGCTCTCCCACATTCACTGCACTCATAAGGCCTTTCCCCGGTGTGAACTCTCCAGTGATAAATGAGGCTGGACTTGCGGCTAAAGAACTTCCCACATTCAGTGCACTCATAAGGCCTTTCTCCAGTGTGAACTTTCTGATGTTTAATAAGAATGGAGTTTTGGCTAAAGAATTTCCCACATTCACTACACTCATAAGGTCTTTCTCTTGTGTGAACTCTCCAGTGCTCAATGAGACTGGAACTGTGAGCAAAGGCTTTCCCACATTCGTTGCACTCGTAAGGCCTTTCTCCAGTGTGAATTCTCCAGTGCTGAATCAAGCTGGAGTTGCGACTGAAGGCTTTTCTACATTCACTGCACTCATAAGGCCTTTGACCAGTATGTACTTTCTGGTGCTGAATGAGGGTGGAGCTATTGCTGAAGGCTTTCCCACATTCACTGCATCCAAAAGGCCGTTCTCCGGTGTGAACTTTCTGATGTCGAAGGAGGTGAGAGCTTTGGTTGAAGTCTTTTCCACATTCACTGCATTCAAAAGGCCGTTCTCCAGTGTGGACCTTCTGATGCTGAGCAAGGTTGGAGTTATTGTTAAAAGCTCTCCCACACTCACTGCACTCATAAGGCCTTTCTCCAGTGTGAACCCTCCAGTGCTGAATGAGAGCAGAGCTGCGGCTGAAGGCTTTGCTACATTGATTGCACTCATAAGGTCTTACTTGGGTGTGGACTTTCTGGTGCCGAAGGAAATTGGAGCTTTGGCTGAAGGCTCTTCCACATTTGCTGCACTCAAAAGGTCTTTCTCCAGTGTGAACTTTCTCATGCCGAGTGAGGTGTGACCTGTTATTGAAGGCTTTCCCACATTCACTGCATTCATAAGGCCTTTCTCCTGTGTGGATTCTCTGGTGATGAACAAGTGTGAGTTTGTGGCTGAAAGTTTTCCCACAGTCACTACACTCATAGTATTTTACTCCAGTATGAAATTTCTGGTGCTTCCTCAGCTTAGACGGGTGACTAAAGGCCTTGCCACACTCCTTACATATGTGAGATGTTTCTCCAGTGTGAAACTTTTGATCATTAACAAGAGTTGATTTCTCCTCTAAGGAATTTTCAACTCTTGGGCATCTAAATGGTATCTCTTCAGAGTGAGTTCTCAGGTGGTTGAGGAGGACAGAACTTTTCTGGAAGGCTTTTCCACAGTCACTGCACTTGAAGGGCTTCTGTGAGGCATGCACTTCTGGGAGCTGCCCAAGACTGGAAGGGTGTGGTAAGGCCTCCCTGCACTTTGTGCTGCTGTGTGGCTTCCCACTGCCACCTGTGTTTGGGTGCTGGAGGAGGTCATGGCTGTCCGAGACATCCTTACCACCTAACCCACATGTAAAGGGCTTCTCTGATAGACAGATTATTGAGCTCTTCACAAACAAGTCCCTGTCCTTGTCCCATTTGAAGGGCTTTTCTCCACTGCACTCCTTCTGATGCTGGTGAAGGTTTGCACCAAACCAAAACTCTCTGCCACCTGCTACACGTGTGTAGGGAGTCTCCTCAGTGTGTGTTCCTTGACGTACATCCAGGTGCAAAATGTCTTTCAAGAATGGGTCACACATGTCACAACTGTCAGCCTTCTGGGTGGAAGGATGTGCACTGAAAATCCTGACCTGTGACACCACATCTACAGAAGCATCCTGCTTGGAACGTACTTCCTCATCTTCCACTCCATGCCAACAACCTGAAAGCCAAGAAATTTCTGGTTAACTGAGTGTTCCACTTAGTGGAAAGGGTGACTTCATTAGAAATGTGTGACTGACACATACAGAAATGGGCCCAAGGGTTTGTTGATAGGCCAAAGGGGCCAGAGTAAGAGTGAAAGGCTCACTATACAGGACAGGGCCCAGCAAGCCACAGAGTAAAGGGGCCTCACCAGAGGCATGGACACAGAGGCAAAGAACTTGAAAAGACATTTCTCAAAGAAAGATAAATATACACAAATGGCTAATAAGTACGTGAAAAAATGCTCAACAGCATTAGTCATTAGAGAAATGCAAACTCAAACCACAATGAGATACCACCCCACCAGGATAGCTATAAGAAAAATGATAGTAACAAGTTGTTTATGAGGAAGTAGAGAAATTGGAACACTCATACACTGCAGTGGGAATGTAAAATGGTGCTGCTAATTTGGGAAACAGTTTGCGAATTCCACTGCTATGTATCTACCCAAGAGCAATGAAACATATCTACACAAAAACTTGTACATGAACATTCATAACAGCCATAATTTTTGTAACAGTCGAAAAGTGGAAACAAGCCAAATGCCCATCAACTGATGAATGGATAAAAAAAACTGGTATATCGATACAATGGAATATTATTCAGCCATAAAAATAAACAACATATTACTGATATGTGCTGCAACATGGATGAACCTCAAAAACATTATGCTAAGTGAAAGCCAGTCACAAAAAAATGTATATTGTATGATTCCATTTGTATAAAATATCTAGAATAAGCAAATCTATATAGTCAGAAAGTAGATTAGTGGTTGCCTAAGACTCAGGAGGAAGGGATGAGGGGAGGATGGAGAGTGACTGCTAAAGGCTACAAAGTTTTTTTTTAGGTAATGAAAATGTTCTAAAATGAGAGTATGGTGATGTTTATTACCTCTAATTTTTAAAAATTTTAATTGAAATATGTTGTGTTAATTTATGCTGTACAGCACAGTGATTCAATTACACATATATGTACAATTCTTTTTCATATTCTATTGCATTATGGTTTATCACAGGATATTGAATATAGTTCCCTGTTCTATACAGTAGGACCTTGATTATCCATCCAATATGTACTAGTGTGCATCTGCTAATCCCAAACTCCCAATCCATCCCTCCTCCAACTCCCACCCTTGGCAACCACAAGTTTGTTCTCTATATCTGTGTTTCTGCTTCATAGATATGTTCATTTGTGTCATATTTTAGATTCCACATATAAGTGATATCACATGGTACTTTCTCCTTATGACTTACTTCGTTTACTATGATAATCTCTAGGTCCATCCACGTTGCTGCAAATGGCATTATTTCATTCTTTTCTAAGGCTGAGTAATATTCCATTGTATATATACACCACATCTTCTTTACCATCTGTTGAGGGACATTTAGGTTGTTTCCATGCCTTGGCTATTGTAAATAGTGCTGCTGTGAACATTGGGGTGCATGTATCTTTTCGAGTTTTCTCTGGATATGTGCTCAGGAATGGGATTGTTGAATCATATGGCAACTCTATTTTTAGTTTTTTAAGGAAACTCCATACCGTTTTACTTTCTCCTTATGACTTACTTCGTTTACTATGATAATCTCTAGGTCCATCCACGTTGCTGCAAATGGCATTATTTCATTCTTTTCTAAGGCTGAGTAATATTCCATTGTATATATACACCACATCTTCTTTACCATCTGTTGAGGGACATTTAGGTTGTTTCCATGCCTTGGCTATTGTAAATAGTGCTGCTGTGAACATTGGGGTGCATGTATCTTTTCGAGTTTTCTCTGGATATGTGCTCAGGAATGGGATTGTTGAATCATATGGCAACTCTATTTTTAGTTTTTTAAGGAAACTCCATACCGTTTTCCATAGTGGCTGCACCAATTTACATTCCCACCAACAGCATAGGAGGGTTCCCTTTTCTCTACACCCTCTCCAGCATCTGTCATTTGTAGACTTTTTAATGATGGCCATCCTGCCCAGTGTGAGGTGGTACCTCATTGTAGTTTTCATTTGCATGTCTCTAATAATTAATAACGATGGGCATCTTTTAACGTGCCTATTGCCCAACTGTATGTCTTCTTTGGAGAAATGTCTATTTAGGTCTTCTGCCCATTTTTATTTTTATTTTTCTTAATTTATTTTATTTTTATTTATTTTATTTTTGGCTGTGCTGGGTCCTTGCCACCGCACATGGCCTTCTCTCTGGCCGCAGCAAGAGGGGCCCACTCCTCACTGCGGTATGCAGGCCTCTCGTTGCGGTGGCCTCTCCAGCTGCGGAGCACGGGCTCCAGGCGTGTGGGCCCTAGCATTTGTGGCACACAGGCCCAGCAGGTGTCTGCCCATTTTTCAATTGGATTTGTTGTTGTTGTTACTGAATTGTATGGGCTGTTTGTATGCTTTGTAAATTAAACCCTTGTCAGTTGCATCATTTGCAAATATTTTCTCCCAATCCGTAGGTTGTCTTTTTGTTTTGTTTATGGTTTCATTTGCTGTGCAGAAACTTGTAAGTTTGATTAGGTCCCATTTGCTTATTTTTGTTTTTATTTCTATTGCCTTGGGAGACTGACTTAAGAAAACTGGTACAATTTATGTCAGAGAACATACTGCCTATGTTCTCTTCTAGGAGTTTTATGGACTATGGTGATATTTATACAATGAGAACATATGAAAAACCACTAAACTGTACACATTAAAAAGGTGAACGTGGGACTTCTCTGGTGGTCCAGTGGTAACGAATCCACTTTCCAATGCAGGGGAGACGGGTTCGATCCCTGGTCAGGGAACTAAGATCCCACATGCTGCGGGGCAACTAAGCCCGTGTGCCACAACTACTGAGCCTGTGAGCCTTAACAAGACAGCCCACGTCCCACAAACAACAGAGCCCATGTGCTCTGGAGCCTGCGTGCCACAACTAGAGAGAAGCCTGTGCACTGCAACAAAGAGCCTACATGCTGCATCAGAGATCCCACTTGCCTCAACTAAAACCCGACACAGCCAAAAAAAAAGGTGAATGTTATGATATGTATCAGTAAAGCCATTAAAAAAAAATGTCTCTGGGGGAAGGGGCAGAACCTAGGCATGGCCCCACACTAAGTCACCCCACCAGGAACTAACTGGTCAAGTTCAGTGGGATCCTTTAGGCAGACCAGAATGCCTGATCCCCAACCTCTTCTCCCACAAGGCCTCTGTGGGACATAACAGCTATTAGGATTGCTCATCAGGCTGCTCAGGGAGAAACAGTGGGAGTGCATACAGCTCAGTCCCAGCACTCACAGCACCTACAACAGGAAACCTGGGAAGGAAGCAGTGTCCATGGTACAGCTTTGGGATGAACAGAGCTTTCTATGGGGAGAAGGCATAAGGCAGATGCTGGCCACCAGGCTGGGCAGGGCATAAGGGCCTTACCAAGTGAGGTCATGAGCTCCAAGTTCTCCAGCATCACACTGTGGTACAGCTGCCTTTGGGCTGCATCAAGGAGCCCCCACTCCTCCTTGGAAAAGTGCACGGCCACATCCTCGAAGGTCACCAGACTCTGCAATGATGACACAGCTAAGCCAGGGGGCCAATAGGTGGGCTGAATAACAAACATATAGTCAAATGGGCACATCCAGGCCCTTGACCTGTGACTCAGAGTTCTGCCACATCTACCACTGGCATCTCCTCTTCTCATGACCCTCTCAGTCCAACCTCCCCTCACCTACCTGCAGCTCACCCCCCTCTTCAGGCCCTCACCTCAGAGAAGACAACAGGTGCTAGCACCACTGGTGTCCTTCTCTCCTCATAGTCCCACTGGCCACTGTATCCAGACCAAACCAAACAAGAGGAACAAATGGAAGGTGGATAGATGGATGCTGTTTCAGCTCTAGGTTGGCACACAGCCCACTTCCCCCATTGGACAATTTCCCTTGTGTCCTCCAGGTCACACCTCCCAAATATAAGAAAATATGGGCTCTCTTTTCTTCCTTAAGCCTCTAGTACCAGGGCTCATTCCCTTACCTTGTACACGTAAGACCATACCTTCCTCATATCTCCACTCCCCACAGCCCGCAATACCATCGCCCCTCTCCCTGGCCACACCACAAGCATCTCTCTAGTGTACCCATATACCACTATGTACATAGCTTGCTGACAAAGGCAAGCAAAATCCAATACTAACCTTGGACTGCCCTTGATTGCCAAAACTTCCCACTGACAGACAGCCCTCACCCCTCTATTTAATGCCTCCCTTCTTTGCTCTGTTGCTTCAGCCTTGCACCCCAGAGCCATGAGTAAGATCTCAAACACCCTTATTCTCTTCCAGCTCTGACCTTGCGCATGCTGTCCCTTCACCAGTCATAGCTGTCCTTGCCCTTCCTAATACACGAATCCCAGACCCGCTGGCCCCCACTCTTGGCTTAGGAACTCTTAGCTTGGGCTGACCCTTTATGTCCCTGCTACTCCAATAGCCTGACAAAACCCCCTGGACCCAAGGAGGATGGCCACAAAAACCTGGTGAGCTGAAGAGAGGTAAAACAATCTAACCTCGGGCCCCTCTGTTATCCTACCTCAGTTACTTCCATGCTTCATTTTTTCATCCCAAGTCTACACTCTACTCAGAGGCTTGGTTATCATCCTGAACCCAGCTCACAGCTGCACACAGTATCTAAGCACAAGCCTCCACCCCTTAGATGTCTCCAGCGTGGACCCGGCAGAAAGCACACTTGGCACCTCAATTTGGCAGTCTCTGGGACATTGTTTTTAAATATTTATTTATTATTTATTTAGGCTGCGCCGGGTCTTAGTTGCAGCATGTGGGATCTTTAGTCGTGGCATTTGGACTCTTAGTTGTGGCATGCGGACTTCTTAGTTGCGGCATGAGGACTCTTAGTTGCGGCACACATGTGGGATCTAGTTTCCCGACCAGGGATCGAACCTGGGCCCCCTGCATTGGGAGCACAGAGTCTTACCCACTGGACTACCAGGGAAGTCCCTGTGGGCCATTTCAAATACATAAGGCCAAAACCCAACTCTTTATCTTCCCTCTGAAATCTACTCCTCGCACCAACTTCCACATCCGGAAAACCTATCAGGGTCAACCATGATACCTCATTGCCACACATCAGGAAATCTAGTCCGTCCAACTTAAAAAGCACATCCAGGAGCCAACAACTTCTCCTACCTCACAGGCACCTCTCTGCTCCAGCCACAAAGAGCACACACCAGGACTATTGCAGTCTCCTCCTCAATGGTCTTCCTGCCTGCAAGCGCACCCCACCTCCCAGTCTCTTCTCCACCCAGCATCCAGAGGGAGCTTGTTAAGATCTGAGTCAGAACACCTCCCTCCTCTGCTCTACACTTCCCGTGACTCGCATCACACTGCGAACAAAGGCCCAGCACCTCACTCTGCTATTCCAGGCCTGCTTCCAGTTCACCTGCTCGTTATTTCCACCAGACGAAATGGAGACCTGTGGTTTCCTGAACACTTCCACCTTATACTCACCTCCAAGCAACTGGCACATGCTGATCCCTGTGCTAGGGGCACCTTTCCAGACCTTATCCCACGTGATCCACTCCATATAACCTCTGGCCTAGGTTCCGGATGCTAGGGGAAAGTGACTCTCAGGGCCCCAGACTCATGTGCAAGTGAAGAATTCGGGACACCACCATTCTCTAACGGGCTCCAGGCTCAGGAGGGCGGGGATCCCAGCGGGTGAGGACCTGTGCAGCCGCCGCTCACCTGCGCCGGGTCCATCTGCGACGCTGCAGGCCCTGTCACAACCTGTGGGCTGGGCGGGGCCCTGCCAGGCGGCGACCGGGACAAGCCCAGCGGGCTCATCCGAACCCCCACACCCACTGGGTGGAGTGACCGCAGGCGGACGGTCGCACTCAAGGCCTTTGTCTTCCCCAGTATGATATAGGAGCTGTCTCCCGGGAATGTGGGACGAAGGCGGGTCGCGGAGACTCTCTGCGTCCGTTCCACTTCCGGGAAAACCGAGGCTCTGGAAGGAAGGGCCGTCAGCCGAGGGTAAAAGTGACTGCCAAGGTGCGATAACGGTTCCAGCACGTCCCGCCCCCGGCCCCCTTCGCCGCACGTCCCAGCGACAGTCTGAACATAGCCCCACCCGCCGCAAAACGAAGACTGCAGTGGCCGCACCGGAAGTCCCGCCCCACCCCCTGCGGCTCACGCGAAAACGCCCAAATCCTGACCCTTCACTGGTTCAAGGCTCGAGGCCGCCTAATGACGCTTTTCCCGGAGCCAATCGCGGTGCCGCCTAGTCGTTGCCTAGGTGCTCAGGAAGGGCGCACGTTGCGTCTCGGCTCACGAGACACGAACTACATTACCCAGAAAAGCCCTCGCCGTGCGACCGCCCCCAGTGTTGAACAATGAGAGCCCAGGATAGGGACCAATGATAACCTAGGGGAGGGACGCTTCCGGAACGGCCCCGCCGGCGAGGGCGAGACTTCCGGGGTCGAACCATTGCTTCCTTGTCCCGCCTTTATGTCGGCGCTTCGTGGAGGCGCGTAGTTGCTGGGCTGTGGACAGCATCCAGGAGGCTCCCCGGGCCCGCGGAAACGGGAGTAGGGTAGGTACGAGAGCTTGGGAAGTCCAGCCGCTGTGCCTTGTACACCCCATGACCGCAGCGAACGTCCCGCCTCCCCGAGCTCGTGTGTCCTCGGCTGTCGGGGAACCGCCTGGCGCCGGGGTTCCCTGCGGATACCTCCGTCAAGGGCCGTCTGTGTCCGTGGCCGCCCCGTAGTCGTCGCCCTGTGCGTTGTGTCCGCTTTATGGAGAAGAAGACCCAGGCTCAAAAGCCAGCCATTCCGAGGTCTTGACTCATTATGTAGCTGGACTGCGGGCGTCATAAGCGAGCCGATCGACTAGGCACGGATGAGGTAGTCTCCTGACCTCCACCTGGCTGGACTCCGAGCCCCAGTGCCCCAAGTTCCTGACTCAGCCTCAGGCCTGGGTGTTCAGGACAGTGGAACGTTCACAGGTCGGGGGGGTCTCCCTTTCAGAATCCAGTGTGATAAAACGTGGAGCGTGCAGGCGGAGGAATGTGCATGTGCGAAGACTCGGAGGTGAGACTGACCTGAGAGCATTCAGGAAAGTTTTTCAGTCTCCATTGCGGGTAACCGAGAGCGTGAGGATAGGAGTCCTACCTCTGTTCACGGGCCGAGGATGCTGGGAGCCACAGAAAATTTTCATTAGAAGATGGATGGCCATGATCTGAGTTAGGATTTTGAAACTATCCCAGTGGATCCCGCGTAAACACACTTAGCAGCCTTGTGGGAGAGGGGTTGTGGTGGGGCTGAAAGCAGGCAGCTTCATGAGGTTGGCTGCTGCAGGTATATGTCGGGTGGCCTGCTCAGAAGCAGGAGAGGTGGGAGAGATACTCAGATTCTGGATGCGTCTTTCAAAGTGGAGTCGATGGGACCTCCAGTTATACGTGGAGAGTGAACGTAGTGGCGGGTAAAGGACCACGCTAAGTGTTAAGATAAAGAATGAGATGGAGATTGGAGGTTGGTAGGAGGGGTACGTTTGGGGGAAGATTAGCAGTTGGATTTTGTACGGGTAGAGACTGAGTTGTCTGGAGGCCTCTAGGTGGAGGTGACACATGTGCCCGTGAACAGATAGGGGATTTTGATTTGACCTTCTGATGTCCAGACTGCAGTGCACTGGTGGCCTGGACCAGGGAAGATGCTGAGAATGGGATTTTGGAAGGAAACTTAGGTTGTTACAGATAGGCCTTGAGGTGAGTGTGGGGTGTCCAGACGAAGGACCAATAGCTGAGTAGATGAGGTGGGTGCAGAAAAAGAGAAGCATTGTCCAAACACCAATGGACATGGGGAGAGTGCATACCCAGGAGGATGGCCCATGCTCTCAGATATGAAAGGGCGGGCAGGTGTGTCAGGGGACAGGGTTTGGGAGACATAAGGGGAAGTGTGTGGCAAGACAGAGACTGGCGTGTCAGGTCCAGTGCCCGATGCTTAGAGCACATTCATGTGCCCCTTGCCTGCTGTTGCAGGATCCAGTGACCTTTGAGGACAAGGTCGTGTGCCTTTTTTTCGGAAGAAGTGGGTCTCCTTAGTGAGGCCCAGTGGGGCTTCTGCTGTGATATGGTGCTGTCTTCACCAGGTCAGGCTGCCAGTTTCCCCGTGAGAGGTGCTGCTGGCCCTAATGCTGTCCAATGTTCTGCTACCTATCCTCCTAGACTGCTGTATAAACAACCCCCAACACCTTTTGCCTTGGGACCTTGACAACTGTGGTCCAAGGTCAAAAATATCACAACCCGAGTAGCCGATCACATCCAGCTTGGTTATTTTCTGGTCTGATGAACCAGTCAGGGTCTGTGACTTTTCGGTCCCTCTATCACACCTCCTCCAGTGGAAGTTTCCTGCCAGCTGCCCCTTGTCAGCACCTTTACTGGCTTTATGGGCACTAACATGGTCATTGATTCAGGGGCCACTGAGCTTTTCTAGTGAGGCCTTCCCGGGGTGTTCATTTTGTGAGGTTCAGTTCTCCCAGATGCATAAGTAATCCTCATCCACCTTGGTCTGTCATGGGGTGAATCAACCCTGACCTGGGGCTGGCAGACCTCTCACAAACGCCGTGATCCCCCTTAAGAATTACTGTCTCCACCCACCCCAGTGCGGTCACCCAACTTGAACATCGAAAGGGGACCTGGCTGGTGGACAAGGTGTCTAGAATCAGTTCATGACCAGAGAGACCCATGGAAGACCAGTCCTGGTGAGTGCAAGACAGGTGTGGAAGGGCCTGTGGCAGTGGGCTCATCTCTTACCTGGTACCTGACCTGTGTCTTCTGTTGCCCTGGTATCAATGTGAGTACCCATGCCTCTTTTCTATCTTTCTGACACCCCATCCTAATTTCCCCTGACTTCCTGTCCCCTGGCCCACCCCTCTTGGTCCTTTGCCTCTCAGCCTCTCTCTTTCTCCCCTCTTATGGCCAGGTCCTCCATCATTGGCCTCCCCTTCACATATCCTTAAATAGTTCTTGAAAACCTGTTCTTCCATGAGCCTGACTTGTTCCCTCTGAGGAAGGTGGGCAACAGTGTCAGGGGTCCCAGGCCTGGACTCCCCTCACTGCACAGCATCTGTCTGTCACCAGACACTGAGGCCCTGCCAGCTCCACATTCTGCAGAATCCACAGAGAACTGACGCTGAAAGAGACACCTGATCAATGCACAGCAAATGGAGAGGTGTTCAAGGAGAGGTGTTCCCTTTTCTACCACCAAAAAAAACTTAAGAATGGGAAAAAAAAATCCCAAGTGCATTTTGAAGGCCTTCACCTTTGTCTCCATCCTGAGAAAGCAGGAGTACGTTCACACCTTTGAATGTTACATGAGAAAGCCTCCAGCCAGACCTCTATTTCCATTGAGCACCAAATTATTTGCCCCATAGAAAGCCCTTATGAGGGCAGGAAGTGTGGCCCAAAAGTTTGAGCAAAATTTTGCACTTCCCCCTCTACCAAAGCATTCACACTGATAAAGGACTCACAAGTGTGGAGAACAGGCATCTCCATTCAGAGCTCCACGCTTGTTAGCACCAGAAAATTCACACCAGGCGACAGTTGTGCAAATGCAATAACTACATGAAAACTTTCAGGAAAATATGAAACCTGTTTCATGCAGTCCCCATCGGAGAAAGGCATAATGAGAACAACTAGTGTTGGAAAGCCTCCTCTCAGAGATAATCCTGTTTTGCAGCAGCAAGTTACCACATTGTGAATGAAGTAAGTAGAAGGGCAAAAAGCTGCAGCTCCTGCCTGTTCCGCTTAGAACGCTTCACACTGGAGAAGGACCCTGTGTGTACAGCTGACCTGGGAGATGTGTCAGCCACACTTCCTCCTTCTCAGCGCCAGAAACCTCACTCTGGAGAGCCTTCTGAGGGCAGGGAATACAGTAAAGTCTTCAGCTCTCCACCCCCACCCCCCTTGTTTAACGTTTTATTTAAAATAATCAGCCTCTTTTTTTAACCTTATCAATATAAGAGAATTAACACTCAAGAAAGAGCCTACATGAGTAGCCTTCAGGCAGAAGCTGGACCTTGTATAGAAGGACCGCCACCAGAGGAGACACTCCAGGACTGCCCTGCGCATGGGGAAGCCTGAAGGGGCAGTGTTGTACTTTGTGACTTGCTGGGGGACTTTGGGAGAGCTGTCGCACCACTGGCTCTTAGGGAAGAAGCCCTTCTGTGTTTGATGGTCACCTCACAATTGCTCAGCATAAAGCAGCCCCTGTTCCCTGCTTGCAGTGCCCTGGAGGGTGATGGCCCTGCACCCACTGGCATGACATCATGCTGCTCTCCCATGACTGAGTAGGGCATGGACTTCACTCCTGCTCTGAGCAAGGGGCCTGATGGGATGGTTTCTGGGGGCCTTCTGGGTAAGGTTCCCATTATTCATGGACATTGTGAAGTCTGCATTTGATATCAGTGATGCCTTCATGGAGCTGCTTCAAGTACTCATAACATGATGGTTTTGTGCATTCCTGTCATTCAGCCCTTGTACTGGTTGACAGTGACTACATCACCAATTTACCTTTGATATTGCAGTCCTATTTAGTGGATGGAGTGAATTGAGAACATTGAATTGAGAGGTGCTCCCAAATTAGCCATTGGGGCCCCATAACACCTGAAAAAAGGCACAGCAGCAAGGCATGGAGCATCTGTGTCCAGCTGTGACTCAGTTTGCATTTCTTCCCGATGTCCCTGTGAAATGAAAGGATGGAAGCCTCTGTTCTGAAGCTTCTGACCTGGAGTTCTCCTGGGGAAGACAGTGTTTGGTCTGGAAGAAGCAAGATGATGGTCTCTGTTCCAGGGAATACCTCCCTCCAACAGTACACCCAGTATAAGTATACAATTTAATGATTTTTAATTAATGTAAAGAGTTCTGTAGCCATTATCTTACCCCATTCCCATTGCCCCAGAAAGCTCCTTTGGGTACTTTTATAGTCAAAATTCCCTCCCACCCCACCTCCCAACACCTGGCAATCACTAAATCTACTTTATGTCTCCATATAGTTGCCTTTTCTGGATATTTCAGGTTCATGGAATCATACAGTATGTCGCCTTTTGTGTCTGGCTTCTATCACTCAGCATAATGTTTTTGAGGTTCATTCATGTTATATCATGTATCAGTATTTTATTACATTTTATTGCTGAATGATATTCTCTTGTGCAGATATACCAGATTGTGTCCGTCACCAGTTGATGGACTTTTGAATTTTTTTCAGTTCTTGGCAATTATAAATAATGCTTCTAGGAATATTTGCTTACAAATCTTTGTGTGGACATATGTTTTTATTTCTGTTGGGTAAATGCCTAGGAATGGAATTGCTGAGTCATATGATAATTTTATGTTTAACTATTTAGAAACTCCAAAGCCATTTTCCAAAGTGACTGTGCCATTAACTGTACAGTACAATGGCATTAGATAAATTCACACAGTTGTGCAACTGTCACTCCTACACATCTCCAGAAATTTTTCATTATCCTAAACTGAAACTCTCTACCCATTAAGCAGTCATCTTACTGGTGTTTTAATCTACATTTTTTTTGTGAGTAATGATGTTGGGCATCTTTTCATGTACTTATTAACCATCTCTTTATCTTCTGTGATGATAATTGGGTTGTCTTCTTATCATTGAATCATAAAGTTCTTCACAGATTTTATATTCAGAATCCGTATGTATATACACAAGTATTTTCTCTCAGTCTGTGGCTCATCTTTTAATTTTTTTTTTAATTTTATTTTTATTTATTTATTTATTTGGTTGCACCAGGTCTTAGTTGCGGAAGGTGGGCTCCTTAGTCGCGGCTCACCAGCTCCTCAGTTACGGCACGTGGGCTCCTTAGTTGCGGCATGCGAACTCATAGTTGCGGCATGCATGTGGGATCTAGTTCCCCAACCAGGGATTGAACTCGAGCCCCCTGCTCCCCCTGGGAGTGTGAAGTCTTAACCACTGCGCCACCAGGGAAGTCCCTTAGTTTTTTTTTTTTTTTTTTTTTGCGTTGGGCGGGCCTCTCACTGTTGTGGCCTCTCCCATTGCGGAGCACAGGCTCCGGACGCACAGGCTCAGCGGCCATGGCTCACGGGCTTACTTGCTCCGCGGCATGTGGGATCTTCCTGGACCGGGGCACGAACCCGTGTCCCCTGCATCGGCAGGCGGACTCTCAACCACTGCACCACTAGGGAAGCCCCTTTAGTTTTCTTAATGGTGCCTTTTGAAGAGCAAAATTTTACATTTGAAGTATAATTTATTAGTTTTTCCTTTTATGTATTGTCATAATGTCATACCTAAAAAATTCTTTGCCTAACCAAAAGTCAAAAATTTTCTCTGTTTTCTTCTATAAATTTTATAGTTTTAGCTCTTACATTTGTTGTCTTTTTCATGGTAACATTTACATATGGTATGAGATAAGGATCTAAATTCATCTTTTTGCATGTGAATATCTAATTTTCCCAGAACCACTTGCTGAAAAGGCATCTTTCCACATTGTACCTTTGTTGGAAATCAATTAAGGGCATTTTGGACTCTCAAATCTATTCTGTTGATCTGTATGTTTGGCCTTATGCCAGTACCACATTGTCTTGATTACCTTAGCTTTATAGAAACTTTTTTTTTTTTTTAATTGGCCTTGCTTCGGCTTGCAGGATCTTAGTTCCCTGACCAGGGATCGAACCTGTGCCCCCTGCAGTGGAAGTGGGGAGTCCTAACCACTGGACCACCAGGGAATTCCCAGCTTTATAGAAACTTTTGAAATTAGGTAAGGTAAATCCAACTTTGATCCTTGTCAAAATTGTTTTGGCTGTTGTAAGTCTTTTGCATATCTATGAGTTTAGGATCAGCATGTTAGTTTCTACCAAAAATATCAGCTGTGGTTTTGATAAGGATTGCATGGAATCTATGCATCAGTTTGGAAGTATTGTCATTTTTTTTAACACATTGAGTCTTTTGTTTTGTTTTGTTTTGTTTTTTGGCTGCGTTGTGTCTTAGTTGCTCCACGCGGGCTTTTTTTTCTCTAGCTGCAGTGAGTGGGGGCTATTCTTCGTTGTGGTGCACAGGCTTCTCATTGCAGTGGCTTCTCTTGTTGCGGATCATGGGCTTCAGTACTTGTGGTTTGTGGGCTGAGTAGTTGTGGCGCATGGGCTTAGTTGCTCCGCGGCATGTGAGATCTTCCTGGACCAGGGCTCAAACCCATGTCTCCTGCATTGGCAGGCGGATTCTTAACCACTGTGCCACCAGCAAAGTCCCACACATTGAGTCTTCTAATCCATGAACGTGGAATGTCTCTCAGCAGTTTCTCTTAGCACTGTTTTATAGTTTTCAGAGTACAAGTATTGCACTTCTTTTGTTAAATTTATTACCATTTTAATCTTTTTTTTTTTTCCGGTACGCAGGCCTCTCACTGTTATGGCCTCTCCCATTGCGGAGCACAGGCTCCGGACGCACAGGCTCAGCGGCCATGGCTCACGGGCCTAGCCGCTCCGCGGCATGTGGGATCTTCCCAGACCGGGGCACGAACCCGTGTCCCCTGCATTGGCAGACGGACTCTCAACCACTGCGCCACCAGGGAAGCCCCAGGGAAGCCCCCCCCCATTTTAATCTTTTTTAAGGTACTGTGAATGGAGTTGTTTCATGAATTTCATTTTCAGATTGTTGCTAATATATTTTGGGTTTTATCCTGCCCCTTGCTAAACTTATTTACTGTAGAGGTTTTCTTTTTAAAATGGATTCCTGGGGATCTTTTTACATACAGGATCATGTCATCTGCAAATAAAGACACTTTTACTTCTTCCTTTCCAGTGGGTATCCTACTTTGCATATTTGCTCTCCTGGAAAAGGCTGAAAGATTCTATGTTCCAAATCTTTTGATTTGGCTGCTAAGAGCTCACCCAGGGAAGGAAGAGGGGTCTCTGAAAACATACCAGTGGTCCAGGAGGCGAGGCTCCTGCTTTCTTGTTCTAGAGGATATTTCACATCACACCCCCAGCCACAATGACAGGAAGCTCTTCTCCTGGGCTAGAAATCATGTCCTCCAGACACCAGACCCTGAAAGGCAGGGTCACCTTGTATTCCTGTAAGAGCCAGGTGGGTCTATTAAGTGGTAAAGGAACACTGGGTATGAGGAAATAGGGAGTGGGGGAGACTGGCAACCTGGAGTGACTCTGCCCTTTCTGTGGAGCAGTCATGAGTCTGCTTTGATGACTGAGTCCATGTGGGGTGAGGGTGTGCAGACTTTCTGAGGATCTGCAGACCTGCACCTCTGCCAGAGCCATCAGTTCAATATAGGGGAATCGGGACTTCCCTGGTGGCGCAGTGGTTAAGAATCCACCTGCCAGTGCAGGGGACATGGGTTCAAGCCCTGGTCCAGGAAGATCCCACATGCTGCGGAGCAACTAAGGCCACGCACCACAACTACTGAGCCTGCACTCTAGAGCCTGTGAGCCACAACTACTGAGCCCGTGTGCCACAGCTACTGAAGCCCACGCATCTAGAGCCCGTGCTTCACAACAAGAGAAGCCACTGCAATGAGAAGCCCACACACCGCAACGAAGAGTAGCCTCCGCTCGCCACAACTAGAGAAAGCCCACGTGCAGCAACGAAGACCCAACGCAGCCAAAAATAAAAATAAATAAATAAAAATAATAAATATAGGGGAGTCATTATCAATCATCTATTATAGGGCTTCCCTGGTGGTGCAGTGGTTAGGAATCCTCCTGCCAATGCAGGGGACACGGGTTTGAGCCCTGGTCTGGGAAGATCCCACATGCTGCAGAGAAACTAAGCCTGTGCGCCACAACTACTGAGCCTGCACTCTAGAGCCCACGAGCCACAACTACTGAGCCCGTGTGCTGCAACTACTGAAACCCGTGCACCTAGAGCCCATGCTCCGCAACAAGAGAAGCCACTGCAGTGAGAAGCCTGAGCACCACAAGGAAGAGTAGCCCCTGCTCGCCATAACTAGAGAAAGCCTGCGCACAGCAACAAAGACACAACACAGCCAATAAATAAATAAATAAATAAATAAATAAATAAATAATCTATTACATATGGGGGAACTGAGACTTTGTAATATGTCCAGTGGCACACAGCTAATTATCAGCTGTGATGTGTAGCTCCAGATTTTGTGTCCTTTACCAGCTTAGTATCTCTAGAACACCTATGGGGGTGCTGTGAGCTTTAAATAAATAACACGTTTTACATGGAAGCCATGTGCTTATTTGCCATCCAGATATCTTCTTTAGTGAAGTGAGTGTTCAAGTCACTTTTGACCATTTTTAAAAATTAGGCTGTGGGAGTTCCTTGGCGGTCTAGTGGATAGGGTTTGGCGCTTTCACTGCCGTGGCCTGGGTTCAGTCCTGGTTGGGGAACTGAGATCTCACAAGTCCTGTGGTGTGGCCAAAAAAAAAAGTTGTAAGAGTTCTTTATATAGTCTAGATTCAAGTCCTTTGTTAGTGTTTGTTTTACAGATTGTTTTCCCAGTCTGTGGCTTACATTTTCATTTTTTTGAGAGTGACTGTTGAAATACAAAAGTTTAAAATTTTGATGAAGTCCAATTGTATTTTTCTTGTTATGCTTTTTATGATATATTTAAGAAATTCAGCAAATCCAAGGTCACTATGCTTCCTTCTAGAACTTTTATGGTTATAAGTTTTATAGGTATGTCTATGATCAAGTTTGAGTTAACTTTTGCACATGACTTGAGGTATGGGTGGAAGTTTGTTGTTGTAATATATGGCTCTCCAATTGTTGATTTGGTTGGTTGAAAAAATTACCTTTTCCTCTGAATTGTTTTGGTCAGTTTTGGTACATGGAACCCAGAAGTCCACTTGGCATCTGGCTTCAGGCACTAAGTGGATCTGGGGCTCAACTAACGCTGCCTTCCTCCGTGGCTCATTCACAGGTCAACCTTCCTGTAGGAGTCAAGACAGATGTCAGTAGCCCCAGTTCCTGGATGCTCAGAGCCATAAGGGCTTTATTTTGGATGTTCTGGCACATGCACATGATCATGTACCCACAGACGCACGTGCATGCACACACAAACACCGCCCCCCCCCACACACACACACGCAGGCTGGCTGCCCTACACAGAGCCCTGTTGGGGAGACCACAAGGCAGGTTCAGGTCAAGGACACTTCACCAAATCAAGGACTCTTCACCAAAAGTCTTCATTTTACAGGATCTACACATCGCAGACCATTTGGGGTACAAAGGATTCACCTCTGATGACAGGTGTCTGCCCTACCTTGCTTGGAGGCCTGAGTCCCACATGTCTCAGCTGGACTTTAATTCTGATCCCAAGCCACTCTTCCATGTTGGTGGGAGGCAACTGATACACCCAGGAGAGTGGGCCTGAGCAGGCCAAGAGTCCCTGAATATCTTGTGATGCTAGGGATGAATTGGTACTCTGGGGAAATCAAACGATCAGAACCAACACACCTTTGTTCAGTATGTTCTGGCATCACCAGGGAAATATTAAGGTTCCAGTAAGTTGGCTGGTGTGACAGAGCCCTGGTGGGGAGAGTAGAAGGTAGGTGAAGGGCTTCACCCATGCACTGGGGGCAGTGTTATGAGGCCTGTCTAACCACAGCTGATGACACGGGTTCAAGGACTTGAGCCATTGATGATGTGTCCACCCTTTGCTAGGAAGCCTGAGGCCCCAAGGTTCAACTGAATATAACTCTGATCCCAAGCCTCCCAAGTTGGTGGAAGACAATCATTACACCCAGAAGGGATGGTTTGAGTTCAGGGGATTCCCTGACACCTTGGGATGCTGGGGAGAGCTCAGGCACCTCTGCCACGTGCTCGGCTGAGCACAGGCCTGCCAGGAATGCCATCCCTCATATGGTCAGTTTCAGGGAACTGGCAGAGGATTGGGGCGGGGGGCAGAGAGTCATCCTGAGTGGAGTAGCAGCAGTGCCACTGTCCCTGCTACATGCTGTGCAGTAAACACTGGGCCAAAAGCCTTCGTGTCTGGGGACCCCCAGGGACCCTTGGGCTCACTGAAGCCTGGTTTGCTTATTTTCTAAGAATCACAAGTGTTGGTCCAGGAACACATATGGAACCCATATATATAGTTTGCATTTATACATATAAACTGAAGTTTGGGGGAAATAGTTTTCAACCTTTATAAAATCAAAAGGTTCCACATAAAAACATGGATCTCTCACTCCTCTTGGAAAACCAGAAAATGGGGCAACCATATGTTGATTCCACCATCTCTGACCCCTATACCTGGGGACAGCTGTGCCTCAGTGGCAGCAGAAAACAGGAGACAATAAGGCCAATGGCCACCACACTCGCCTGGAATACTGACTGGGCCGCTAAAATCCTGGACTGCAGGACCTCCCTTCTCTCAGTCCCAGGGTTCCTGCCTTTGCAGTGTTGGCCTTGAAGTGAGCAGCTCTGGGAGGCTGTAGGAATCCAAACCACCTCAAGATTATTGTCTGGCAGTGAGCACCTCACCCCTGGTTACACCCCTCAAGTGGCATCACACTTGTTCTGGAGGACAAGGCAAGAGCATGCAGGACTCCCCTGTACAGCTGAGTCTCTCCTATGGCCAAGGTCACTGTCAGCAAGTTTGGCAAACACTACAAATCAGGTTTTCTCAAGTGTGTTGTTATTTTTTCCCCGAGAGCTACTGTTTGCTAATTTCTGTGGTATAAATTCCACCATGGCTATTTCAAGCTGCCCACTTGATGTTGAACACACTCAGCTCTTGTGAGTGGGTATGATGTGCGTGGCCCAGGCACAGCAACGGCCACATCTCCTCTGTCAGTCTTCCTGAGCTCAAACCCAGTGTGTCCACACCCACTTGTGCTTCTACCTGGCCCCCGTAGATCTTAAATCCAGAGATACCTGCCTACAGATTCTGGACATCAGGGGCCTTACTGGACCCATGGGCAGGTCCCAGGAGACATCCACCCCTCAACACTTTTGAGGGATGTGGGACATTCCCAGGAATGCTGTGCAGGAATTACTGGAGATTCCCACACCAGTACTCAAACCCCAAAGCTCTGGGCCCAACAAGTAGTCCTGGCACCCAGGATATAAGATTTGGCCCAAAGACCTTCAGTCTGTCCCAGGAGGCCTTGGGCTGCAAGGCAAATTAGGTTAAACTAGACTGCACGCTATTCCTTGCCATCCTACTATCTAAGTCTGGGCCCCCACAAAAGCCCTTCCCTCTCGGCACCATTAGAGCCCAATTCTGTTCTCCATCTCTCCCCATACACAATGGACGGAGTCTCAGGATTAAAGATGGCTTCAGCAATAAGGTCTTTATTATCACACTGTGCAGGCAGGCAGTTCCAAGGCTGGGTGATTTGGAGGCTGGACCAATTCATTGCAGGCATCATCTGTAGACTCAACAATGCCCATGAAGAAGGAAGCTTCCACTGGACGTCGTCAGACTCCAGTTCAGATCCTCCTGGAGAGAACTATGTCAGGGCAACGCCTGAGCCACTGGGGACAGGGGAGAGGTGGAAAATGAGGCCACCCCAATGGGCTCCCAACGTTTATGGCTCCCTCCAGGGAATGAGAACACAAGCCTGCATTCCCTGAGTATGTTGAGATGACAGGCACATGGTGTGGGGACCTGCCAGCTGGTAGAAGTGAGAGGGCATCTGGCAGTGACATAATCTGGCAAAGCACCTGGACAGGTTAGAAAGTGCAGCATAGCTCCTGCAAGCTTCCCACTTCCCACTGGCACTACAGCCAATCTCCCAGTAGGGGTGTGGGATGCACAAGTTTCAAATTTTGGCTGATGGCTTCCTCACAAAGGTTCCTTGCATAGGCGTTTCTCAGGAGTGAGTCCTTTTATGGAACAAGAAGGTCCCCACTAGTGCTTATCCACTCTTGCCACATTCCTAAGGCCTTTCTTTGGTGTGACCTTTCTGGGCTGAGGGAGGCTGGAGCTCTGGCTGAAGGCGATCCTATGTCCACTGCACTCAGATGGCTCTTTTCCAGTGTGACCTTTCTGGTGCTTAGAGAGGTTTGAGCTGTAGCGGAAAGCTTTTCCGCATTTGTTACACGCATAAGGCTTTTCTCCAGTGTGAACTCTCTGGTGCTGACTGAGAATGGAGCTTTCGCTGAAGGCCTTCCCACACTGGCTGCACTCATAAGGCCGTTTTCCGGTGTGAACTTTCTGGTGCTTAACAAGGTTAGAGCTGTAGCTGAAGGCTTTCCCGCATTCAGTGCACTCATAAGGCCTTTCTCTGGTGTGAACTTTCTGGTGCTGAATGAGGGCAGAGCTTTGACTGAAGGCTTTCCCACATTCGGAGCACTCGTAAGGCTTTTCTCCAGTGTGAATTCGCTGGTGTGGAACAAGGTTGGAGGGGCAACTGAAGGCCTTCCCACATTGGTTGCACTTATAAGGTCTTTCTCCAGTGTGACTCCTTTGATGCAGAATAAGTTTGGAGGTTTGCTGGAAGGCTTTTCCACATTCACTGCACTCAAAAGGCCTTTCTGTATTGTGAACTTTCTGGTGCCGGACAAGATGGGAGGTGTTAACGAAGGCTTTTCCGCATTTGCTGCACTCATAAGGCCTTTCTCCGGTATGTATTTTCTGGTGCTCGACAAAGTTGGAGATACAGCTAAAGACTCGCCGACACTGTCTGCACTCATAAGGCCTCTCTGTGTTGTGAACTTTCTGGTGCCGAACAACGTGGAAGCTACGAGTGAAGGCTTTCCCACACTGGTCACACTCATAAGGCCTTTCTCCAGTGTGAACTCTCTGGTGCTGAGTGAGTGAGTGTTTGCGGGTGAAGACTTTCCCACATGCACTGCAACTGAGATGCGCTTTTCCAGTGTGAACTTTCTGATGCGTCCTCAGGCTAAACAGGTGGCTGAACACCTTCCCACATTCCTTACACACATGGGATGTTTCTCCAGTGTGAGTTTTTCGGTGATGAACCAGGGTTGAGCTCTCCTTGGGGGCATTTCCACCTGCTGGGCACCTGAAGGGTCTCTCTTTGGCGTGAGCGATCAGGTGGTTGAGGAGTGCAAAGGCCTTCAGGAAGGCTTGTCCGCAGTCGCTGCACTTGAAGGGCTTCTGTGAGGCGTGGCCTCCCTGCTGTTGCTGCCAAATGGAGCTGGGTGGGAAGGCCTCCTTACACTCGGTGCTTCTGTGTGATGTCCCCTCTCTGTGGGTGGCCTGGGGCCAGAGGCCATGGCTGTCCAGGACAGCCTTAGCACACTCCCTGCATGTGAAGGGTTTCTCTTCACTGTGCTCCTTCTGGTGCTGGTGAGAGTTTTCACTGAGCCAGAAACCTCTCCCACATGCCTCACACGTGTACGGTTTCTGCCTGGGTTGTATTCCCTGGTGCTCAGCCAGGTGTAATATGTCTTTTAACACTGGGTCACGCATGTCACAGGTGTTGGCCTTCTGGATGGATGGACCTGCCTTGGGGGTCCTGGACTGGAGCACTGCTACATAAACACTCTGCTCATAAGATGCTTCCTCAGCCTCCACTCCACACCAATAATCTGAAAGCAGAGAAATGCCGGTGACATGTATGTAGGCTTTGTTGGGAGAGGGCAGCCCCTTCACAGATGTGTGTCTGACACATTCAGGAATGAGTCTGTAGATCAAGTCAGGGTGAAGTAGAGCCAGTGGTGCAGGACTGGGCCCAGGAAGGCCACAGAAAGAGAGGGCCCATCACCTGTGAGAACATGGGTGAGGTTCAGGCTGGGAGGAGAAGCAGAGATTCCAACTCATTCCTCAGCTTTCATCAGGAGAGGAGAGAGCTCTGCCAGGAAAAGAGGACACAGAGCCATGTGCACGAGCTCAGGAAAACCCAGAGCACCTGGTGCTCTGAGTCTACATGAAGACACACACACGTCATGACACATGGACTGTAGGCTAACCTGGGACAGCCCTGCAAAAGGAGGAAAGGCGGGGAATGGGGGAGAAATGGAGATCAGAGCAGTGAGGCTGTCCATCATCAGGGCCTAGGTACAAAAGACAAATGGCAAGTAGGTGGTCTGTCCTCAATGAAGAAGGAAGGTGCGGGTAGGGTGGGGCTACTGGCTCCAGCAACAAGCTCCAGCGGACACAGGGGAAGTACCCAGTAAAATGTGAGCCCACCACAATGTCACCTCTTCTCCCAGCTCCCACTCACCAGAGCCAGGCCCCCTCCCAGCTTTCTCTTGCTGTGGCTGCAGACATGGGCACCCAGGGTCCTTTGCCCTATTTCTGTGGTTGGGCAACCACACAGGACGTGGAAGATGCAAGTCCTGGCAGAAAGAGCGGATAAGGGGGTGGCCTAGCTCAGGGCAGCCTATCCGTTGACAGACCAAAGGGAGCTCGTGTCATGTTTGCAACTGGGAAGAAAACCCAGTGTTACAAAATCAGCTCCTGAGAAGTGGCTCCCAGGAACAGCCCAGTGGTCTCCACAAGCAGTGACCACATCGGTGTCTGCAGTCCACAGCACAGCCAGGAACAGAGGTGCCACCGATCCGGACAAATTTAGGTAGCCGGATTGAGACTCCGAACCCTGACCCCTTCCCCAGAAGGCTTCGGAATCAGGTGTTGGGGCTCCTGAGAGAAAGGAGCAGGCAAACACGAGGCAGGTGGTCCAGGGGAGGAAGCAGCGCCCATGCTCAGCTGAGGGAAGACAGAGCTGCTTCTGGGAGAAAAGGAAAGGCAGAGCCTAGGAGGCTGGGAGGGCCTTACCCAGTGAGGCCACAAGTGCCAAGTTCTCCAGCATCACATCACAGTACAGGTGCCTCTGAGCCTCGTCAAGGAGCCCCCACTCCTCCTGAGAGAAGTACACGGCAATGTCCTCAAAGGTCCCCCAGCCCTGCCATGATGAGGACAATTAAGTCAGCTAGACCAAAGGGTGGTAGAAAAACAAACAAAAAACAGTGCACAGATGAGCCCATACCGACCTAGATCTTTCACCCTGCATCATACCACCTCTGTGGTGGGCAGTCTCTGACCCCTAAAACATCCTCCCCAAACACTCCAGGTCACCCACATCCCCCAAATGCGATGTCGTGGGTGCCGCTGTCTCCTCATGTCCCATCGGTCACTGTCCTTCAAAGAGCAGGCAGGTAGACAGATAGATGCCATCTAAACCCTTAGCCTGGCATGTAGGGCCTCACTTCCTCCTGCTAGGTAGTTCCCCTGGGTCCCCAGATCCTGCCGCCCAGAAACACCAAACCGGAGGCCCCCTTTCTCCCAAAGGGCCCCCAGTACCAGATTCCAGTCCACTGACTCACCTCCTCTGCAGGCACCCGTCAGGCTTTGTATTGCACATCTCCAGCCAGACCCCACACCATTCCCTGGCCCACACAATGGGCATCTCCCAGCCACCCCACATGCCACTGTGCAAATGGCGTCCAGAGCCTGGCTACTTGGGGAGGTCAACCAGTACCCCTTCCTGACCCAGACTTCAAAGAATTCCAACTGCCAGGGGTGGCACCCAGAGTTTCCTTCATTGTTTCTGCAACTGGGCCTATTCCTACCTTTGACCCTCAGCCACCAAGGCCAGACATGGATCTCTGGCATGTCCTGGCCTCTGACTTTCTGCATGCTGTCACCTCCCCAGCCACTGTATTCTCTCCTAATGTATACTCAAAGTCCAGGCCCACCACCTCCCACCCCAGGCCTGCAACACTCCCAGTTGCCTGCCTGCCACTGAGCTAACCTGCCATCCTAACTGAAACTCACAGGCCCCACAGAGGGGGCCAAGGAAGGCTGGTGAGCCATAGAGAGGTGAATAGCCACCAGCCCCGGTCCTGCTGTCACCCACCTCCACCTACAATATGCCTCAGCCGCCACCCCAGCGACCGGGGGCCCCTTCTGGACCCTCCTCTCCCACACACCCCTTCCTTTGTGGCTGCTCCTCCCTTCACCTGAATTTGTGACACCCATCACCCCTGTCCAGGTACCCGAAGAGCCACCCAGTCCTCAGCTGCCCCCATGGGGCATCCATCACCATGCCCTAAAGACGCTCCCTCCTAAATCTGCACCTGAGTTCCACCTCACTTCACAGGCTGGCTACTGCCAACTGGATGTCTCCAAGTGGAATCCCTCAGCATAACTTAGACCTGCACTCAGAAGTCTCTGGGACATCTCAGTCTCAACATGCTCAAAATCCACCTCCTGATCTTCCCTGAAACCACTCCACCCACCAACTTCCCCATCTGAGCCAAAGCACTTCCACCTTCTAATCGCTGAGGCCAAAAGCCCACGGGGACATCCCCACCTCCTTGTCCTCTCTCTCTCTCTCCCCACCTCCACCTAAAATCAGGCTGGCTTAACTTAAAAGACAGATCTAAGCTCCAACCACTTCTCCCAACTCCAGTCACCGCTCTGGCCAAGCCACTGCTATATTAAGGTAGCATCCTTGTGTGCCTCCTTCTCTCTTCCCTCACTCTCACTCTCCTGTCTGTTTTCCACTCCGCAGCCCGAGGAAGCCTGTGAACACCTGGGTCAGATCACCTCCCTCTTCTGCTCCAAACCTTCCGTGGCTCCCACCACCCTCAGGTGACAGGCCAAGCTCTTGTCCACCAGGCACCAGGGAGACCTTCAGTTCCCTGAACACTCCCAACTGAGCTTCACCGCCAAGCATGTGCACAACCTGGTCCCTGTGCCTGAAACTGTTTTGCACGCCTTGTCCCGCTGGATTCCAGAATGAGAACCTTTCCACAAAAAACCTGGCCAGGACTCGGCACCTTGGGCTTTCAGTGACCCCAGGGTCCCAGTAGCGAAGATGGAGGGGCAGAGTCCGGGAGCACCCCCTCCCCTCTGTCGGGGGTCCCGGGCCATATGGGTAGGGGTCCGAGTGAGTGGGGGCTGCGGGGACCCTCCACTCACCCGCAGCGGGTCCCTCAGCGCCGCCGCCATCAGACCCAGGCGGGCCCTGCCGCTCCGTACACCCCCAGCCCCAGGCCGGGGGCCTCCCACTGCCTGTTGCACGCGGGGCCTCGGTCCCCACGGTGTAAACGCCGCCTCCAGGGACCGTGGGGACGCAGGACACCCCGTTACAGGACACTGCAGCTCGTACGGAGCCCGGAGGCCGGTCCCATCCTCCTCACTGTCCACCTCGGCCGGGTCCCGAGGAGGCGCCTGGAAAGCGGCCACGACCCAACACTCGGGTCCCCAAGGGCAGTGGAAAACGACCTGTCAAGAGCAGAAGGAATGCCAACAATGGCGACGCCGGAAGTTCCGCCCCCGCCTACCGAGAAGCCGGAAACAGCCCTTGTTCTGGGCTGTGATTGGTCCAGAACCCGCCGCCCCCGATGCCTTGTGGTCAATGTAGTTTCAGTCCTGCATTTCCACCCGACCCCCACTCCCCAGCGCGGCGCCCACACATTCTCCATTCTCCATGGCAACGCCAAGCTACCTCTAGAGGGGCGCTGGGAAATGGAGAGCTGTCTTTGCTTCCTCTTAAAGGGGCCGCTCCCAGGTTTCCTCCCGCGGAGATAGTTGTCCAGCAAGTGACCCGTGTCCTGGGCCTCGGAAAACCAGCCGTGAGGAGCCCCCTGGGGAACCACTTGTTGCCTTTGAGGGTGTCAAGTGAAAATACTATCTCCCTCATGGAGACTTTGTTTAGTAACCTTAAATGTCTCTCTCAGTGGTCCCCAAACTGTGGTCCCCGAATCAGCATCACTGGGGAACTGGCTAGAAATGCAAATTCTTGTCCCCCCCCACAGGGATGAGCCTGACAAGCCCTTCTGAGATTCTGATGCTCTAAATTCAAAGAATCAGCTCTAATTCAAAGTCCTGTGACAAATTTGGAAAATACCACAACTTTCCTCATGAGAGGTGACATGAAAAGTGCTTAGCACAGGGCCAGGCACGTGGTGCTACATATATGAGAGAGCTAGTGTTGTTATTGTCCTTATTGTCACCAGCATCATCATCCCAAGGCTCTTACATACACTGCCAGGGAGGGCAAGTAAGAGATGCCTGTCTACAGAACGCTTGTTGACACTGTCGCTGGAAGTAATCAATAAACAATCTCTACTAGGGATAGAAGACAGTTTTATTTGAGCCAAACTGAGGACTATAGCCCAGAAGACAGCCTCTCAGATAATTCTGAGGAACTGCTCCACTGAAGCATGGCACATTTTTATATCTTGTCAGAACAAAGAACATCGGACAGGTCAAGGATGCATTCCTTCAAGGTTTAAAGAAAAAAACAAAAGCAGGTCAGCATGCACACAGTCAATATGGCCTTGAGAAGAAGCTAGTCTTATCATTGAAGGAATACCAGCATTGGCATCCCGGGAAGGGAGGCATTTAAACTTTATTTTTAACACGGACATTCTTTACTTCTGGTCAATGCACCCTTTTCTTTAATGATTACAGCAGATGTACCATGTGTTTTTGATAGGCCACAAACAGGCTGTTTTAGTTAGCATAAAAAAGTCAAATCATGTATAAGCCAGTATGACTTCCCCATCCCTTAATATGTGAATATAAAATGCGCTCATTCTTGACTTAACGAGTAGCCAGGTAGGCAATGTTTAATTTTTTTTTTTTTAAGTATGCTCATGGTAGGCAGACTAATGCCTCCCCCTCCCCTCAAGATGTCCAGGACCTAATCTCCGGGAGCATGTAAATATGTTATGTTACAGGGCAAGGGGGAATTAAAATGATAGATGGAATTACGGTTGATAATCAGCTGACCTTGAGATGTGGAGATCATTCTGGATTATCTGAGGTTGGGAGGGTGAGATGAAACAATGTAATCACAACTGTCCTTAAAAGTGGAAGAGGGAGGGGAGGCGGTAGAGATGGAGAGAGATTGAGTCAGGGTGATGCAGTGTGAGACAGAAGTTGCCGTTGCTGGCTTTGAAGACAGAAAGACCCACAAACCAAGGAATGCTGGCAGACTGTGGAGTCTGGAACAGGCAAGGGAACCCATTCTTCCCCAGAGTCTCCAGAAGCAACACAGTCCTACTGAGGCCTTGATTTTTAAAAAAAATATTTAAATACTTATTTATTTATTTCTTTGGCTGCACCGGGTCTTAGTTGCGGCACACAGTATTTTCGTTGCCGCATGAGGGATCTTTAGTTGTGGCATGTGAACTCTTAGTTGTGGCATGTGGGATTTAGTTCCCTAACCAGGGGTCGAACCTGGGCCCCCTGCATTGGGAGTGCAGGGTCTTAGCCACTGGACCACCAGGGAAGTCCCGATTCTTTGATTTTAGAGTAGCCGACACAAGTGTCAGACTTATGACATCCAGAAATTTTTAATAATTTGTGTTATGTTTCTCTGCTTTCAAGGGCTCATGTGATTATACCGGACTCACCCAGACAATCCTGGATATTCTTCCCATCTCAAGATCCTTAACTTAATCCATAAAGTGGGCCATGTCAGTAACATATTAACAGGTTCTGAGGATTAGGATGTGGGCATCTTTGGAGGACCATGATTCCGCCTACCACATTGAACTCACATGGCTATTAGATATTTTAAAACAGGTGCTGGGACTTGCCTGGCGGTCCAGTGGTTAAGATTCTACGCTTCCACTGCAGGGCACACGGGTTTGATCCCTGGTCAGGGAAGTAAGATCCTGCATGCCGTACAGCACGGCCAAAACAATAAAATAAAACAGGTGCCGAAATTATAAAAGCAGAAGTTTCCACAAAGAAATCTGAAGCTCTAGCTCCTCCAGGAAACACACACAACAGAAGATCCCAACACCGTGTTGAAATTTCCTGCTTCCCTTCTCTGCCCTACGTTGGGCCAGCCATGCCTCTGGCCTGAGACTGGACAGCCATGAAGGTCACGTTTGCTAAAGTCACTGGGAACCCAGCCTGGACAACAGAAGCCTCCCTGGGTTTTGGCTGGAGGGGTGACAGCTCTCAAGAACAGGGCTCAGAAGACTGCAGAATACAGGACAACTTTATCTGCTCAGAAAGTGACCTCGGCCATTGTAGATACGAGTTTGGCCCCTGCAGGTCTCAAAGACAGTGCCCTTGCCTACTGGGCTCTGGCCTCCCCCATCCCCCGTTACCTATGCCCCATCATTCCCCATCTACATAGAGCTCTGACCTGCCCCTGTCAGTCTGTAGTGGTGAGCCTGGCTACAGGGATCTGGTGTTTCTGGCCAGGCACAGAAAGACGGCTTCATCTTCAGCTGGTGGCCACCCTGAGACGTGCCTGGGATGAGGGGCCTGCTTCCTTATTCTCTCAGACCACTGTACCCCGGAGATCATCTACTTCCGCCTCAGGTAAGCTCTGCGCGCACAGGGAACTCTGAACTCCTGGCCACAGTTCTTTCCCTGGAGGACTTGAAGCAGCAAGACCCCTTGGACCACAAGAGGATAGAGTGCCACCTGCTGCCCTCCCAGCCCATCCTCAGAGGCAGGTGGACATTGCTGTCGCCTCCGAGAGTCTGACCCCTGTGCAGGCTGGCAGTGACCCATGTCTGTTCTCTGCCTCCAGGGCCATAGCCCTAGCTCAGAGGTGATGTAACCAACCCGGCTTTATTGTCACACTGTCCGGAGCAGTCGGAGGTAAGGTGAGAAGTTGCCCCCAGGACATTACAGGTGCCCAGGGCAGACCTAACCTGTCCATGAAGCAGAGCAGCTTCCCCTGAGCTGCCAGCAGACACTTTGTGGGGCCCTTGGTCAGAGCGGGTCAGTTCCTGGCTACCACACAATTAGAGCCCCTGGGCCTTCTCCCCACTGGGGAGGGGCTCTGCATGGAGCCCCACCTTCAGCTGCTTCTGGTGTTAGCGGAGGCTTGGGCTGAACCAGGAGCCTCTCCCCCGTGTCCCTAGGTACACGGCTTCCTCAGGTACTGCAGCCAGGTGTCTTTGAAGATGGGTGCACAGGTGCCACTGGGGTGGGCTTTCCGGCTTTCACGGGCCGCCTGGTGGTCCTGGCCTGTGATACTGACCCCACTGGTAAAGATACACTCTGCCCAGACAGCACCCCTCCTCCCCTCTGGGCCTGATGGTGGCCCTGGGGGGTTGGGACTTCTTCACAAGTGTGTGTCTGTGACACACCCAGGAATAATCCCATGGACATCTTTGGTGGGGGGCATTATTCTGCTGACCAGGAAGGGGAGGCTGAACTAAAGGGCCTGACCGGAAGAGTGGGAAAAAGGAATGTGTCAGATGTGGAGGCCCAAGATGGGCCCACCCACCTCCACCTTCACCCAGCCCCCCATCCCTTCTCCACATGGAAGCCAAAGGGATGCTTATCAAATCAGATCAGGTCACTTCTCTAGTCACACATCTCCCCAGATCCCACCCCTCACCCCCCCAGGATAAAGGCCTAGCATGAATCCTTCTCCCCTAAGGCTTTCTGGTCCCACCAGAAGTAAAGAACTTCAGGTTTCCTGAATGCCCGCCTGCAGGCTTGTCTCCAAGCCTTTGCGCACGCTGGCCCCTCTGAAACAGGAGGGAAGCGGGCAGGGCACAACCTTTAAAAGGATGACAGGGCTTCCCTGGTGGCGCAGTGGTTGGGAGTCCGCCTGCTGATGCAGGGGACGCGTGTTCGTGCCCCGGTCCGGGAGGATCCCACGTGCCGCGGAGCGGCTGGGCCCGTGAGCCGTGGCCGCTGAGCCTGCGCGTCCGGAGCCTGTGCTCCGCAGCGGGAGAGGCCACAGCAGTGAGAGGCCCGCGTACCGCAAAAAAAAAAAAAAAAAAAAAAGAATGACACACAGAGGACATGACAAAAACTGCTTAGAACCAACTAGGTCCAAGATGGCAGAAGAAGATTCAACTTCCAGTGGACCTTGAGACTCATTTTATGCTCGCTGTAATACATTAGCTAAGTGACACACCCACCAGTGCCATGACAGTTCTGAGGCCAACCATAAAAGGTCAAAAAGTGGGTGGCGGCCCAATTCCTGGAAATCTCCACCCCTTCCCCCGACATACTTGGAATAATCCCCCCACTCATTAGTCTATGACATTACCCAGCCCATAAAAACGAACCAGCCCATATTTCGGGGCCTCTAACCTTCTGAGATGGCCCACACTCTGTGGGGTGTGTTTCTCCCAAGGCTGTTCTCGCCTTTTGAGACAGACCGCATTCTATCTATGGAATATGTTATCTGTCTAAATAAATCCATTTCTTACCTATCACTTTGTATCTCACTGAATTCTTTCTGCGATGAGACATAAAGAACCTGAGCTTCATTAAGTCCTGAGACCAGGTGTGTCATCTCAGTTAAAATACCGGGGGTTGGGGCTTCCCTGGTGGTGCAGTGGTTAAGAATCCGCCTGCCAATGCAGGGAACACGAGTTCGAGCCCTGGTCCGGGAAGATGCCACATGCTACGGAGCAACTAAGCCCATGCGCCACAACTACTGAGCCTGCGCTCTAGAGCCCGAGAGCCACAACTACTGAAGCCCGCGCGCCTAGAGCCCACGCTCCCCAACAAGAGAAGCCACCGCAATGAGAAGCCCGCGCACCACAACGAAGAGTAGCCCCCGCTCACTGCAACTAGAGAAAGCCCGCGTGCAGCAACAAAGACCCAACACAGCCAAAAATAAATAAATACACGAAATAATTTTTTTTTTTAAATACTGGGGGTTGGGACTTCCCTGGCGGCCCAGTGGTTAAGATTCCACGCTTTCACTACAGAGGGTGTGGCTTTGATCCCAGGTTGGGGAACTAGGATCCCCATGCCGGGCGGCACGGCCGAAAAAAGAAACCGTGGGTTCAAGTCCCAATCTGGGTTTAGGCTGGGTTCTAGTCTCGGCACGTGGGTTCAAGGTGAACCTCACGTGGGACTTGAACATTCTTTTTTTTTTTTTTTTAACATTTTTATTTATTTATTTATTTGTCTGCGCCGGCCCTTAGTCACCGCTGCATGCAGGATCTTCGTTGCGGCATGCGGGATCTTTAGTTACGGCATGTGGGCTCTTAGCTGCAGCATGTGGGACCTAGTTCCCTGACCAGGGATGATCCCAGGCCCCCTGAATCGGGAGGGTGGAGTCTTAACCACTGGACCACCAGGGAGGGACTCAAACATTCTTTGTTTGCTGGAATGGCAAGAAACATTCCCTACCCACAAATACATTATATTTTCTTCATTTATTTCAAAGTGAGCAAAATTTACACACAAATACTCCAAAATTGATGTTATCTCTTGCATTACAAGGATTTACAAAGAGTAGTGATACTGCAGCCAGAGCTGATATAGATGTTATAACAATCACTTATGACTTACCTAGGGAGGTAAGCAGGGAGGGAGACAGAGTGAATGAACTCGACATAGATTGGTTCCATATTAACTTACAATAGCCCTATACGGTGGGTACCACTACTGTCCCATTTTGTGTATGAGGACTAAGAACCCTGAAAAAAAGACCCTCAGAGTGAAACAACAAAGAGAAAACGTTTTACTCTCTGCCAGCAGTAGTCAGTCTGCATTGAGACTACCCTTCCATTTGATTTTACGTGTCGTACCCATGTAGGTTGCCCCCTCCCCCCAAAATAAAGGAACAGGGAATCAACACCATGACGTGCGGGGCAAGGCAAGACCTAGACGACCTAGGGACAAGTGCGTCTGGGAAAGTACTTTCTGCGCGGCCCACTTGAGCCAAGAAAACAGATGGTGGAGGAAGTCTCAGAATGATTTCAGACGCTAGAAAAACTTAGGCTAGGGCCTTGCGACTCGGCGTGGGGCTGTTCCCAACCATAACGGGACGCTGACCCGCGGGGGTCACACCCAGCCCTGGTGCGAGGCCCCAGGAAGCGGGGATGGGATGGGACCCCCGTCGTGCTCCGTCCCCGCTGCTGCGCTGGGCGGGGGTGGGAGGTGGGGGGGGGGCCGGGGGGGGGCCCTCCCGGGGCCTCAGCAATTCAGCCTTCACCCGCAGCGCTGACAGCCCCGCCAGGACCCCACCCCAAGCTCAGCCCGGAAGCCTGGCGCTGCTTCTGACTCCACTTCCCAGCGGCCCCGGCGGCGGCGCTTGGCCGTTGCCGTGGAGACCAGGCGCGCTCCGCCTACCGCGCCGGCAGCCAGAAGGCTCTGCGCGTGCGTCCGCAGCGCGCCACGGGCCAATGAGGGCTCACGAGATTGGACTTCCGGCGTCCGGGACTGTCACTTGGCTGCCGGCGTCGGGCCACGCCGGTGACGGCCGGAGAGCGCCGGGTCGGGGCCAGTTTTGCGGAAGGGTCTGGAGACCCGAGGTGCGGGCAGCAAGGACGTGCGGGCGAAGATCTGAGGCACGGGCAGCAGAGCCCGGGGGCCCACGGCCAGTCCCCGGCCTCAGTTTCCCGGGGTGCGGCGTGGGCGCCCCCCCGAGCCACGTGCTCTCCGGCCTCCACGCCGTCCCGACGCGGCGCCCTTGACGGACTGGGAGAGAGGCCCGGAGCCTGAGCGCCCGCACCTTTCTGCAGGTTCCGATGGCGGCGGCGCAGACAGACCCGGCGCAGGTGAGTAGCGGGAACCCCAGGCCCCCACCCACCCGGCTGCCTCCTCCATGGACCCGAGCCCCGATCGAGGGAGGCACTTTACCTAGACGTCTTGTCTTCCCTTCGCGCTTCGTCCTAGGCCCTGCTGTCCCGGCCGGTTGGGAGTGCATGCGTGGGATCCCCACTTCTGGCAGCTAAGGGGGTGAGGTGTGGAAGGAAGTTCCAGGGGGAGGGTCCCCCGTCTGCAAAAGCTGGGAGGGAAGCCTGAGTGTAGGCGCTTCCGGAACTGAGCTGCTCGGCGGGGAGAAGATATGTATGTCTGAAAGGGCAGGCCGAGGGTTTAAGACTATCCCGAGGGTACCGGGAGACTGGACATGCTTTAAGTTAACGATTTTTTAGGGTATTCCACCTATTGTTGAGTGGAGAACACAAGCAGAGGGGCGTGGCGGTGTGCAGGGAGGAGGCTACTGCCACAGTCCGGGCAGTGCAGGTGCGAAAAGCCGTTGGATTCTGGATGGATCTGCTAATGCATCAAGTGCGGGGTGTGTGGGAGTGTCGTCCTGCGTGAAGGGCCATTCTAAGGTTTTCCGCCGGGGCACCCAAAAGAATGGAGCTGCCTAGCACTTTCACAGGTCCTCCCCCAGGCAGTGGGGCCAGGATTTGGTAGCTGGTGCTGAAATTGAAAACCCTTGATTGTATCCTTGCCCTGGGACTGTGCCAGTGGCAACTGGCAGTCAATGGGACAGAGAAAAAAAGAACGGAGCTGCTGTAGACAAATTTAGGAACTTGAAGGGAAAGTAGGTTTCAGGAGGAAATTGGGAAGAGTCTGTGCTGTCTCAGAGTGGAGGTGTCACATGGACCTGGAATTGCAGATGTCCAAGGACAGAGTCCTGATGTTCCGAGTGAGGTAGAGCCTGGGAATCAAACTTAGGAAGAGGGCATCTCACAGACTCAGCCAGGGATAGGCATGGGCACTTAGGGCTCTAGGGAGATGAGGAATGGCTGGCAGTCCCTGGGGCTCTCAGGGGAAGTCTGGCAGGTGGCTGAGGGAAAGGAAGGTGGCAGCCAAGTGAGGAGGAAGTAGAGGGGGCCTGGCTATGGAGGAAGGAGGGACTATGGCTTCTTGTGTGCCCACCAGATCCTTGGGGCCACCCCTGTGGCAACTGGAGGGGATCAGCCAGTCCTTCAGGTTCAAAGAGCAGCCTTGAAATGTCAGGCAGGTTCAGCAGGAGAGGGTATCCCTACAGGGATGGGCACGTCCTGGGGGCTCTGCAGCTGGGACTTGTACAGTTACTTATGCAAGAGCAATGAGGGCACCCTTGGGGAGGCTCAGCTTGTGCAAAGGCTGGAGAATGAGTGGACGCCAGGGGCTGACCTTGGTGTGGCAGCCAGCAGAAAGCCAGGGGCTTCCTCTGGCTGCCTTGTGTAGAGTGGCCAGGTGGGGTTAAAGAGGCATCTACAGCCTAGATGGGGAAGGTGGAGGGGAGGGGTCCAGACAGGTGAGGGAAGTCCCATCTGCAGAGCCCTGGGGGAGGAGGGTGAGCATCTGAGGGACATGAGCGGAGGTAGCCTTTGGGGCAGGGAGCTGGGTCTCGGTTCACACAGCTATAGCTTAGATCATGTCCGTCTTCCAACTCTCTTAGGGCCTGATGGCCTTTGAAGACGTGGCTGTGTACTTCTCCCGGGAGGAGTGGGCGCTCCTGGATGCAGCCCAGAGGGCTCTGTACCGCCGTGTGATGCTGGAGAACTTCACCCTCCTGGCCTCGCTGGGTAAGCCCTGGGTCCTCCATGGGGAGCTCATTTGTTGCCAGGCTAGGCTGCCAGCACTGACCTGTTACCACCCGGCGGCCTGTGAGCAGCCACACGTCCTCTGGCTGAGTGTCCCTGTTAGCTGTGGTGCCTCTGTGCTCAGTCCCCTTCTGGTGCTGCCAACACGGTTCTCCTCACAGGAATCATCGAGCTGCTCCGAGAGCCCTGCCCTGTGATGCGACCTGGGGTATCCTCCACAGATGATGCCGTCCGTGGCCCACGAAGCCCTGACTCCTGCCATCTGCCAGGGTTGACCCCCTCACTTGCTTGTCTTCTCTCACAGGTCTCTCTGTCTCCCGACCCCGCGTGGTCATCCAGCTCGAGTGTGGCGAGGAGCCCTGGGTTCTCAACGGGACAGATGTGACCCTGGCCAGGAATGCCCAGAGGAGGCCGAGCCCTGGTGAGTGGGGGCTCAGGGGTGTGGGCTTGGGGCCAACCTATGGCCAAGCTTCTGTTCACCTTCCCTCCTGGACCCCGTCCTCTCCGGCTTCCCACCCAACCGACTCCTTTCACCATCAGCCTCTTCTGGAGGCTCCGGCTTTGGCTGGCCTTGAAGGGCCACCCCCAGGCCGTGGTGAGACCTGCTCAGAATCCCACCCTCAGCCAGGCTGTGTGGCCTCAGACCCTGCCCGTCTTCCCTCACCACCTCATCTGTGGGGCCGTTTGTTCCCGTGTTCATCGCTGAGCACTTGCCGTGGCCAGTCTCGTTCGCGGCACTGGGGACACAGCCTTGCCCAGATCGCTCCTGGTCCTGCCTTTGTGGGCCTGACCCTGCTAGAGGAGAGGCGGTCAGTAAGCAGAGGTGGTGAGTAAAATCTGTGCATCAGGTAGCCATGAGCGTCAGGGGCAAAGCCAGCTGGGGATTGCTCTGGGGACGGGCTCCGTGCAGGAAGGGGGTCTGGCCCCCGCTCCTCTCCCCAGCTTCCACGCCCGGTCCTGCGGGCCCCCTTGCCTACCCACGCGGCCTGTCTGGGATGACCCAGGCGCCCACCGTTTCTGCTCTTTCAGGTTCCCCTCATCTGGCAGAGGACAGAGATGTTTCTGGAGAAGCAGCATTGCCAGGGGCCTTCCGGGACGGCCCCCCTCTGGCACCGACTGGGGTTCTCCCCAGCCCTGGTGCCTCTGAGCGCGGGAAAAGCCTGGAGGGTCGGTGCGGTGTGTCCCCCTCTCGGGAGAGGAAACCCACAGGGGTGTCTGTGATCTACTGGGAGAGCGGCGAGGCCAGCGTCAGCCTGCGGCTGACCTCTTCTCTGCGGGCCCCACCCGGGGAGAAGGCCCTCGCAGGCCACGCTACTCCAGGCACGCAGCCGAGGGCGTCCGAGCGGCAGAAGCTGTACGCACGCGAGGCCCCGGAGAAGGCCTTCCCGGGCGCCCCAGAGGCCCAGGGGGGCCGAGGAACGGGTGAGGCTTGGCGCGAGCCTCAGAGGCTGCTCGCTGTCCCGGAGCCCCCGGCCTGGGCCGAACTGGGCGAGGCCCTGCACACTGGCCCCGGCCTCCTCTCTGGGGAGAAGCCCTTCGAGTGCAGGGCGTGCAGCAAGGTGTTCGTGAAGAGCTCGGACTTGCTGAAGCACCTGCGCACCCACACCGGGGAACGGCCGTACGAGTGCGCGCAGTGCGGCAAGGCCTTCAGCCAGACGTCGCACCTGACGCAGCACCAGCGCATCCACAGCGGGGAGACGCCCTACACCTGCCCGGCCTGCGGCCAGGCCTTCCGGCACAGCTCCTCGCTCGTGAGGCACCAGCGCATCCACACGGCCGAGAAGGCCTTCCGCTGCGCCGAGTGCGGCAAGGCCTTCAGCCACCGCTCCAACCTCAGCCAGCACCGCAAGATCCACGCCGGGGGCCGGCCCTACGCGTGCACGCGCTGCGGCCGCAGCTTCTGCCGCAACTCGCACCTGATCCAGCACGAGCGCACGCACACGGGCGAGAAGCCCTTCGCCTGCGCGCTCTGCGGGGCCGCCTTCAGCCAGGGCTCGTCGCTCTTCAAGCACCGGCGCGTGCACACCGGCGAGAAGCCCTTCGCCTGCGCACAGTGCGGCCGCGCCTTCAGCCACAGCTCCAACCTCAGGCAGCACCGGCTGCTGCACACGGGAGAGCGGCCTTTCCGTTGCTCGGACTGCGGCAAGGCCTTCGCCAAGGGCGCCGTGCTGCTCAGCCACCGCCGCATCCACACGGGCGAGAAGCCCTTCGCGTGCGCGCAGTGCGGCCGCGCCTTCCGCGAGCGCCCGGCCCTCTTCCACCACCAGAGGCTCCACACCGGTGAGAAGCCAGCGCGGCGGCCCCGGGCCGGCCCGCTCCCGCAGGCCAGGCCTCCTTCGGGGGCATCGTCTGAAGGCACGCTGGGGAGGGAGGCCGGGCCCGCTGCCGCCTCGGGCCCAGCCACGGTTCCGAAGACGGCTGCCCCTTGAGGTCGCAGCCCCAACCTTCCCCGGCTTGTTGTGGGTCCCTTCCGTGGGTACGGGGCCCCGCCCTCTGCAGAGCCACGCTGTGGAGAAGCTCTGCGCGTGCGCTGCCGTTCCCCCTGCACGTGGTGACAAGATTTGCCTCTTGTCAGCCACAGCTCGCTCCTCCAGCCCAAGCGGTCACGCTGCACAAAGGTCGCGGGGGGGCCGGCCCGGTGCTGCCAGTTCGCCCGTATTTTGACTGTGCGCGCGAACGGGAAGCGCCGGGGCGGGGCGGGGCGGAGGTGGTGCTGAGAACTTTCTGAGGTTTACACTGAACCTGCAGGGTCTGTGTGGAACCTCTCCACCCCCACCCCCAGCGTTTTCCGCCGGCCCTCGGTTCATCCAGGGCTTCCTGGGAACAGGCCCAGAAGACAGGAAGTCATGGGGGAGGCAGGTACTGGCTGCGGACAAGTGGCTGGGCTCTGAGCCTCAGCTCCCTCCTCTAGGGAAGAGAAAAGATTCAGCCCTGCAGAGGGTATTTGCAGCACCCTGACAGGCAGCATCTTGATAAGGGCCGATACGTGCCGACTACCAGCCCCCGTTCTGAGCGCTGCACAGTTTCTCCTGACAGCTCTGTGAGGTGGCTGCTGTGGCCGGTATCCCCACTTCTCAGATGAGGAGACTGAGGCACAGAGAGGGGACGTGAGTTGCACAACAGCAGGGCCACTGGCCCAGCATCCAGAGAGCTCACCACTTTACCCTCACACTTAGCCTGCCAGCTCTGAGGGCTGGGTGAAGCCTGCCTGGCTTCCTGCTCCTGGCGGGCCCTCAGGAGGTGGAGGAGGGTGGAGGCGGGAAGTCCCCGGGTGAAGGACAGAGATTGAGAGTGACGGTTCCCCAGCTGTGCTGGTGCATTCAGAGCGTGGTCCAAGCCTCAGCTTCGGCCGTGTCCTGTCGTTACCGGAGTCAGCGATACAGGAGCCTTTCCATCCCCACCGCCTTGACTGGAGGTGACCATAACAACAGGTGCAGAGGAGACAAGATGGGGCTGCTTGGTTCTCTGGGGTCCGGTGGCCACGCGCGTGCCATTACCTAAGGCCGTGTGTGGCGCCCTCCCAGGATCCCCTCCCCAGTGTGACACATCCCACAGGGCGGGGACACCGAGGCAGACAAGCTGGGTGGGGGACTGGTTGGCCTCTTGTGGCCTTCAACAGACCAGCCCCACCTCCACCTCGGGGCTCACCCGCAGGGAAGTTAATGGCGTTTTTACCGGGGGTAAAAAAAAGACTAGAACTTACAGCTTGGAATGGTTGGACCTTGTAAATTCTTGCACGGCACTGTGTAGGTCCACAGCCTCAGCCTCCAGGTCATGGTTCAGAAGGTTTTAACAAGACAGAGTCCAGAGAGGCCCTCTAATAAAGGTTTCTTTCTGAAAACATGCGAGTGGTAGCAGCCTGAAACCGGTTTCATCCCCGCACGATGCAAACGCGGCATCGCACAGCTGCGGGCACTTGGCTTCAACCCTGGTCCCTTGAGAGGCCGCAGGGTAGAGGTGCAGCCTGTCTGCGGCCCACCGAAGGTCTGTGTCCCCTTGGCAGCCAGGAGACGTGGACAGGGTGGGGCTTCCCTAAGCAGCGGCTCTGTTGGGACGTGAGCCTTCCTGGATCCAGGCCCTGGAATCTGAGGCAGGGGGCACATGTGGAGACCCGAATGGTTGACCCCATCCCAGTGGGTGCTCCAGTTCAATCACCTCAAAGACCTCGCAGGTATCTGCCATTACCAAAGAGCAGAAACGTGACACCCCCAACTCTCCACCTGCCAGCAGGGTTCCACCCCTGAGACCTCACAAGTTCCTGCAAGGAAAGGAGACGTGGGGGTAGGGAGAAGAGTCACACAGGGCCAGGCTCCCCAGGACTCCTCAAGGGCAGGTACTCTGAGCCATTGTCCGCCCCTCTTGGGGCCCATCCTCTCTCTGACCTGGTCCATGCCCTGGCCTTGCCCTATTTCATCTTCCCCCAGGCTGGCCCCCATGAGGGATTCTTGAGCAGCTCACTTCAGGGTCAGTGTGGATGGCTATGAGATGCAGACGAACCCCACAGAGCTTACAGAAGGCTATTGTAGGGAGCCCATGGGATTCAGGAGCAAAGGAATGTTGAACATCAAGTGGATGCCCAGAGAGTCACTTGCAACCTTTTTTGCATCTTGGACAGAAGCTCTATCCTGTCTCCCCACCAGCCTCCTCCCTGCTTCACTGAGCCTTTCCTGCCTGTGTGCTTGGCCCCTACTATCCCTCCTTTCCTCCACCCTCCCCGAGTCCACCCTCCCAGCACCCGGGGTGGTCAGAGGCTCCAGCCCTGTTCCTATGGGAACAGCAACCATGAGCACCCACCTTCCCCCACGCCTTGGCCCCTAAGTTGTCCTCCCCCAAACCTTTTTGGTCATGTTGGGCCGCATCCTGCCAGGCTGACCCTTCCACTCAACCGTGAACGGGTCATGACTATAAAAAGTATCCGTGCGCTTTCTGGGTCAAGATGATGGACTGAACACATGCATCTCACTTGGTCCAGAAGCCCACTGAAACCACAGAGAGCACTTAAAGCAAACGCTTGACAATTCCCTGGCGGTCCAGTGGTTAGGACTCTGCGCTTCCACTGCAGGGGGCTCGGGTTCGATCCCTGGTTGGGGAGCTAGGATTCCGCAAGCGGCACGGCCACTAGATAAATAAATAAATAAAATTAAATTAACTGTAACACAAACCCACAAGTATGAGGATGGTAAAAGAGGAGGCAACGGCATTCTGAAGCTAGAAGTGGTTGGGGGTGGGAGAGCAGTCACTGATTTGGGGAAAGCCAGATACTGAGTTGGCGCTGGCGGAAGGGGAAGGCGATCCCATCAGGCTTACGCTGCAGAATTCCAGAAGGCTTGAAAACCAGCAGCCCCCTGGAAGGGGAGACCCAAAACAAAGACAACTGAGTGGGAGCTCCTGGAGAAGCTGTTAGAGCTCCAGCTCTTCCCACAGGGTAGATGGTGGAAGAGTCCTTTCTGGGGAATCCGAACAGTCCCAGAGAAAAAATCAAATCCCTGGTAGCCAGGGATTCCTAGGTATTAGAAGAAACCAAAACAGGCAGGCAGATGCACCTTAGGATCGAACAAATAAGTCATGGTTCAGCAATTTGATGTGTGAAAGTAAAACACCCTGACCCACAGTCAGATTTTAAAAACAATAACATCGTCTACTGATATAAAAATAAAGGTCACCCTTACTAGTTCTGGTCTCCAAAGTAAATAAAAGCCTGAACACGTCCCATAATTCTGGACAAAAACCTCCAGACCTCACTTTGCAGTACTGATCTAGCTGAAGGCATGTCTGAGACTCTGAGGGTATAAATCATGGAACAGTTTCTTGATCAGGAGATGGGTGCCTGCTGTCCCCGCATATCTGCACGGCGCTCAGCAGTGGTCGAATGAAGGACCCCAGCACCATCCTCGCTGGAGAAATTCCCGGGGATGGCGGAGAAAGCCCATAGGTTAGGCCAGCCTTCCCGGTAGGACCCTGCTTCCTCCTAGGACCATCGGGAGGCGAGTCTCGGCGAAACAACACTCCCCCAGGCCGCGACTTTCGGCCTCCGGGGAGGGCAGGGCAACTCTCGGCCCGTTGTCTTGGAAACAGCTGGAGCAGGTTGGTTATGCTCCAGGGGTTACCAAGGCATCCGCCGGGCGACCAGAAAGAAGCCTCAGGTAGGGCGCTGGGGGAGGAGCCTAGGCGGAGCGCCAACCCTGATTGGCCGAAAGGTTACGCTCCTCCCCATCCGTCACCTCCTGCCAATAGGCGCCGGGCCTGTTGTGCACATGCGCAGGATTCGAAGGTCCCTTCTGTCTCCGCCGTTGGTGAGTCCTAGGGCGCGATACAAAGGAAGAGCGGCTGCCGGGGAGGGGAGGGAGTCCCCCAAACCCTGCGACTCTGCAGATTCCTCTCGGAGGGATGGGGCGCCTCTCAGTCGTGAGAGGCCTCCGAAAATGATCATCTACGGGCGGAGGCCGCGCCTCTCTCTGTTTGCTGAGGCTCATGGGAAATGTAGTCCGAAGGGAGGGGGCGCCGCCTTCGGAGCAGACGTGTGATTGGCCAGGGCGGCGTCGCCAGGGCAACGCGCGAAGGGCTCACCGCCGGGTCCGGGGAGAGGCGCGCGGGACCGCGTGGGACTACTTACCCGAAGTGGCCTCGGGTGGCCGAGGTGAGCGCCGGCCGGCTGGGTGGGCGTGGCCTCTCCACTACCTCCCGACGTGCCCCACCTCCGAGCCTTCTCCCGGGCCCCTCCTCCCTTCCGGAGCCCCGTTCCTCTCCTTCGGGAAGACCTGCCCTCCTTTCCTCTGTGGAAGGCGGACTCCAGGAGTCAGGCCTAGTCCAGCCTGTCGGACAGGCCCCCCCCACCCCCAAAGTGGGCGTGTTTCACTCCAGACCCTCTGCAGGGCCGGGACACAGTTGCCCGTCCACCGCTCCACACAACTCATGATTCGGTTTTGCTTTGCTTCTGCATTTCACACGCACGGTCCATACCGTGTGAGTCATGCACAGCTCTCCGCGGTCAGCGAGCACGGTGTCTCGGGGTCCACATCAGCCCCTGCCTCGAGCCATGGCGCAGGCCAGCCCCTCAGAGTGCCCCTCTTGGGTCAGCGTGTCCCGGAGATGGTGGGAACAGGCAGCCTGGCCCCAGTTCTCACCCTGGATCACGGCCCCACCGCCTCCCTGGCTACCCGCTCTCTCCGCCGCGGGGGCACCTGCCGGGGCTCCTCAGCCTGGCCCTGGAAGCCTGTGCTAACTCTTCTTGCCTGCGCTCCAGCATCATCTCCCGACAGACAGTTCCCTGAAGTTTCCTGGAAGCTCCACTGGCAACTCGCCTCCTAGTGTTGCTTCCCTCTGCTCTCATTTCCAGCTCCTGTGGCCCCTCCCTCCGTGAAGCTTTCCCCAATTCAGCCGCAAGCATCCCACACCAGGGTCCGCTCTGTCACAGCCTCAGCCCCCTGGGCTGGGCCTCTCTGCACAGTGCCTTACCCTGGCTGTGGCCTTGTGGCTGGCACCCTGACCCCTCCTTTCCTGCAGGTCCCCCTTGGTGGCTCCAAGAAGACTCCCGGCACAACAATGCCATCCCCACTGGGCCCCCCGAGTCTGCCCTCTGTGGACCCCGAGGCCACCCTGGAGGATCCTGAGGCAGCACGCCAGCGCTTCCGGGGCTTCTGCTACCAGAAGGTGGCCGGTCCCCGCGAGGCGCTGGCCCGGCTCCGTGAACTCTGCCGCCAGTGGCTGCGGCCCGAGGTGCACTCCAAGGAGCAGATGCTGGAGCTGCTGGTGCTGGAGCAGTTCCTGGGCGCGCTCCCCCCTGAGATCCAGGCCTGGGTGCGGGGCCAGCAGCCAGGCAGCCCTGAGGAGGCCACTGTCCTGGTCGAGGGCCTGCAGCATGACCCTGGGCGGCTGCTGGGCTGGGTGAGTGTGGTGGTGTTGGCTTCTTGGAGGGACAGAGTGAGACTAGCTCCCCGATGACTTGCCTCTCCCCCTCAGATTACAGCACATGTCCTGAAGCAAGCGGTACTCCCAGCCACACAGAAGACAGAGGAGTCTGTGGGGAGCTCCCACCCTGCAGGGACAGTGGAGCCCCTAAGGGCAGCCTCTGGGGAGGGGTCCAAGGATGCCCAGATGGAGGGGAACGCCCAGCTCAGCTGCAGCGTGAAGGAGGAGCCTGATGGCTACGGGCAGGAGACGGGTGAGAGCGGGGGTGCGCGAGGGCTGGGGCCTCCTTGAGAGAGTGCGAACGTCCCCAGCTAGGGCGGGGAACCCAGGTGAGGTTGTGCTGGAGCTGGGGGCTCCTGGAGGGAGTGCGGGTGTCCCCACCTGGGAGCGGGACCCGCAGGGACTGCAGACTGCAGAGCGGGGTCCCCGGGAGGCCGGAGGGAAGGGCTGGCTGCCTGCCCGCTTGCTGTGTGCCTGGCACACACAGAGGACTCCTCCCTGCTGCCGAGGAGGGCCCAGGCTGCGACGCCAACGCCAGCTCCTCGCCTGCTCTGGCTCACGTGGGAGCCCCTGACCCCTGTCTGCCTTGCTTCCTAGCACCGTCCAGCCCCCCACATCCAGCCCGGTCCCATGAGGGGCCCGCTGAACAACAGGAACCGACCTCCGTGCCCTTCCAGCCACCCAGGATTCCGGTGAGCAGCCCCTGCTGGCAGGTGCAGGCCCACAGTGGGAGGAGAGTGTCCTGCCAGTTGTCCAGGCTCCTCGGCCAGCACTTCTTGTGCTCTTTGCTCCCCCAAAGTGGAGTTGGTATCAGGGCACTCCCTGCAGGTCCTGGGGGCCAGGGGGACAGACCAGTGCTTGGAAAGGATTTTGGCCTCAGGTAACAGGGATTCTGGTTTGGAGTGACTGGAACTGGCAGGGGTTGGCTTCCCACTTACAGAGAAGCCAGTCAGGGGGTTGACAGCTCCCAGCAGTCCTGAGCTGGCACCTGGGGAGGGGACAGAATGACCAGAAAAGCCTGAGTGCCACCCAGCAGTCTGGCCTCCCCTGCACACCTGAGATCAGAGTGGAGACACTCTTCTCAGGGAATGCCCGCAGCTCCCCCTCTGCCCGGGCTTTTCTCCAAGGCCAACCAGCCCTCAGCTGCGACCAGCTGGGCACGGAAGCCCCTGCCACCCAGAGGTCTTGGTTCCTGAGTGTGGGCAGCAGGGGTCTTGTCCTGTCCCAGCGACGCTTCCTAATCCGCTCCACGCTGAGAAGTCGCGCAGGACCCAGCCACAGCCTGAAGGCATGGTTGCTTTAACCGCCGGCACCCGGGAGCCAGCCCAGCCATGTCCTGAGCGGGAGGCTGTGCCTGGCCCTCTGCGGCGCCTGCCTCCCTGCAGCCCGGTCCCCACAGCCAGGGATGCTGAGGCCCGTGGCGTTTCCCCAAGGACGATCTCCATTACCCTTGAAACCAAGGCCTGGGAGAGGTGCCTGGGGGTCCCTGCATTCCCCTGGCCTTTTGCTCTCGGTGCAGCACACACTGTTCAAGGCCCCTCCTTGATGGGTCCTCAGCTTCCATCTGTGCGGCCAGAACATGGCGGGGGGGGGGGGGCAGCTGAGGGGGACTGGTGCATCCCCCAGGCGAGCCAGAAGGCAGCTCCCTTCCCGGCCCTGCATCCCCAGCACTTACAGGTTCCCATCTCAGCTTCCCCTTTAGCCCCACCCCCGGGCAGGTGAGGGTGGTTTACTTGCCGCTCCCCAGGTGCTTAACAAGGCTGTGCCCGTGGGATGGGTCGGGTGGGGTGCGGGGTAGACGGGCCTTCTGTGGGTGATGGGCCGCGTCCCTGCAGGAGGAGTGGGGGCTCCTGGACCCGTCACAGAAGGAGGTGTACTGGGACGCGATGCTGCAGAAGTACGGCACGGTGGTCTCCCTGGGTGAGGACCCCTCTCCTCTGGGTCCTTGCGCACACCTTGCCTCCCGGCGCTTCCCAAGCCGCACCCTGGCCACCCGCCGGGGCCCCCACCCCTGTCCCTCATTTGTGCGAACCCCTCACGCCCCCGTGCCAGGGCTGGCGCCTGATGGGCCCCCGACCCCAGCAGGGTTGCCGTGCCCCCTGCCGGAGGCGCGCACTGAGCCGGAGCCGGAGGCGCTGAGCACCGGATCCGAGGGAGCGAGAAGCCTCCTCCCGGGTGAGTGGCCTCCCGCTCTCCGGGGGCGACGGGGGCGGGGGGCGGGGAGCCCAGGCTGCCCCGCGCCTGGGGGGCTGCGGGCGGAGTCACCGGGCGACCTGGCTCTGCCACCTCTGCCCCCCCCGCCAGGAGGTGAGAGCGAGAGCTCCCGAGAGGGCCGGCCCGGCTGCCCGGAGGCCCCGCCACCCGCGCGGAGCAAGCCCTACATGTGCGCGCAGTGCGGCCGCACCTTCGACTGGAAGTCGGTGTTCGTCATCCACCGGCGCGCGCACGCGGGCGGCCCGGGCGCCGAGAAGCAGCCGGTGGGGCCGCCCCGGCGCGCGCTCCCGGGCCCGCGCAGCTACGCCTGCGAGGAGTGCGGCCGCAGCTTCAGCTGGAAGTCGCAGCTGGTCATCCACCGCAAGGGCCACGCCGGCCAGCGGCGCCACTTCTGCGGCGACTGCGGCCACAGCTTCGACTGGAAGTCCCAGCTGGTGATCCACCGCAAGAGCCACCGGCCCGAGGCCCCGTGAGCGCTGGAGGGGCAGCCTCGCCGGGGCCCCGGGCCCAGCCCGGCCCTGCTACTCCACTCCGCCGCAGCCTGGAGAACTGGAGGCCGCCCAGGGCAGAGGTCAGAGTCCCAGGAGGGTTCCCCCGTCCCCGCTCAGTCTCCCCGCAAAGCCGCGGCGCCCTCCTCTCCTGTCTCGCCCACCCCACATTTCAGGGAGAGAGGCCTGGGCTCCAGTGCACCGCCGCACCGGACCCGCGGCGGGCAGGTGACTTCCAAACCCCTTCCTGTGACGCGGTGCAGGCCGGTGCAGAAAGCCCAGGAGGGCGCAGCCTGCTTCTGTTTGCAGGCAGGTGGAAGGCTAAAGTCCGTCCACTGTGCGTTTTAGATTTTTAACAAATTCCAGTTTTATCCTGGAGAAGCTTCTGCGTAAGAATCCTGGTCTCTGGTCTCTGCTGGTCAGATCAGCAGCCCCTGCCCTTCCTGCCCGGCAGCTGGAGCTTCAGAGCCGCCTGCCCACGAGCAGGGTAGGTGTCCGGCTTACCTGTTCCTCGGCCACACACATCACTCCCTGGCCTTGTCCTTCCAGCTGTCGAGTCCCAGCCTGAACGGACATTAAGGGAACTTCTTTCCAAGTCTGGATGTACAGGCATGGCGTCTGAGAACGGATGTAACTCAGGCCGTGCATGCTGGCAGCTCAGTGAGTCACAGAGCGGGAGGGCGGAGTATCAGCTGCCCGCTGCCCACGGCAGCCCATCTGTGGGCATGCAGGACTTGGGCCAGTGTACTGTAGTACTTTCCCACTGTTGCTCGAACGAACTCGGTGGCTTGAAACAACACAGAACGTACTCTCTTAGGACTCTGAATTGGGTCTCACTGGATCCAGTCAGGGTGTCAGCATGGCTGGTTCCTCCTGAAGGCTGTAAGGGGGGAATCCACTTGAAGGCTTCTTCTAGCTTGCAGAGGCCGCCGCGTTCCTCGGTGACGGCCCCTTCCTCCATCTTCAAAGCCTGCGGTGGATGGTTAAGTCTTATGCTGCCTCCCCCGTGTGAGGACCCTCAGGGTTACACCTACGGCTCCCCTGGTAACCCATGATGATCTCCCCATCTCGGGGTCACATCTCATCCATGCCCTACCTACACACACCTGATCTCATCTGCAAAATCCCTTTGCATGTGAGACAACATTCACAGGTTCCAGGGATTAGGACATGGATGTCTTTGGGGACTGTTATTCCACACCCTTCTCTGTCACCTTCCTGCTCGGAAAACAAGGGACATTGTCGTGGGAAGTGGTTTCAGGGAGACAGGTGCACCCACAGAAGGAGCCCTCTGCAGCCTCGGGCTCATGCAGGGGTGGCAGGTGGGTGTTGAGTGTGGCTGTGACCATGGTTACTAGCGGAGGTGGGGTGGACACCTGGGCTGCGTGGGGCGTCCTTTCTGCAGCCTGAAACTGGGAAGGAGAGGCGTCCATCTGGAGGACCCGTCTCCTCCATCCCCAGTCTTATGAGGACCTTTGACCTGTCGACCGCACTCAGGCCTGGGGAAGCAGAGCCAGGCTGGAGATGGACCTGGGCACTGGTGATCTTGTTACCGAGTCCAAGCTTGTACTGCTGGCCGCACCACAGGCCAATACATTGAGAGCCGAGTTGTTGAGGCGAGGAATAGTGACGTTATTCAGAAAGCCAGCAGACTCGGGACTTCCCTGGTGGCGCAGTGGTTAAGAATCCGCCTGCCAACGTAGGGGACACGGGTTCGAGCCCTGGTCCGGGAAGATCCCACGTGCCGCGGAGCAACTAAGCCCGTGCGCCACAACTACTGAGCCTGCGCTCTAGAGCCCGAGAGCCGCAACTACTGAGCCCGCGTGCCTAGAGCCTGTGCTCCGCAGCAAGAGAAGCCACCGCAGTGAGAAGCCCGCCGCAACTGGAGAGAAAGCCCGCGTGCAGCAACGAAGACCCAATGCAGCCAAAAATTAATTAATTAAAAAAGAAAGTGCTTTACAAAAAAAGAAAGCAAGCCAGCAGACCGAGAAGGTGGTGCACTCGTGCCCCAAAGAACCATCTTGCCTGAGTTAAAATTCAGGTTTCTTTCATACTGAAAGGGGAGGGAGTAAAGTCAAACATTTCCTGGCTCAGATCAGCCCCGGGCGGGGGTGTGTTCATTTCTTCTCCCTGCAGTCGTGCACTGGGGGGCCTGGTCAGGAGGTTTCCTGGGAGCTGAACAAAGGTATTTTAGCTTAATGCCCATTATGCCTGGGAGGCAGGGCTCCCAGAAATGGGCCACTGTGTATATTGAAGCTTGTAGGCAACATCCCTCCGGTGACTAACTTGTAATAGAATACAAAGGTGCTTCCCTGTTACAATCTGACTGGCGAGCAGGAAGCTTCATCCATGCCGGGGACGCGGCAGAAGAGGACAGAGCGGGGCCCGAGCGCTCAGGCCAGCCGAGGGCCCAACGTCAGGACCGCCAGGTGCTGAGGGAGAGCGGCGGGCAATCTTCTAATGCAATTTTCCATATTTAAAAGTAGTTTATGTTCACTTAGAGAAATGTGAAATATACAAGAGGGCAAAGGAGATCGCAACAGCGATCCCTGAGGCTGCTGTCTTATTCTCAGTGTCCGTCCGCGGGGGTCTGTGTCACACGGCTTGTGAAGCTGCTGCCGTACGTTGTGAACCGTGCTCTTCGCACGCAGCTCCCTGTGTTATTTAAAACGCCTGGGTGGAAATCCCGTTTTCGGGCCGGCACGGTAGTTCCCAGCAAGCCCAGGTAGTTCCTTGCTTTCTGCCCCCCTCAGCACCCAGGGCTGTGGTGGCCGCGCCTGAGCAGACACCCCAGATGCGACCTAGCTGTTTCCTCAAAACAGACAGCCCCCCAAAGTGGGAGCGGTGAGTTTTCGGGAGCGTGGGATTTCTGTTCTTGTTTTTTCCTTTTTCTTTTCGCCTTAAGACAGAACATTATTTTATAGTTCTGGAGGTCAGGAGTCAGGCATACGTCACTAAGCTAAGCTCCAGGTGCAGCAGGCTTGAGTTCCTTCTCTGAACTCTGGGAGAACCCATCCCGTGTGCTCGACTTTTCCACCCTAGCGATGGCCTGTGGGCCGGGCTCACGGCCCTTCCCCACCTTCGGAGCCAGCGGTGGCCAGTCGGCTCTCTCCCACAGGGCGTCACCCTGCCACTGTCCTCTGCCTCCCCTTCCACCTCTGAGGGTCCTCGTGGTGACGTTGGGCCCACGCGGATCATCCAGAACAATTGTTTTTTGTTTTATTTATTTATTTTTGGCTGCGTTGGGTCTTCGTTGCTGCGCGCGGGCTCGAGCGGGGGCTACTCTTCGTTGCGGTGCGCGGGCTTCTCACTGCGGTGGCTTCTCTCGTTGCGGTGCGCGGGCTCTAGGCGCGCGGGCTTCAGTAGTTGCGGCACGCGGGCTCAGTAGTTGTGGTGCGCGGGCTTAGTTGCTCCGCTGCATGTGGGATCTTCCCGGACCAGGGCTCGAACCCGTGTCCCCTGCATTGGCAGGCGGACTCTCAACCACTGCGCCACCAGGGAAGCCCTGGGCCATGGGAGTTTTAAATTCTCATGGATACGTCTTCCGGAAACGCGGGGCCCGCCTGTCTGCCTTCCCTCCAGAAGGGCTCCCTGGCAGCTAGAACGCCCTGGACTCCCGTTCTCTACCGTCTTCTCCATCCTGCAGGCAGAACCCAGGTGCACTGTTTCTCCACGGATGCCAGGCAGGCTGCATCCTCCTCCCCACAGCCGCTCACGTGGGTCTCCTCTCGTAAATGCACTATGTGGGTCACACCGTTGGTCACGTCTTCATGCATCTGATCTGACTTTTGAATTTTCACGTAGTCAGATCCATCACCGTCCTCATCTTCCGTTGCTTTTTTGTTGTTGTTGTTAAATACTTCTTTATTTGGCTGTGCCCGGTCTTTTTTTTTCCATTTATTTATTTGTTTGGTTGCCTCAGGTCTTAGTTGCATCAGGTGGGCTCCTTAGTTGCGGGATGCGAACTCTTAGTTGCAGCATGCATGTGGGATCTAGTTCCCTGACCAGGGATCGAACCCGGGCCCCCTGCATTGGGAGCGCAGAGTCTTAACCACTGTGCCACCAAGGGAAGTCCCTTCCATCGCTTTTCTTAGACCGCTTGCCCCAGCCAGCTCAGCAGCATGGTCAAGCCTGCAAGGCGGGTTCCAGAATCTACCTCTTCGTGTTAGAAACCGGGCCAGGCCACCCCTCCTGTGGCACCCCCTCACCCCTGCCATCCCCTGAGCTGCCTCTGGGCTGAGGCTGCACGAGGTGTCTTCCTGCCCAGTTCCAGCTGCTCGCCCCCCGCCCCCAGTCTCCTCTGATCCTCACGACCCCCCACCCCCCAGCGCCTCTCCTCCTCAGCTGGGTCTCCCTCCAGCCCCTTCTCCTTCCTCGGCCGCTGCTCCTGAGGTCAGCCTACTTGAGGTGACCCAGTGATGGGCAGAGCCAAAATCTGACGCGGGTCCGTCTGACTGTGGAAGCGTCTGTGGATGTAGGGAAAGGCTAAAAGCAAAGCCCGATTCTGGGTGCCTCCCTAACACCTGAAACCAGGAGAGCCCCAAGGGCAGGTAGCAAGTCCCCCTCCCTCCCTCCGCTACTCCCGCAGTACGAGCCCCACATCACGCGGCCTCCTCATCAAATGGCTGATCCTGCCAAGCCTGGAGAATTATGCCAGAGAGCCAGCCACATCCTGCGGCAGGGGCCAGGGGCCACCCAAGAGCACGCGACCCTGTGTGGTGGGAGGTGCTCTCCTCCGCAGGCTGTGAGCTCATATACACGTGTTGTGCGTTCAGCCTCTCCCCGTAGCCCTAGGGCTGGTTGAACAGAAGATGATGCAAACAGCGGGCCCCCCACGCACTTATGGTCACTAATCTGTGACAAAGGAGGCGAGGATATACAATGGAGAAAAGACAGCCTCTTCAGTAAGTGGTGCCGGGAAACCTGGACAGCTGCATGTAAAAGCATGAAATTAGAACACTCCCTAACACCATACACAAAAATAAACTCCAAATGGATTAGAGACCTAAATGTAAGGCCAGACACTATGAAACTCTTAGAGGGAAACATACGAAGAACACCCTTTGACATAAATCACAGCAAGATCTTTTTGGATCCACCTCCTAGAGTCATGGAAATAAAAACAAAAATAAACAGATGGGACCTAATGAAACTTAAAAACTTTTGCACAGCAAAGGAAACTACACACAAGACAAAAGGACAACCCTCAGAATGGGAGAAAATTTCTGCAAATGAATCCACGGACAAAGGATTAATCTCCAAAATATATGAACAGCTCATGCAGCTCAATATTAAAAAAACAAACAACCCAATCAAAAAAATGGGCAGAAGACTTAGACATTTCTCCAAAGAAGCCATACAGATGGCCAAAAAGCACATGAAAAGCTGCTCAATATCACTAATTATTAGAGAAATGCAAATCAAAACTACAATGAGGTATCACCTCACACCAGTCAGAATGGGCATCATAAAAAAATCTACAGACAACAAATGCTGGAGAGGGTGTGGAGAAAAGGGAACCCTCTTGCACTGCTGGTGGGAATGTAAATTGATACAGCCACTATGGAGAACAGTGTGGAGGTTCCTTAAAAAACTAACAATTGTTTTTTGTTTTATTTATTTATTTTTGGCTGCGTTGGGTCTTCGTTGCTGCGCGCGGGCTCGAGCGGGGGCTACTCTTCGTTGCGGTGCGCGGGCTTCTCACTGCGGTGGCTTCTCTCGTTGCGGTGCGCGGGCTCTAGGCGCGCGGGCTTCAGTAGTTGCGGCACGCGGGCTCAGTAGTTGTGGTGCGCGGGCTTAGTTGCTCCGCTGCATGTGGGATCTTCCCGGACCAGGGCTCGAACCCGTGTCCCCTGCATTGGCAGGCGGACTCTCAACCACTGCGCCACCAGGGAAGCCCTGGGCCATGGGAGTTTTAAATTCTCATGGATACGTCTTCCGGAAACGCGGGGCCCGCCTGTCTGCCTTCCCTCCAGAAGGGCTCCCTGGCAGCTAGAACGCCCTGGACTCCCGTTCTCTACCGTCTTCTCCATCCTGCAGGCAGAACCCAGGTGCACTGTTTCTCCACGGATGCCAGGCAGGCTGCATCCTCCTCCCCACAGCCGCTCACGTGGGTCTCCTCTCGTAAATGCACTATGTGGGTCACACCGTTGGTCACGTCTTCATGCATCTGATCTGACTTTTGAATTTTCACGTAGTCAGATCCATCACCGTCCTCATCTTCCGTTGCTTTTTTGTTGTTGTTGTTAAATACTTCTTTATTTGGCTGTGCCCGGTCTTTTTTTTTCCATTTATTTATTTGTTTGGTTGCCTCAGGTCTTAGTTGCATCAGGTGGGCTCCTTAGTTGCGGGATGCGAACTCTTAGTTGCAGCATGCATGTGGGATCTAGTTCCCTGACCAGGGATCGAACCCGGGCCCCCTGCATTGGGAGCGCAGAGTCTTAACCACTGTGCCACCAAGGGAAGTCCCTTCCATCGCTTTTCTTAGACCGCTTGCCCCAGCCAGCTCAGCAGCATGGTCAAGCCTGCAAGGCGGGTTCCAGAATCTACCTCTTCGTGTTAGAAACCGGGCCAGGCCACCCCTCCTGTGGCACCCCCTCACCCCTGCCATCCCCTGAGCTGCCTCTGGGCTGAGGCTGCACGAGGTGTCTTCCTGCCCAGTTCCAGCTGCTCGCCCCCCGCCCCCAGTCTCCTCTGATCCTCACGACCCCCCACCCCCCAGCGCCTCTCCTCCTCAGCTGGGTCTCCCTCCAGCCCCTTCTCCTTCCTCGGCCGCTGCTCCTGAGGTCAGCCTACTTGAGGTGACCCAGTGATGGGCAGAGCCAAAATCTGACGCGGGTCCGTCTGACTGTGGAAGCGTCTGTGGATGTAGGGAAAGGCTAAAAGCAAAGCCCGATTCTGGGTGCCTCCCTAACACCTGAAACCAGGAGAGCCCCAAGGGCAGGTAGCAAGTCCCCCTCCCTCCCTCCGCTACTCCCGCAGTACGAGCCCCACATCACGCGGCCTCCTCATCAAATGGCTGATCCTGCCAAGCCTGGAGAATTATGCCAGAGAGCCAGCCACATCCTGCGGCAGGGGCCAGGGGCCACCCAAGAGCACGCGACCCTGTGTGGTGGGAGGTGCTCTCCTCCGCAGGCTGTGAGCTCATATACACGTGTTGTGCGTTCAGCCTCTCCCCGTAGCCCTAGGGCTGGTTGAACAGAAGATGATGCAAACAGCGGGCCCCCCACGCACTTATGGTCACTAATCTGTGACAAAGGAGGCGAGGATATACAATGGAGAAAAGACAGCCTCTTCAGTAAGTGGTGCCGGGAAACCTGGACAGCTGCATGTAAAAGCATGAAATTAGAACACTCCCTAACACCATACACAAAAATAAACTCCAAATGGATTAGAGACCTAAATGTAAGGCCAGACACTATGAAACTCTTAGAGGGAAACATACGAAGAACACCCTTTGACATAAATCACAGCAAGATCTTTTTGGATCCACCTCCTAGAGTCATGGAAATAAAAACAAAAATAAACAGATGGGACCTAATGAAACTTAAAAACTTTTGCACAGCAAAGGAAACTACACACAAGACAAAAGGACAACCCTCAGAATGGGAGAAAATTTCTGCAAATGAATCCACGGACAAAGGATTAATCTCCAAAATATATGAACAGCTCATGCAGCTCAATATTAAAAAAACAAACAACCCAATCAAAAAAATGGGCAGAAGACTTAGACATTTCTCCAAAGAAGCCATACAGATGGCCAAAAAGCACATGAAAAGCTGCTCAATATCACTAATTATTAGAGAAATGCAAATCAAAACTACAATGAGGTATCACCTCACACCAGTTAGAATGGGCATCATC
>NC_041230.1:6303892-6322578 GCF_002837175.3 Physeter macrocephalus
AGAGACTGTCATACAGAGTGAAGTAAGTCAGAAAGAGAAAAACAAATATCATATATTAACGCATATATGTGGAACCTAGAAAAATGGTACAGATGAACCGGTTTGCAGGGCAGAAATAGAGACACAAATGTAGAAAAAAAAAGTATGGACACCAACGGGGGAAAGTGGTGGGGGCGGGGTGGTGGGATGAACTGGGAGATTGGGAGTGACATGTATACACTTATATGTATAAAATAGATAACTAATAAGAACCTGCTGTCTAAAAAATAAAATAAAATTCAAAAAAATTTTTTAAAAAGGAAAAAAAACTAAAAAAAAAAACAGTGGGCCCCCTCGGGTGCCCGCTGCCCACTGTGGGAGCCACGGTACTAGATGAAGGCCCTCCAGAGCTGGGTGGGGCACCACACCCCAAAGCTGCTGAGCAAGGCTGAAGCAGGGCGAGGAGAGCAGGGCTTTGAAGGGACGCCACAGACTCACCATCAAGACAGGTAATAGGGCTTTCCTGGTGGCGCAGTGGTTGTGAGTCCGCCTGCCGATGCAGGGGACGCTGGTTCGTGCCCCGGTCCGGGAGGATCCCACGTGCCGCGGAGCGGCTGGGCCCGTGAGCCATGGCCGCTGAGCCTGCGCGTCCGGAGCCTGTGCTCCGCAACGGGAGAGGCCACAGCGGTGAGGTCCGCGTACCGCAAAAAAAAAAAAAAAAAAAAAAAAAAAAAAAAAAAAAAGAGTAGCCCCCGCTCGCCGCAACTAGAGAAAGCCCGAGCAGCAACGAAGACCCAACGCAGCCAAAAATAAATAAATAAATAAATAAATAAAGTTATAGGGGAAAAATAGATTATTTTAGAACTGGAATTACTGATCATACAGTAACTCTACATTTAACCTTGAGGTGACTTTTCTAAAGCAGCTGCACTGTTCTGCATTCTCACTAGCAGCATACAAGGGTTCCAGTTTCTCCACACCTTTCCCAACACTTGTTATTGTCTTTTTTTATAACCACGCTAAAGGGTGTGAAGTGTGATAAAGAGGTGTTATAGGATCTACCTTTTTAATCGTAATCAAACACATTTAGAAATAAGACCAAAAAAGCAAACTATTGACAATTCTCCTGCAAAGACCTCTGGGTCAGAGGAGGAATCACTATTTCATAGTAAATTGACTCTTGTCCACTGAATGTGCCAGGCCAAGAAGGGACTCCCAAATCAGACTGTGTCTTGCTGTACGATCTATTTGCTGGCATCCAAAAGGGAAAGAGTCTTTCGGGGGGGCTGTAGAACTTGCTTTTTTTCTGTTGCAAAATATATATTAGGGCCCTCAGGCCCAAGTCAGCGGGAGGGAGACATGGTTTGGGGTAAAGGCCTGAAGTCACGAAACAACGGCAGGGTGAAACTAGATGTGGCTCACAGACTCTGCTCACAGGGTAGGCTTACAGGGATCTCGTTTTCAGGGCTGAAGCGAGGGCAGCCTGGCCCAGCCGAGAGGACCACTTGTGCCGGCTCTCCCGGCCGTGCCCGCTCGTCACCCCAGAAGTTTACACAGGCAGGGACAGTACACAAAAGACCAATCCAGAAGAGTAGAGCAAATACATCCAAAATAGAGCTCTCTGCACAGAACAATAAATAAAATAGATTACACCACTGAACCTGAGCAAAGAAATGAGAGAGGGCACTAAAGTATGTAAGTCTAGTCATGAAAAAAGAGTAAAATGTACCTGCTGAATAGACTTGTATCAGAGATATACGGAAATATAAATTTATGTATATTATGAGCAACCCCATGGCAACACATTTAAAAATCCATTAGAAATGGATTTTCTACAACAGAAGCCCAGGGATACAGAAATCTATCCAGTTATTTTATGGAACTGGCTTAATCTTATGTGACTACATAAAAGTCTAATTCCTGTACAGCAAAGAGATACAGAAACAAGATTAAAAGAGTCTGCACCAAATCTGTGCCACCCAGTACAGATAAAAGGCTAATATCCTGAACAGACAAAGAGCTCCTTTAAATTGTTAAGAACAAGGCAAACATCCAAAGGAAAGTCAGCAAAACACACAAATGGAGAAGTCACAAGGAGGAAGAGCCAATGTCCCTGTCACTTGAAGACACGGGATTTAAAGTGGCTACAAGCTGTGACTCTACCTGCCAAGGCAGCAGAAAACAACAACAAACGCAAACCTCCTTGCTGGCATTAACATGAAGCAGCCTTTGGGAGCGAAAGCTGGGGACACCAGCCACAGTTGTTTTTTTTTTAATTTTCAGCTGCGTTGGGTCTTGGTTGCTGCACGCGGGCTTTCTCTAGTTGCGGCGAGGGGGGGCTACTCTTCGTTGTGGTGCGCGGGCTTCTCATTGCGGTGGCTTCTCGTTGCAGAGCACAGGCTCTAGGCGCAGGGGCTTCAGTAGTTGTGGCTCGCGGGCTTCGGTAGTCGTGGTTTGAGGGCTCTAGAGCGCAGGTTCAGTAGTTGTGGCGCACGGGCTCAGCTGCTCCGCGGCACGTGGGATCTTCCCGGACCAGGACTCGAACCCGTGTCCCCTGCATCGGCAGGAGGATTCTTAACCACTGCGCCACCAGGGGAGCCCCAACAATTATGTTTTAATCCTTGCAAAGGTAATAGCAAAAACTGTGAATGTCCGAAGCTGGCTGGGGCTTGCAGGGGCAGGAATTTGTTTAAAGTGCTGGAGGACCTGTAAGCCTTCAGATCCGTAGCGAGATCTTGTTATAACATCCATGCGATGGCGGAGGGACTTGACGCCTGCCCTGACGGTGCTGGCTAAATAACTCACGGCTGAAGCACCCCCTCAGCCGGGGCTTCCCTGACGCTAAAGTGGGAATAACGCTACAACCACCCTGTGAGATGGGATGAGGGCGACACAGACTGTTGACTGAGACACACCCGCATTGGCCCGGCGACAAGGGCAGTCCTGAGGGCTCCTAGGTACGGTTTAATCCTGTTGTTGCGGACAACGATCCCTCCCAGTGACGCTGCTGATGAAGAAACAGGCCCGCGGTGAGAGCCGAGCCAGGAGGCCAGCGTCAGGGACGACAGGTAGCCCTTGTGGGGAGCTTGCCCTGCACGTCTATCTTGTTTAGTCCCCACAAACATCTGTTGAGGTGGACACGATCACCAGTCCCGTTTTACAAGGAAGGAAGACAGTGCTCGGGAGGTAAGGGGTTCCGGGCATTGCCCCAGGCCATCCAGCCTGTAAGCGGCCAGCTCTCAATCCACACGGAAACCTCGGGGATCCATACACCCAGGTTCGTGTCCAGCACACATCCCCCCGCACCACTCTCCAGGCATCCCAGCACCTGTTCTTCTGTCGACTGGGTGGGTCTCTTTGGCCCACATCCCAGACGCTAGCCTCTTCTGTCAAGAGGAAATGCAGTGACACGGCCTCACCAGTCAGCGCCCTTGACCCGGGTGCAGGAATGCAGTGTTCCTCATCGGGGGGGATGGCCACAGCTTCACCCCACTCGGGACCAGGACTCGAACCCGTGTCCCCTGCATCGGCAGGAGGATTCTTAACCACTGCGCCACCAGGGGAGCCCCAACAATTATGTTTTAATCCTTGCAAAGGTAATAGCAAAAACTGTGAATGTCCGAAGCTGGCTGGGGCTTGCAGGGGCAGGAATTTGTTTAAAGTGCTGGAGGACCTGTAAGCCTTCAGATCCGTAGCGAGATCTTGTTATAACATCCATGCGATGGCGGAGGGACTTGACGCCTGCCCTGACGGTGCTGGCTAAATAACTCACGGCTGAAGCACCCCCTCAGCCGGGGCTTCCCTGACGCTAAAGTGGGAATAACGCTACAACCACCCTGTGAGATGGGATGAGGGCGACACAGACTGTTGACTGAGACACACCCGCATTGGCCCGGCGACAAGGGCAGTCCTGAGGGCTCCTAGGTACGGTTTAATCCTGTTGTTGCGGACAACGATCCCTCCCAGTGACGCTGCTGATGAAGAAACAGGCCCGCGGTGAGAGCCGAGCCAGGAGGCCAGCGTCAGGGACGACAGGTAGCCCTTGTGGGGAGCTTGCCCTGCACGTCTATCTTGTTTAGTCCCCACAAACATCTGTTGAGGTGGACACGATCACCAGTCCCGTTTTACAAGGAAGGAAGACAGTGCTCGGGAGGTAAGGGGTTCCGGGCATTGCCCCAGGCCATCCAGCCTGTAAGCGGCCAGCTCTCAATCCACACGGAAACCTCGGGGATCCATACACCCAGGTTCGTGTCCAGCACACATCCCCCCGCACCACTCTCCAGGCATCCCAGCACCTGTTCTTCTGTCGACTGGGTGGGTCTCTTTGGCCCACATCCCAGACGCTAGCCTCTTCTGTCAAGAGGAAATGCAGTGACACGGCCTCACCAGTCAGCGCCCTTGACCCGGGTGCAGGAATGCAGTGTTCCTCATCGGGGGGGATGGCCACAGCTTCACCCCACTCGCAGCATGGTACATGCAAGAGAAGTGGACGTATCGGCTCATGCTGGCACAGGCGATGGGCAGCTTTTCCTTCTCCAGGGAAGCCTGGAGAACCTGTAGAGCAGTGCCCAGCAGGTCTTAAGGGACAGTCACAAGTCATGACAGGAGCACTTGGTTGCAGTAGGGTGGCCAGTGGCAGCCTCTACTGCTTTATCCATACACTCCAAGCTCTCTTCCAGGCTGCTTTCTGGTCCCGGAGGGTACGAGGGCCTTAAGGGCAGGACACTGGGCCTCAAGGTGGACCAGCCCAGTCTCTGCTGCTATGCGCCAGCTGTCAAACGATACTGGACCTACTGTGTGCTCCAGGAGGAAGTAGGCCTGGGCCAAAGCAGGGGTGGCCAGCCTGGGCCTCTGCTGCTATGTTCACACAGCCCCAGCTCCCTTCCTAGCCAGGGTCTCTCATGGAGGGAACAGGCGTGTGAACAAACCTGATGACCTAGTGTGTGCAGGGAGGTGGGCTGCACCACAGTGGGCCCAGATTGAGTCCAGCTGTGTGCACCAGTGCCAAGAAGGGGCTGTGGTTCTGTGGGGGAATGGACGGGGCTCCCTTGGCCCCGAGGGCAGAGAAACAGTCAACGACGACAGGAATAGCCACATCCCGGAAGACAACCACAGGGATGGCCCGCAGTGCCTGGTCTGCTGTGCTCAGGCTGCCGCCACCACTGATGAGAAGAGTCTCATAGCAAACCCACCTTAAAATGCCCAGGGACCCGTGGGGCCATGATACTGCCTCGGGGACCTCACCCAGCAACAACTGCTCCCGCTAACATCCCCCTGCCTACTGCTCCCACAATGGCCCCTAAGACACTGCGTACTCTGTTCTCCAGAAGCCTCTGCCTCTGCTCCCCCCAGAGGGACTTGCCGCAGGGCCTTTGCACATGCACTCTGCCAGACACACTCCTCCCCCAGTCACACCCTTCCTGCCTCAGTCCAAGGCCCTCGGGCCTTTGTCAGACTGCCCATCGTGGCACTTCTCCCCACATCCTCCAGACCACGTCCACATCTACTGGCCTAGCCAAGCCTCAGCTGCATCAGAGGCCACAAATGACCCACAGATAGAATTGTCTCCCCACCTGGGGTGGCTGTGGGGCTGCGGGCTCCTCCCACACCCCTGGCCTTGCCCAGACAAGGCCACTCCTCAAGAGGTGGGGGGACCCTGAAGTAAGTGAGGGCACCGGCCCCTGCACTCCTTGCTTCTTTCCCCATCCGCACAGACATCTGTGTACACATGCAAGTTTATTCTCACTCTGCTGTGGGGCCAGGGTCATCCCACACTGTGCAGCTGGGGATAAGGCCAGGCTGGGATTCCTGACGACCCCGCGCAGGTCTGGGGTGTGGGTGGCAATACAAGAGGGGGTGGTGATCGGCGTTGGGCCTAGTGCCTTCGGATGTCCTGTGGGCTGACCCGACGGTTAGAGTCTCCAGGCTCCCTCACATACTGCCCGGTAGATGTCCGGCGTCAGGGGCCGGAAGGCTCGGGCCTGGTGGTCCAGCAGGTACAGGGGGTCAGCAACAAGGCCCACGTCGAAGCCCTCGCGCACCAGCCGGGACTTCACCAGTTTGAACGTGCCTGTGATCTCCAAGGCGTCCTGCAAGGGCAGGGACTGTAACCCCGACTGTGACTGTCCCGCCGAGACCTCCCCCCCACCAACTCCGGCCACGGTGAGCTCACCTGAATACGAATGAAATGGGGGGCAGCGTAGGCGGGGAGCCAAGTGCGCACGTGCTGGTACAGCCTCTGCCCGTCAAAGGCCTGGCCGGGGGCCAGCTGCACGGCAGCCATGCCCACCTTGCCCTCACATCCTGTGGAGCACACGCATCCTCGCGGACCCACCTCGCAGTGCCCGCGGCTGGCTCTCTCCCCTGGGTCCCGGCAGCCGCCCACCTGTAACAAATCTCCGGCACCACCCACAAAGCAGTTGGAGGGTTAGAACGAGGTGAACCCTCCGCACCTGGCACAGGCACACCGTAGACGTTCACCTCCTGCAGGAAGTCCACGACTGACAGCACGCCCTCCACCTCCCGCGTGGACACGTTCTCACCCTTCCACCTGCGGGGTTGGAGGGGGTGCTGGGACCAGGGCTCGGGAAAGGAGGCCCCGCCCCTGACCAAGCCCCGCCTCCTAGCGACTAGGCCCCTTCCCCTCCGGAATTCAGAAGTCCCGCCCCTGGAAAGGAGAGGCCACGCCTCCTTCCACAAGCCCCGCCCCCTCCTGCATCTACAAGTCTCGTCCCTGGAAAGGAGAGGCTCCGCCTTCTGTCCACGAAGCCCCGCCCCCTCCAGAATCCAGAAGCCCCGCCCTGAGAAACCCTGCGGGACCGGAAGGTGTCCCCGAGGCGGTCGCGGAAGTAGAGGAAGCCTTCGTCGTCCAGGGCCAGCACGTCCCCGGTGTTGTAGTACAGGTCGTTCGGGCGCCGTACGTTCTCCACCAGCTTCCTTTCTGTGTGCTCCCGGGGCCCACGGTAGCCCAGGAAAGGTTGGTGACGCAGCACCTGGGTCAGCAGGAGCCCTGCCTCCCCTGGCGGGTAGGAGTGGGAGTCCGGCATTAGCCGTGGGCGAGAGCATCAGGAGCCCACCAGGCCGCGGCCGGGACTCTGCCGGAGAAGAGACAGAGACCCAGAAACGGATCCCGAGACGGAGAATGCGAGGCAGGAGGGAGAAGGCGGCATCAGGGAGTCCGTTAGAAATAGGGGGCCACCGCCGCGGAAGGGAGCCCGGAGGGGCCTCTGCAGGGAGGGTCGGGAAGGGAGACGCTGGGGGGCCGATGAGTCTTCACACGCTGCGAAGTCGAGCTCGCGGAAGGACAATGAAGGCTCGTACCGTGTGGACCCACAGGGGCAGAGATAGACTCAGAGGGTGGAAGTTGCAGGGGGGCAGCTGCGGTCAATATAAAGAAGATCCTTCCAATCACCAGTTACCTATCAGTGTAATGGGCTGTTCCAGGGGCTAGTCAGCAACTTTGTAGGTGTGCACATAGGGGCTGGGTTCATTCACTCAACAAACTGACCGCTGGCCGCGGGCCACACAACATGCTGGGGGTAGATATTAAATAATTGTATGTATAGCACAATACCTGCCACATAGTAAATGTTATCCAAGTGTTAAAAAAAAATAGAAATAGGGAAAGGCTAACAAGGGTGGACGAGAGAGAGAGGCAAATGGTGGTGGGAAGAGAGAGATTCCGCCAGGACCTTGCGATGCCCCCGGAGAGAAGACCCTAGGACAAGGTTAAGGACAAGAGATTGATGCCTGGGAGGATGTGACTTCGACAGAAAGCTCAGGAGAACAGCTCAGATGGACAAGAGGTTGAGGCAGAGGAGCTGGGCAGAGCTGACAGGCTGAGAGGGAGAGGGCCCTGGACCGCTGTCAGACAGGCCTGGGACTCAGGGTCCAGGTGAGGACTGCAGACACCACCACTGGACATCAGCCTCAAGGCTTTGGGTGGCTTGTTCCAGCCACGGAGGAGACCGAGGGGCTTCACCCTTCCCACACCCAGGGAAGGTTCCCCAGTCCCTATACCTGGCCTCACAGGGATGCAGAGGCCCCAACTGTCCCTCACTGGCTCCTCTGTCTCCGTGCTGTACTGTACAAGCTCGAAGGGGGACAGCATCTGAGTGGAGGGTGGGGAGGTGTCAGCAGAGGTCCTGTGGGCTCAGCCTCAATCAGGGCCACCGTCACACCCAACACACTCACTCGAAGGAAGCAGCTTGTCTTGCCCTGGGCCCCACGGCGCCCTGGATAGTTGACAAAGCCCCCGTTGCCTTCCGTGGAGCCGTAGACTTCCCAGATCCGAATGGGGCCAAAGCGCTGCTGGAAGGTCTCCCACACTTCTGCCCGGAGTCCACTGCCAATCGCCAGGCGGACTTTATGTGTTCGGTCCTCCGGCCGCTGCAGGGACATCCCAAGAAGGGCGAGGAGGAGGTGCCCTCGGGTGTGCCCAGGAACCCTTACCCGGGAGGGCTGTCTTGGGTCCTGACCTGAGCAGCTACCTGGGAGGTGACGGGGGGGGGCCTTTACCTAGGTGATCTACCTGAGTTCTTACTTGAGCAGTTACCTGGAGTCTGTACCTGGAGAGTTACTTGCAGGGGTTACCTGCAGAGGTTACCTGGGAACCTTACCTGGAGAGGTATCTAGGGGTGACTGGAGGCCTCATCTGGGGTCTTACCTAGGGGAAACCTCGGGGTCTTATATAGGGGTAGCTACTTGAAGCTTTTACCTGGGGGGGGGTGGTTAACAGGAGGCCTTACCAGGAGGGGTTACTTGGGGGCCTTTACCTGAAGGTGACCTGGGGAGTGACTTGAAGCTTCATCTTGGGGAGTTATCTGGGAGCCTTACTTGCGGGGAGTTACTAGGAACCTTTCCCTGAGGGGTTACCTAGAGACTATATTTGGAAGGATACCTGGGGACCTTGCTTAGAGACAGTTACCCAGGGTCCATACATCATTGATACGTAGCATGAGGCCAGCTCACATCTAGTGCGTTTATCCTGAGCCACACCCTGTTCTAGGCACTTTACGTGTTTAATTCTCACAATGCCCCGTTGAGGTATTATTCCTGATTTCCAAAAGAGGACACGGAGGCTGGGAGACGTGAAGTAACCTGCCCAAGATAGCACAGCTGATCATCAAAGCAGCCATGATTGGAAACTTTGTGTGGGACTCACTGTCCGTGCCTCTTGTCTGGGGTGCTTTGTTGATACCTGAGGGACCTTGCTTGAGTCCTGGGCTGAATCTACCTGAGATCTTTACCTGAGATGACTCCTGGGATGTTCACCTTGGAGCCCTAACCTTAGCACCTCACCTGGGGCGTGTTGCACAGGTACCGCAGGACCTCTCCCACATACTGGATCACAGTCACACCATGCTGTCGACAGTCGTCCCAGAAGCAGGAGGCAGAGAACTTGGGGGCCAGGACACAGGTCACTCCTTGGCGGGAGGAGAGGAAAGGGTCTCAGGTCATGCTTCCAAGCCACTGTGAGAAGCTGCTTTGATCACCTGGCTGTGGCCCCTGAAACCCAAGATGACACCAGGCTCATCTCTGTGTTGCTGGCCCAGCCAAAACTATTCCCTTGAGAAGAGCACAGCCGAGCCTGAGTTTGAATCCCGTCTCCAGTATGTGTGGAAAGCTCGGTGCCTGGTACCAAGTGAGCACTGCTGAATAAGGGCTGTGAGTAGGAATCGCTCTTGATCGTGATAACTGTCTTACGAATGTCTGGCTCGGCAAATGGATAGGTGGGTGAATGGGTAGGTGGATGGAAAGGTGGGTGGAAGGGTGGATGGGCGATGGATGGGTGGGTCGGTGGATGGATAGATGGATGCTCTGAAGGGTGGACACATGGATTAATACATCTTCGGGGCCCCTAACATCCACTCCAGGAAAGCGCTCCCTCCTTTTCTGATCCCCTCCTCTGCAGCCGGCTCTGTGGATGGCACTCTCCTCACCTCAGCCCTAATCCTCAACAAAACCCCCAAAGCTAAATATCATCCCTGCACCCAAAGGGACGATGGCTCGTGTGCTTGGTGAGGTAGCAAGTACGTGTCTTCTTCGAGGCTGTATCTTGACGGAGGTGAAATATAATGCTCTCTCTGTGAAAATGGATGCTGGGTCCTTGAAAGCGATAGCTTTGTTAGCAACCCCTAGTGAAATGCCTGGATTCTGGAAAGGTCTTCAAGAGCTGCTAAAACCAGGGGGGAGGCTGATAAGGACTTTTCCAGTGAAAGCTTCCCAATTCTTCTTAGCCTAAGGTAGGATCCCAGTTTTGAGCAGCCTCCGACGTGACAAATTAGGAGGCACTTTGCACCCCACCAAGGTTCTTGACAAGAATAAATGAACTGAATCTGAAAAACATCTCTAGAGGGAACATCTAGTCTACCAGGAAGTGTGGGAGGGAGAGGAGCAGAGGCCAAGCAAGCAAGTACAATGAGAACAGTTGAACTGCAAAAAGACAGTAAGACAATTGGGGAAAATTTTAACAGGAAGTGCACATCAGATAATATCAAAGAGTTACTGTTAATTTTTTCAGGTGTGATGATCACCCTGGTTACTGTTTTTTAAGGCCTTACCCGTTAGAGAGACATACTGCAGTATTTACCAACAAAAAGATAGGGTCTAGGATTTGCTCCAAAATAATCCAGAAGGAAGGAAGGGAGTACATATGAAATAAAATTGGCAACATGTTAACAATTGTTGAGGCTGGGTGAGGGCACGGGAAGCATCATCAAACTCTCTGCTCTGCTTTAGTGTATGTTTGAAATTGTCCTTGAGTTTAAATTTTTAAAATAAAATGTGAGTAAAAAGACAAGTGGGAATAAGGGGGAGGTGATAAACGAAACACAGAAGAGCAGAATGCTGATGGTGGCCGAAGCTGGGTGGTGAGTACTGGAGGATGCATGTAGAGAATTTTAGAAATTTTTATATTTCACAATTTTCCGTGTTAAAATTTCAGCGGAAAAAAAACCCCCCAAAAACCAAACAACAACAACAACAAAAAACAGACCAGCGCAGTCTGTTGACTGAATTCATGGTCAGGTGTCTAGGGAGACGACCACCTGATGGAATGTTTGGTGAGTGTTCCCTCACTGGCGCCGCCTGTGTCGATGACAGATGTGTGACCAACACTCATATCAGCTCTTTCACCTCCTGACCTCAGCACAGCCATTAAGGACTGTCTGTGTGTCCCGCCCTCTGTCCAGGGCGCCCTGGGGCTCACGGTCCCTTGTCGAAGGTAAGAACCTGGGGAGCTGGGTAACCTATGGGGCCTTGACATCCGGTCTGGCGGTCCTGTGGATTGGGGGGTGGTCCTCAGAGAAGGGCTTACCAAGCTCCAGGCAGCTAAGGACCCCCAGGACCAGCCCCATCGTGTGGTACAGAGGCAAGACCGTGTAGACCACGTCATCAGCTGTGACCCCACACAGGGTCAGCATCCCGCTTATCTGCAGCACCCGCTCGTACGTGAGGATGGCTGGCTTCGGGAGCCCTGGGGGAAAGGAACGGGAAGAGTGGGGTGGTGTACGGACGGCGCTAGAGGGACCCGCCCGCAGGAGTGGGCCTGCAGGGTCAGGTCTGCACAGTCAGGGGTGTGAGGCTCTCGAAAGGTGGTCAAGTATGGGACCTGTGGGTGGGTTGGGGGAGGACAGGTTGGACTGGAGTTCAGAGGCTGAATTCCAAAGTTCAGGGTTTCAGGGGCTGTTTACTGGCCAGAGGCAGGATTCTGGCGCTGACTGTTCAAATAACACTGGGGGTCAGAGTTCGGCCAGGTGTCAAAGGGCACGGTGGGTTTCAGAGGTCAAGTGTGAGGCACGGGTCAGGCTTGGAGTTATGTCAGCAGAAGGGTTCAGAGGTTGGGCTAGGACTGCTGGGCGCCCTCACCGGTGGTCCCCGAGGTGTAGATGAACAGGGCTGGGCTTCTCAGCTTGATCTCAGCTCGAAGGTCAGCGGGCACGGGCTCTGAGCGTGCAGCGTCAAGGGCAGCCCCCAGAGCCCTCACCCCCGGCGTGGCGGAGGAGTGGCTGAGGTAGAAGCAGCGGATGTTCTCTGCCTGCAGCTGGGGAAGGACCTCCTCCAGGTTCTCCCGGAGGTCTGTGGGAATGGGTCAGAGGAGGAACTTAGAGGAGGCCCACGTTTGAGGTGGGGGGGGGCACCCGAGATGTGGGAGAGGAGCCCAGTGCCAGCCATGGAGGAAGCAGCCAGCCAGCAGAGAAGAGCATCTGCCTTATCTGTAAAGAGCCCCGTAATTAGTATTTGGGGGCAAAAAAAATTGAAATAGCCATGTTGAAGAAAACACAAAGCAAAGCTCTGGTGCCCTCGGAATTACTTTCCAGCAACTAAGTTTTGGCCCTAATTGCCTGGGGGTGGGTGAGGGGCACGGAGCTCTTGCCCAGCCCCCGCCAGGACCCTCTGGGCAGCAATCCTCCACGTCTGTCTCCTGCCCCTGTCCCCACCGCATCCGACCCCCGCTGGTCTCTGAGGTCCTCACCTGGGTCCACCACAAGCACCCGAGCCCCAGAGCTCAGCACCGAGTGCACCAGGGGCGCCCCCCGCCCGTGCGGATTAATCCAGGCCACCGGACAGCCCAGCTTGGCCAGCCCGAGCCACAGACCCAGGGCAGGAATGGTCTGCGAGGGCAGCACGAGGAGGGCGATGGGCTCCCGAGCGCTGGGCCCCGTGGCGCTGCCCAGCTCGGCCTTCATGACCCATGCCGCCCGGCAGGCCCTGGCGTCCAGCTCCCCGAAGGTGACCGACCGGCTCCCCGGCCCCGTCCACACCAAGATCGCGCGCCCTGGCTGCGCTCGCACCCGCCGCTCGAAGGAATCTACGAAGGTGTCAGGTGGCTGGCGGCTCAAGCGCGCCCAGATGTTCAGGCCCAGGCGGAGAATCTTGAAGGTGTAGGCCAGGTCTGCAGGCAGCCAGCGCAGCCCTGGGGGCGGCTGCGTGGGCAGCAGAGCCAGCGTGAGGGCCGCGGCCGCCAGACTCAGCCAGCGGGGCATCCAGGGGCCGAGCCAGGGCCATGCCAGCACAGCCAGGCCCAGCAGCGCACAGCAGGCGGAGTCTCCCAGGAGCCAGCGCAGGGCCGGGGCCGCTGCCGCAGGCCATGCGGACTGCCCCAGGCCTCGCAGCAGCGACAGCAGCAACAGCAAGAAGGCCAGTCGTCCCCAGATGCCCATCGTACCTGCTCCTGCCTCGGGGAAGTGTCCGGGAATGCCCACCTCTTGCCCGGGCTGTGACCCGTCGGCCCCACCCCCCGGCGGTGACGCAGAGGCTGTTGACCACGGTGGCGGCTCCGGGCCTCTGCCTGCAGCCCTTCTTAACCCTGTTTGTTTCAGTCTGCCTGGTCTGCCGCTCGGTTCCGGCCCCTCTGCCTCTGCCCCCACGCTGTGCCCCAGGCTCTTGGGAAATAGGCAGAAATCCCTCTCTCAGGCAACTGAACTTCCAGCCACGCCAAATGCAAATTCAGCAGGGTAGCAGGGCAGCTCTGGGTGTAAGCACTGCCTTCCCATCCGCAAACCTCACCAGGAAGTTCTCCTGTGGCACCTACTTAACCTGAATCCTCCGGGAGATGGGTCCCGGCCGGGGTGTGCCCCCAGCCTCCTGCCAGGTACACAGCAGGTGCTCAGTAAGCCCTTGAACCCCGGCAGGGCCCGAATTCAAACCCAGCTCTGACCTCCAAGCCATGTGGTCCGCTCTGACCCTCTGCCTTACCCTTGGCATCAGCGGGGACCATGCTCAGGGTTCAGGAGGCTGAACTCTGCCTGGAATGCGGGCCTGGCAGTCTATGCACGGTTGGACCAGGAAAGCCTTAGCCCCCCCTCCTCTGGGAGGCAGTCACAGGGGGTAGCACAGAGAAACGTCGCCATTGGCCTAGGATCACGGCAAGCTGGGCTGCTGGAGCGCCCTACAGGCCACACCCCCCTCACCGGCTGCAGACACTTCGGACCGGGGTGCCCAGGCCACGTGCCGACAGTGTGATGGGGGCACGCGAAGAGTAGCCTCGAACCGACACTGGCTGGCCACCTTCCGCAGCCCAGTGGGCAGCGCAAGGGTCCCGGCTGCCGCTTCCTGCCCTGCCCCCACCCCAGCCCTGCCTGGCACTTGCGACCTTGCCGGCCAGGACAGCTCTCCTGGGGCTCGGACCCCCTAGTGGCAGCCTGGCCCCAAAGACTCCCTGGACCCCCAAAAGTGAGGTGCTCGACCATCATGCCCATCAGGACAGGGGAGGAGAAGTCTGAAGGCTAGAGATTCTGTCTGGAAGATCTGGGGGGCGGGGCCTCGAAATCTGCGTCTTGGGCGGCAGCAGCTGGGATTGTGGCTGCGAATTTCCCACACGTGGCCTCCCTCTCCGAGACCCGCCGGTACCCCTCCCCACAGGACCGAGGGCTCTGGGCGAGTCCAGCGCCAGTCATACGCGCACCCCACTCCCACCCAGAGAACAGAGACACGAGATGGCAAAGCGGATCATCCGCTCGCAGCCCGAAGGAGCCCAGGGAGCAGCAGGGATGCTGCCCAGGGTCAGGGGCACTGAGGCCCGACACCCACAGACGGTCTGTGAGGAAGAGGAACACACGGGTCCGGGAGCTCACGCTTCCGAGTTTCGGCCCCACGGCCCACAGTCCTTTATTACAGAGCAGGGGTCGCAAGACCAGGCCTCAGTCCATGATGGGCCCACCTGAGACGCCCCAGGCGCCAGATGAGGGAGGATTAGCTCGGGTCGGGGAGCCGGGGACATTTCCCGGCCTGACACAGGGGCGGGGGAGCAGACCCCACCCCACTCATGGGAGGGGAGGGGCGTGAACCAGAGTCGGAGCCATGAATCCTGGGCCCCGCACCATGGTTGAGCCCTAGTTCAGGCTGGAGATGATCCAGTTCTGAGGTGGTCGGGTCCCTGACCATCCCCAGCCAGCGCCCACCCGGAGGGCCGAGTACGTAGGAGGAGAGGAATAAGGCGGGCTGGGCTGGAGAGAAGGGTGGAAGCAGGAGGAGGGCCTGCTCTCAGGAGAAAGCGTGGGCTGGTGGCGGGAACGTGGTCAAGTGGCCGCGGCAGGCGTGACAGCGGTGGGGCTTGACCGATCCGTCGGTGGGCGTGGCCAGGCCCCAGGCCCGGATCAGGGCGCAGGGTGCGCGGCCAGGTGGCGCTCCAGCAGCGCGCGGTGCGAGAAGACCTTGCCGCAGGCGGGGCACGGCGCGCGCTCCGGCCGGTGGGTGCGCATGTGCACGTTGAGCGAGCTCTTCTGCGTGAAGCGCTTGGCGCAGACGGCGCACTGGAAGGCGCGCACGCCCGTGTGCGTGACCATGTGCTTGAGCAGGTAGTCGCGCAGCGAGAAGGATCGCCAGCACACGGCGCACTGGTGGGGCTTCTCCCCTGCGGGCGACAGGGAGGGCAGCAAACTCAGGTCAGCTGGGAAGGGGCCCCGGGGCGCCTTTGCCGGGCAGGGACCCCCCCACCCTCCCCAACCGGACCAGCCATCCACCCGGAATCCCCCCGCCCGGCAGCGACGCCCCTCTCCCCGACCCTTAGGGTCATACCGGGATGTCACTGCCTGTCTGTGACCCACAACTCCAACAGGTAGCCTCCCAGCAGGGAACCCCGCAGGTCTGGGACATCGTTGCCCACCGAGGCTGACCACTCAGGTCTACCCCCACCTCCAGGGACCTTCCCGCCCCCAAACCGCACCGTGCCTGGCACAGGGCCGGGCTACCCCTCCCCCATCCCTGCCACGCTCGTAAAGCGTTCTGGACTGTCTGGTCGCTGGCCACCATTCTGGGGACAGTCTAGCAAGGCCCAGCACCCTTACACTGGGAAAGACCCCGGCATACCTGCCCCCTCCCTTCTGGCTGCTATCATGTCCCCGGGGTGAGAGTAGGCTGCCCCCCTCCCCCTGAATCAGAGAGGGGGAGACAGGCTGTGTTTGACCCTTAGGGTCATCAAATGTTAACAAAAAGCCTATCTCCAATGATCAAGGGGCTCAGAGACCCAGCCCGGCTCACCCGAGTGGATGAACATGTGCTTGGTGTAGTTCTTCCGGGAGCTGAACGTCTTGTGGCAGTGACTGCACTCATAGGCGGGCGGCTCGGCACCCGGGGCGCGCGCAGGGGTTGTCGAGGGGGCTGCGCTGGGAGCGGCCGGTGGGGCCGGGGCCTCCCCTAGAGGCGCGCTGGGAGCTGCGTCCGGCTGGAGCGCTGGGTAGAAGGCGGGTGGGGGCGCAGGGGCCGGCCCCGAGGGCGCGGGAGGGGGTGGCGCTGGCGGCCCGGGAGCGCCCAGATGAAAGGGGAAAAGCGCGACGGGCGGCCCGGGGGTCTTCACGCCAGGTGGGCGGGGTCCGGATAGGACACAGTCGGGTGGGGCAGGGGTCTCGGCGGGACAGCCTTCAGGGGCGGTTTGATCTCCGTCTTGCCAAGCGGAGACGTAGCTGTCGGGGAACACGTCCTCGGCAGCCGAAGCCCCCCGGAGGAAGTCCCTCCCGGCGCCGCCGTAATCGGAGAGGCCGGCGGGCGCAGGCGGCTCCTCGCGCGCGCCGTCCGCGGCCGCGGGTAGGAAGCCGGCTGCGCAGTCGGGGAAAGAAGGGGGCGCCTGGCCCTCACCCGGGCCGCCGCCTTCGCCATCCTCGCCGTCGGTCTCCTCATCGGTCTCGTCGTCGTCGTCGTCCCCGCCGTCGTCTGGGGCAGCGGTCAGGGCAGGGTCGGCATCCGATCCCTCCACCTTGGCAGGCGCGGGGGGCGCGGGCAGCTGCAGGCGCGCGGGCTGGCGCTGCTTGCGTGTGTGCGCGGCACCAGGGTGGCCCGGGGGGCGCGCGGTCAGCAAGTGGCGCAGGCGGTGGCGCAGCTGCGCGGGCGCGAGCGGCGGGGGCACGGGCGTGGGCAGGGGCGCGGGCGCGGGGGTGCCCGGGGCAGGGCCGCGGGCGCGGGCTATGATTTGCGTGCATTCGTCTATGACCGTCTGGATGCGCAGCACCGACGCGGCCGTGAGCACCTGCAGCGCTTCACCCTGCGCCACCACGAGCGAGCCGCTGTAGAGGAACTCGACGAGCTGGCGCACCGTCTGCGCGGGCACCACAGGCGGCACGCGGATCTCAGAGTGGCCGAGCAGCAATTTGTCCTGGAAGAAGGGAGAGCCGGCGGCCAACACGCAGCGGTGTGCACGCAGTGAAGCCTCGCGGATGCGCACAGTCACGTCACAGAAGTGCCCACCCAGCCGCTGCCCGTTGAGGGTCTCAAGCAGGGATCGGGAGAAGTTCTGCAGGTGAATGTGGTGCACCGCCTCCGCCGCCGCCATCTGCACCGGACGAGCGGGTGTGGGCAAGAGGGAGCCAGCCAGGGACCCCCTCTGCCCCAGCGTTCCCGCCCCTTCAGCGGGACAGTGGCCCAAGGGTGAAGCACACCCCCCAGGCTTCAGGAACGCCCACCTTCTCCAATGGCCCTGGCCCCTCGAAGTCCTGGTTCTCAACACACGCAACACAGCAGGACTCCCTGCCCCCACCCCAGGACCTCTGCAGCCCCCAGCACACCGCTGTGAGAGGGCTGGGGATACCAGAGGTTTGCTGCCCTCCGGTCTTGCTTACTGCCAGCGTGGGGAGCTCCAGGGCTCGCTTCCCCTATCTTGCCCCACCCACCCTTCCGGGAACTCTGGTAGCCATAGCCTTCCCCACATCCTCCTCTGACAGGACACCCTGTGGAGAAGAGGGCGGGGACCCCTATCTAGAACAGGCTTCCATGTCTCACCCACTCCCCACCCTGCTGGCTGCGACTCCCACCACGAGTGGCTTCTTTTTGATCTCCCCTTGATACAGCCCCCAGCCTTGGAACATCCAAGGCCCTGTGCAGACCGAGGTCTGCTGCCTCAGAACCTGGCTACATTAACTAGTGTATATGGAAGTCTTCGCAGGGGTGCGGCTGGCATGAACTGCCTCCGGGGCTAAGCGATTCGGGGTGTGCATAGTCACACAGAGTTGTGACTAGGTTGGGCATCAGCCTAGCAGGTGCCCTGCGGGAGGAAAATACATGGTCTCTGGCCCGCTCCAGCACAGCTAGCGGGAGATGCCTCCTGCAGCCTGCTGCTTCCTGGAATCTTGATTGGGCCTGTGGGGCGCAGGGTGTGGGTGAGGCACAGAGAGGGGGCTCGTGGACTGTGCAGGGGTGTGTGATTGGTTGGGTGCAGGTGGAGCACCAGAGGCCTCAGGATCAGCGTGGCTGAGCAATATGGACACTTCCTGTTAAACTGTGGCCTCGAAATCCCAGCACTGCCCACCCTCGGGCACCGGAAAGGGAAAGGGCTACCACCCCCCGGGGAACAATGGGAATCTGAGCAGCTCAGCTACTTCACCATCAGACAGGCACCAGGCTTGCTTGGCTTCAGTTTCCCCTCTATCTTAGATACCTGGCTCGCCCCGCACCCAGGCCACACACACCTCCAGTCTAGGGGAGAAGCATCAGTCGGGACACAAGACACACCCTGAGACCCGCCCACTCTGCACCAACCTGGCTCAGGTGAGGCCTCTCTTAACCCCTCGGGGTCTACTTTGGTCTCATACTCACCCCCTCTGGCGCCTTACGCCCAAACAGCCTTTCCTTGGCTGGGGCCATTCATGATCCATATCTGACCCCTCAGACCACTTTGCACACTTCCACTGCCCCCAGTAACCTCCTCGCGTCCCCCCACCTCCCGGTCTATTCCCGACGCAACAGCCAGAGGGAGCCTGTTCAGACCTAACAGACTC
>NC_041230.1:6325726-6328467 GCF_002837175.3 Physeter macrocephalus
TTCTTTTTTAGATTCTTTTCCTTTATAGGTTATTACAAAATATTGAATATAGTTCCTTGTTCTATACAGTAGGTCCTTGTTGATTATCTTTTTTTTTTTTTTTTTTGCGGTACGCGGACCTCACTGCTGTGGCCTCTCCCGTCGCGGAGCACAGGCTCCGGACGCGCAGGCTCAGCGGCCACGGCTCACGGGCCCAGCCGCTCCGCGGCAGGTGGGATCCTCCCGGACCGGGGCACGAACCCGCGTCCCCTGCATCGGCAGGCGGACTCCCAACCACTGCGCCACCAGGGAAGCCCCAAACTGCTTTTTTAAAAAATTTACTTATTTTTGTTTGTGTTGGGTCTTTGTTGCTGTGCGCAGGCTTTTCTGTAGTTGCCGCGAGCAGGGGCTGCTCTTCGTTGCAGTCTGCGGGCTTCTCATTGCGGTGGCTTCTCTTTGTTTAGGAGCATGGGCTCTAGGTGCGCAGGCTTCAGTAGCTGTGGCACACGGGCTCAGTAGTTGTGGCTCGCGGACTCAGTAGTTGAGGCACATGGGCTTAGTTGCTCCGTGGCATGTGGGATCTTCCCGGACCAGGGCTCAAACCCGTGTCCCCTGCATTGGCAGGCGGATTCTTCACCACTGTGCCACCAGGGAAGTCGACCTTTCCTACTTCTGAACACCGAACTCTCTGATAGAATTCTCCCATCTCAAGTGCACGTATGATCCAGTCATTTTTAGTAAATTTACCATTTTCTGTAACAGCATCCTCCTGTTTTAGAACATTTCTGTCATTCCCAATGAGATCCTCTGCCCATCTACTGCAAGTCTCTGTTCCCACCCTGTCTCAGGCAGCTGCAAATCTAATGTCTCTATAGATTTGCCTGTGCTGGACATTTCATAGCAATGAAACCGCACAATATGAGGTCTCCATCACTTTGCCTTAGGCTGGTGTGCCAGCCACCCAGATGTTGTGACTTTTGTCTGGTTGGATTGTTCCTTGTTTTCCATTCAGGAGCTGTGCCCTTGGCTTCAGGTCTGAAAAGCACTTCCCTGCCGAGGTGGGTGACTAATGCAGAAACCTCCCAGGCCTGCTCTTCCGGGCTGTCTTCCTGCTGGGTCCATGGTGGCTGAGGCCCACCGAGACCTGGTCGCCTCCACTCTGCCCTCTTTGTGTTTAAGACACTGATTAACTCTTCTCTCTTTCTGTTTTTTTTTTAATTTATATATTTTGGCTGCACCAGGTCTTAGTTGTAGCATGCAGGCTTCTTAGTTGCGGCACGCGTGCAGGATCTAGTTCCCCGACCAGAGATCAAACCCCAGCCCCCTGCACTGGGAGCGTGGAGTCCTACCCACTGGACCACCTGGGAAGTCCTAACTCTTTTTATTTTATTTTATTTTTCTTGAAGTATAGCTGATTTACAATGTTGTGTTAATTTCTGCTGTTCAGCACAGTGATTCAGTTCTACATGTATATACAATTGTTTTTCATATTCTTTTCCATTACCGTTTATCACAGGACATTGAATATAGTTCCCTGTGCTATACAGTAGGACCTTGTTTCTTATCCATCCAATATATACTAGTGTGCATCTGCTAATCCCAAACTCCCAATCCATTCCTCGCTCCAGGGCTCGCTTCCCCTATCTTGCCCCACCCACCCTTCCGGGAACTCTGGTAGCCATAGCCTTCCCCACATCCTCCTCTGACAGGACACCCTGTGGAGAAGAGGGCGGGGACCCCTATCTAGAACAGGCTTCCATGTCTCACCCACTCCCCACCCTGCTGGCTGCGACTCCCACCACGAGTGGCTTCTTTTTGATCTCCCCTTGATACAGCCCCCAGCCTTGGAACATCCAAGGCCCTGTGCAGACCGAGGTCTGCTGCCTCAGAACCTGGCTACATTAACTAGTGTATATGGAAGTCTTCGCAGGGGTGCGGCTGGCATGAACTGCCTCCGGGGCTAAGCGATTCGGGGTGTGCATAGTCACACAGAGTTGTGACTAGGTTGGGCATCAGCCTAGCAGGTGCCCTGCGGGAGGAAAATACATGGTCTCTGGCCCGCTCCAGCACAGCTAGCGGGGGATGCCTCCTGCAGCCTGCTGCTTCCTGGAATCTTGATTGGGCCTGTGGGGCGCAGGGTGTGGGTGAGGCACAGAGAGGGGGCTCGTGGACTGTGCAGGGGTGTGTGATTGGTTGGGTGCAGGTGGAGCACCAGAGGCCTCAGGATCAGCGTGGCTGAGCAATATGGACACTTCCTGTTAAACTGTGGCCTCGAAATCCCAGCACTGCCCACCCTCGGGCACCGGAAAGGGAAAGGGCTACCACCCCCCGGGGAACAATGGGAATCTGAGCAGCTCAGCTACTTCACCATCAGACAGGCACCAGGCTTGCTTGGCTTCAGTTTCCCCTCTATCTTAGATACCTGGCTCGCCCCGCACCCAGGCCACACACACCTCCAGTCTAGGGGAGAAGCATCAGTCGGGACACAAGACACACCCTGAGACCCGCCCACTCTGCACCAACCTGGCTCAGGTGAGGCCTCTCTTAACCCCTCGGGGTCTACTTTGGTCTCATACTCACCCCCTCTGGCGCCTTACGCCCAAACAGCCTTTCCTTGGCTGGGGCCATTCATGATCCATATCTGACCCCTCAGACCACTTTGCACACTTCCACTGCCCCCAGTAACCTCCTCGCGTCCCCCCACCTCCCGGTCTATTCCCGACGCAACAGCCAGAGGGAGCCTGTTCAGACCTAACAGACTC
>NC_041230.1:6329907-6343951 GCF_002837175.3 Physeter macrocephalus
CCCCCCCTTCCCCTTGGCAACTGCAAGTCTGTTTTCTATGTCTGTGAGTCTGTTTCTGTTCCGTAGATAGGTTCATTTGTGTCATATTTTAGAGTCCACGTACAAGTGAAATCATATGGTACTTCTCTTTCTCTGTCTGGCTTAGTTCACTTAGTATGATAATCTCTAGGTCCATACATGTTGCTGCAAATGACATTATTTCATTATTTTTTAGGGCTGAGTATTATTCCATTGTATATGTATATGTACCACATCTTTTAAATTTTATTTTTACTTTATTTTTTTAAATTTATTTATTTATTTATTTATTTATTTATTTTGCGGGAGGAAAATACATGGTCTCTGGCCCGCTCCAGCACAGCTAGCGGGAGATGCCTCCTGCAGCCTGCTGCTTCCTGGAATCTTGATTGGGCCTGTGGGGCGCAGGGTGTGGGTGAGGCACAGAGAGGGGGCTCGTGGACTGTGCAGGGGTGTGTGATTGGTTGGGTGCAGGTGGAGCACCAGAGGCCTCAGGATCAGCGTGGCTGAGCAATATGGACACTTCCTGTTAAACTGTGGCCTCGAAATCCCAGCACTGCCCACCCTCGGGCACCGGAAAGGGAAAGGGCTACCACCCCCCGGGGAACAATGGGAATCTGAGCAGCTCAGCTACTTCACCATCAGACAGGCACCAGGCTTGCTTGGCTTCAGTTTCCCCTCTATCTTAGATACCTGGCTCGCCCCGCACCCAGGCCACACACACCTCCAGTCTAGGGGAGAAGCATCAGTCGGGACACAAGACACACCCTGAGACCCGCCCACTCTGCACCAACCTGGCTCAGGTGAGGCCTCTCTTAACCCCTCGGGGTCTACTTTGGTCTCATACTCACCCCCTCTGGCGCCTTACGCCCAAACAGCCTTTCCTTGGCTGGGGCCATTCATGATCCATATCTGACCCCTCAGACCACTTTGCACACTTCCACTGCCCCCAGTAACCTCCTCGCGTCCCCCCACCTCCCGGTCTATTCCCGACGCAACAGCCAGAGGGAGCCTGTTCAGACCTAACAGACTCCTTAGCTCAGAGCTCTCCAGGCAATTCCTTAAACAGGCCAACTCCGCACGTACCGTTACCTCTGCCGCAAGCACCCTTCACCGTCTTTTTTCACCCAGCACCTAAAGGACTTCAAATCCGTGCCCGGGCAACGGGGGCAGAAACCTGCGCCTCAATCCGTAGGGACAGAACCCTTCCTCTTCCGATCCACCCCCGCCGTGCTCCCCAGCAGGCTCCAATTATAGTGCAGGTGCAGCAGAGCCTCTGGGCGCCTCGGAACAAAGGCCCACCTTGAGACGCTGCACCCAGGCGTCCTCGCCACCACGCCTTTGCCCACGCCATGCACTTTGCTCCGAGCACCCTCTCCCGTTCTCTGCGCCAGTGCCCGCGCCTCACCCTGAGTCCAGCACCCCCTTCTCTGATCTGCTCCGGCTGCGCCCGCCCCAGCCCCGGCCGATTAGGTTTCCCGCCTCCGCGCTCTTGCCCGCGAAGTACCCCCGTCCTGCAGCGCCCCCTCACGTCTGCGGCGCGCGCTCCAAGCCTAGCGCGGGCGCCCGTCCCCTGGCACGCCCCGGCCTCCCCGCCGGCCCTGCGGCAGGGGGATGCCCGCCTGACCCCACCTCCGGCTCCTCCTCAGGCACCAGGCCGGGCGGTGGCCGCCTCCAGCTCACCACTTTCAAGGCCGCACTTCCGGGCCGCAACGCCTGCGGAACCAAAGTCCGCCGCTGCAGCGGCGCGGCGAACCACTAGGTCAGAGCAAGTTTCCGGTGTCTCCATGGAGACTAGTCGCCGCTGCAAGGTCGCACTTCCGGCCAAAGTCACAGCGGCTGGGACAACCAGGCAGTGTCGCCCTAGAGACGGGGCGGGGGCGGAGCCTGTGCTGTCAATCTGTGGGCCGCGCCCACTCGCCTGTGCTGCGGGGCGGAAGAAGGTGAGAGGGAAAGAGGGTGGGAGGGCGGTCAAGAGCCTGGCGGTTCCCGGCAGGTTTAAACCCTACCGGCCCTGAGCCTGGGTCCCAGGTAGAAGATGGAGGCAGCCAGACTCGATGCCCCTACACCAGGCCCACCTGCCCCAGGGCGAGTAGTGTTCACTTAGTGCCCTCTGCATGCCACACTCTGGGCCGAAGCTGAGAAAAGAAAGGGAGTGGGGAGGGGGGTGTATGTGTGTGAGCTGGGTCCTACGTCTGCCCGGAGGGTGGTGAACAGCCAGACTCCAAAGACCAGAAGACACTTCAGGGGGCAGAATCTGTGGGAAGAGCTGTCTGGGCAGAGGAACGGCCTTGATCTGCAAGGGCCTTGAGGTGGGGCTGGCTGTCCAGGACATCCGTGAACCAGGCCCACTAGATGGTGAGGCTGCAGTGGTGGGCTGGCTGGGCCTTGTGCCCTACTCATGGGGGCTGAAGGAAGGCGGGGAGTCGCGGGGGGGAGCGGTGCCTAGACCTCAGTGGACCCCGTGCCTTGTGCAGCAGGCGTGGAGTCCAGAGGGGAGGGGCTGACTTCTCTGCTGCCAGTATGAGGACGGGGTCAGCACGGCAGCCTCCTGCCTCAGGCAGCTGCTGAGTGAGCGGCTGTGTTGTAGACGTGTTCTAGACATGTTCTAGATGTGCTGTAGGGGTGCTCCGGGCAGGGAAGGGAGGGGATGTGCCAGGTGGGAAGCATTCCATGGCCCATGCCCCGAGGAACCTCATGAAAATTCCAGTCCCCTGGCCTCATTGTCCTTGTTCGGAATCGAAGTCCTTCACGACGGCCTGCCCAGCTCACTGGGTCTTCTTGCATCCAACCTCCTCTACCCAGTTCCTATCACTGTTCATTCCTCTCTGGCTTCACAGGCCCCTTGCTGTGCCCACCTCTACCTGTGAGGCTAGGGGTTCATCTGTGTCCTTCACCTTGACAGACAGGTATTGCCACTACGACCCAAACGGGAGGACAGTGGACCTAGTGGGGCAGCACACATAAGAGGTCCAGAAGGCAGCGGTGGCGGCTCAGACCTCAGCAGGGAAGGCCGAGCGGGGGCAGAGTCAGGGTAGGAAAGAGAGGACACGGGTGGCTTCGGAAACGTTCTCAGCAGGCGAGGGTGCGATGGAGGACCTGGCCCTGAAGGAGTGTGAGAGACAAGAGGAAACACCCAAGCCCGGAGCCCTCTCAGGCTGCAAAGGAGATGGGAGCAGTGGCCTCCAGCGATACAAGCCTTCAGAAAATGTCTATCTTGCTTTTCTCTCCAAAGACCTTGTCCGGTGATGGTGGAGGCATCTCGAAGAATAAATAGTGTGGCTGAGGACGCAGGTTTAAGATGCCAGGGGTGGGCCCACGTGGCCTGCCAATATGGCAAACTTCCGACCAGGTCTGAGAGTCCTGGAGGCGGCGGGGATGGGAAGAAGCGCCACACGGCAGGGAAGAAGCCGAGAGCTCACGGCAATCACAGATGCAGGGAAGGAGCAGAAGAAATTGAGCTCCCACGTGACTGGGCCTCCTGAGCCCGGAGGCAGGCCCCCACCCCCAGCCACCCAACACAAACGCGCACACACCCAGAGTTTCGTTTTATTTATTTACTTACTTATTTTTCGGCCGCACCGCACGGCTTGAGGGATCCCAGTTCCCCGACCTGGGATCAAACACGTGCGCCCCACGACTGAGAGCCTGCAATCCTCACCACCGGGACCGCCAGGGAAGCCCCTACAGTTTATGTCAGCAGTCAGGAGGCTCAGCCCCTCCTCCCAGCTCAGCCAGGGTCCCCAGCCCCTCTCCAGCCTCCTGCCGTGGCAGCCACTGTCCACGGGGGAAGCCCAGCGTTCAGGTCTCCGAGCCCAGCCCTACCCTAGTGGGTCTGGGCTGTGCCAGGTGTGGGACGCAGGGCCCAGGACTCAGGCACGCACCTCAGGCTGCCAGGAGCTTCCCTCGGCCGGCCCGGGGTTAGACACCAGGGGCGTCCCCAGGAAACAGGGTGGAGACCGAGGGAGGTCCCTGGCAAGGCAGGTAGCAGCAGTGGAGGGGTTAGCCCTCCAGATGGTGCTGAGAGGAAATGGAGAGCCCTTTGGGGTGGGGGAGGGGCAGTGGCAGGATCCCTAATACACCAGAAAGGCCCTGGAGGCTGCAGGCTGGGCAGGGGGCTGGAGGGGAGCCCGGCCCCAGGCCCTGCTGGAGGCCGAAGGAACAATGGGCGGGACCAGGCAAAGTGCCTTCAGACGTAGAAGAAAAGAAACATCCAGATGGACATCAAGGACTGTCATTGAGGGGGTAGAGGTTGGGGGAAGGAATAATTGCAACTTTAATCTGCTTTTATATTTGAAAGACAACGAACCTCCTACTAGCCCTATGGCCTGAGGGAAACCACGTGGGGAGGAGGAGACCTAAACTGAAATAACAATCTGAACTGCACAACTACCGATGTCGCTTCTCCAGGGTCCCTGCACCTGGGTCACGTATGGGCCCTTGGATTAATTTTCAAAAGTTAAAAAACCCAAATATGTGGAACCTAGAAAAGTGGTACAGATGAACCGGTTTGCAGGGCAGAAATAGAGACACAGATGCAGAGAACAAGCGTATGGACACCAAGGGGGGAAAGCGGCGGGGGGGTAGGGGTTGTGTGTGATGAATTGGGCGATTATGATTGACATGTATACACTGATGTGTATAAAATTGATGACTAATAAGAAAAAAAAGAAAATAATAAGGTAAAATAAACTAAAATGTAGACAAAAATATAAAAAAATAGCAAAGATAAAAGTTAGTTATCTGAAAGGATCAATACAATCAATAAACTCCTAGCAAGACAGATTAGGAGAAGAAAGAAAAAATAAGTTGTTAATATCAGGAGTTATCACCACAAATCTTGGAGATATCAAAAGGAATATAACAGAATATATGAGTGACATTATGCAAACAAACTTGATAGTTTGTATGAAATAAAAGAAAGTTTTGAATAAACAGCCTACCAAACTGGCATGAGATTAAAATAAAAATTTTGAATAATCTCTTATTTTTCAAAGAAAATTACACACACAGACAAATCCAAGTCCTATCATTTCACTAGAGAATTTTACCAAACATTTAAGAGGAACTTCTTTTAGAAAACAGAGTAGTAATAAAGATCTTCCAACCCATTTTTTGAAGGCAGCATAATTACTGTTGCAATATCTGAGAAACACATTACAAAAAATATTAAAGACAGACGTTATTCAAAAACATGAACATTAAAAAGTCTTCAATAAAATAATATCAAATATAATTCAGCAATACATTAAAAAAAGCAATACAACTTGAACAGGTTAAGTTTAACCCAGGAGTGCAATGTCATTTCATATTTAAAATCCACTAATGTAATCTTTATTATAACGAAATAAAGAAGAGAAATTGTATGAGAAATTCAATAGGTGTGGAAAAAATTTTTGACAAAATTAAACACACAATCCTAAGTTTTAAAATTTCTGGGCTTCCCTGGTGGTATGGTGGTTAAGAATCTGCCTGCCAATGCAGGGGACATGGGTTTGATCCCTGGTCCAGAAAGATCCCACAGGATGCAGAGCAAGTAAGCCCGTGCACCATAACTACTGAGCCTGCACTCTAGAGCCCATGAGTCACAACTACTGAAGCCTGTGTACCACAACTATTGAAGCCCATACACCACAACTCCTGAAGACCATGCACCTAGAACCCGTGCTCCACACCAAGAGAAGCCACGGCAATGAGAAGCCCACACACCGCAATGAAGCATAGCCCTCACTTGCCACAACTAGAGAAAGACCACACACAGCAACGAAGACCCAAAGCAGCCAATAAATAAATAAATAAATAAAATTTAAAAATAAATATAAAATGTCTAAGCAAACCAGGAATTGAGGGGAAATTTTTAAAACCATTAGAGGACAACTATAAAATCATACATGCTTAAAGGTGAAATAACAAACTCTTTCTCCCTAAGATCAAGAACAAGGCTATGATTTTTACTTTCATCTCCTGTAACAGCATCCTCCTGTTTTAGAACATTTCTGTCATTCCCAATGAGATCCTCTGCCCATCTACTGCAAGTCTCTGTTCCCACCCTGTCTCAGGCAGCTGCAAATCTAATGTCTCTATAGATTTGCCTGTGCTGGACATTTCATAGCAATGAAACCGCACAATATGAGGTCTCCATCACTTTGCCTTAGGCTGGTGTGCCAGCCACCCAGATGTTGTGACTTTTGTCTGGTTGGATTGTTCCTTGTTTTCCATTCAGGAGCTGTGCCCTTGGCTTCAGGTCTGAAAAGCACTTCCCTGCCGAGGTGGGTGACTAATGCAGAAACCTCCCAGGCCTGCTCTTCCGGGCTGTCTTCCTGCTGGGTCCATGGTGGCTGAGGCCCACCGAGACCTGGTCGCCTCCACTCTGCCCTCTTTGTGTTTAAGACACTGATTAACTCTTCTCTCTTTCTGTTTTTTTTTTAATTTATATATTTTGGCTGCACCAGGTCTTAGTTGTAGCATGCAGGCTTCTTAGTTGCGGCACGCGTGCAGGATCTAGTTCCCCGACCAGAGATCAAACCCCAGCCCCCTGCACTGGGAGCGTGGAGTCCTACCCACTGGACCACCTGGGAAGTCCTAACTCTTTTTATTTTATTTTATTTTTCTTGAAGTATAGCTGATTTACAATGTTGTGTTAATTTCTGCTGTTCAGCACAGTGATTCAGTTCTACATGTATATACAATTGTTTTTCATATTCTTTTCCATTACCGTTTATCACAGGACATTGAATATAGTTCCCTGTGCTATACAGTAGGACCTTGTTTCTTATCCATCCAATATATACTAGTGTGCATCTGCTAATCCCAAACTCCCAATCCATTCCTCCCCCACCCCCCCCTTCCCCTTGGCAACTGCAAGTCTGTTTTCTATGTCTGTGAGTCTGTTTCTGTTCCGTAGATAGGTTCATTTGTGTCATATTTTAGAGTCCACGTACAAGTGAAATCATATGGTACTTCTCTTTCTCTGTCTGGCTTAGTTCACTTAGTATGATAATCTCTAGGTCCATACATGTTGCTGCAAATGACATTATTTCATTATTTTTTAGGGCTGAGTATTATTCCATTGTATATGTATATGTAGCACATCTTTTAAATTTTATTTTTACTTTATTTTTTTAAATTTATTTATTTATTTATTTATTTATTTATTTATTTATTTATTTATTTATTTATTTATTTATTTATTTATTTATTTATTTATTTATTTATTTATTTATTTATTTATTTATTTATTTATTTATTTATTTATTTATTTATTTATTTATTTATTTATTTATTTATTTATTTATTTATTTATTTATTTATTTATTTATTTATTTATTTATTTATTTATTTATTTATTTATTTATTTATTTATTTATTTATTTATTTATTTATTTATTTATTTATTTATTTATTTATTTATTTTTTTTTAAATTTATTTATTTATTTATTTATTTATTTATTTATTTTGACTGTGCTGGGTCTTAGTTGTGGCATGCATGTGGGATCTAGTTCCCTGACCAGGGATCGAACCTGGGACCACTGCATTGGGAGCGCGGAGTCTTGCCCACCGGACCGCCAGGGAAGTCCCTGAGCCACAATCTTCTTTATCCATTCATCTGTTGATGGACATTTAGGTTGTTTCCATGTCTTGGCTATTGTAAATAGTGCTGCTGTGAACACTGGGGTGCATCCTGTCATTAGTGATTCAGATGTTCTGACATTACTTTTTTTTTTTTTTTTTTTTGGCCGTGCTGTGAGGCATGTGGGATCTTGGTTCCCCGCCCAGGGATTGAACCTGTGTCCCCTGCATTGCAAAGCGGAGTCTTAACCACTGGACCGCCAGGGAAGTCCCTGAGTGTATCTTTTTGAATTATAGTTTTTTTTTTGCGGTACGCGGGCCTCTCACTATTGTGGCCTCTCCCGTTGCGGAGCACAGGCTCCGGACGCGCAGGCTCAGCGGCCATGGCTCACGGGCCCAGCCGCTCCGCGGCATGTGGGATCTTCCCGGACCGGGGCACAAACCCGTGTCCTCTGCATCGGCAGGCGGACTCTCAACCACTGCGCCACCGGGGAAGCCCTAGTTTTGTTTTTTTTTAAATTTATTTATTTTTGGCTGCGTTGGCTCTTCGTTGCCGCGCACGGGCTTTCTCTAGTTGCGGCTGGGGCTACTCTTCGTTGCTGTGGGCGGGCTTCTCATTGCGGTGGCTTCTCTTGTTGCGGAGCATGGGCTCTAGGCACGCGGACTCAGTAGTTGTGGCTCGCGGGCTCTAGAGCGCAGGCTCAGTAGTTGTGGCGCATGGGCTTAGGTGCTCCATGGCATGTGGGATCTTCCCGGACCAGGGATCAAACCCGTGTCCCCTGCATTGGCAGGCGGATTCTTATCCACTGCGCCACCAGGGAAACCCTGAATTATAGTTTTATCCAGATATATGCCCAGGAGTGAGATTGCTGGATCATATGGCAACCCTATTTTTAGTTTTTTAAGGAACCCCCATACTGTTTTCCATAGTGACTGGATCAATTTACATTCCCACCAACAGTGTAGGAGCGTTCCCTTTTCTCCACACCCTCTCCAGCATTTATTATTTGTAGACTTTTTAATGATGGCCACTCTGACGAGGGGGAGGTGGCGCCTCACTGTAGTTTTCATCTGCAGTTCTCTAATCATTAGCGAGGTTGAGCATCTTTTCATGTGCCTGTTGGCCATCCTTATGTCTTCTTTGGTTAATTCTTTTAACCTCAGGATTCATCTTTTAAAAACAAGGAGGTTTCCTAGTTGTCTGTCTTTGGAAGCTTCCTTAACTCCTTAGCATTTCTAGTCCGCATCCCCACGTCACCAGCCGTCCACAAGCAGGCCCTGATGGCTGGTTTGTCCCTGCCCAGGACCCATTCAGGATGGCTCAAGTCCTTTGCTCCCTATTGATCTGGAAGCCTCACCTCTCCTTTTAAAATTAAGGTGATTCACATAACACAAAAATTAACCATTTTCAAGTGAACAATTCAGTGGATTTTATTTTTTGTTTGTTTGTTTTGTTTTTGGCTGTGCCACGTGGTATGCGAACTTCCCCAACCAGGGATCAATCCTGTGCCCCCTGCATTGGAAGCATGGAGTCCTAACCGCTGGACCGCCAGGAAAGTCCTCTGTGGATTTTAGTATAGTTGCAATGTGGTGTAACCACCACCTCCATCTAGTTCCAAAACGTTCTCCTCACTCCAGTAGCTCCTCATTTTCCCCTCCCTCCAGCCCCTGGCAATGAATAATCTCTACTGTATGTCTCTATGAATTTGCATATTCTGGATATTTCATAAAAATAGAATCATACAATATGTGGTCCTTTGTGTCTGAGTTTTTCACTTAGCATAATGTTTTCAAGGTTCATGTATGTTGTAGCACATACCAGTGCTTTGTTCTTCTTTATGGCTAAGACTCCATTGTATGGAAATACCACATTTATTTTGCCATTCATCAGTTGGTGGACATTTGGTTTGTTTCCACCTTTGGCTATGGTGAATAGTGCTGCTGTGAACAGTCCTGTACCAGGATTTGTTTGAACACCTTTTTCAATTCCTTTGGCTACATACCTAGGAATTAATTGCAAGATCAACAAGTTAAATCTATGTTTAGCCATTTGAGGAACTGCCAAACTTTTTTCCAGGATGGCTGCACTATTTTACGTTCCCACCAGCAATGTAGGAGGGTTCCAATTTCTCCACATCCCTGCCAACACTTGTTTTTTTCCTTGAAGCTATCCTAAGTGGGTGTGAATCAGTACTTCACTGTGGTTTGGTTCGCATTTCCCTGATGACAAATGACGCGGAATGTCTTTTCATGTGCTTATTGTCCAGGCCATTTGTATATCTTCTTTGGACCTCCCCTCCTTTTTCAACAGTTGTATTGAAGTAGAATTTATATGCCGTAACGTACACCCAGAGCAGGTACCCTTCAAAGATCTGTAGTAAATTAATATTCATATCGTGCAGCCATCGCCACTCTTCAGTTTTAGAGCATTTCCCTCTACCTTCAAACTTCCTTTGTGTGGTCTGTGTCCATTTCTGCTCCAGCCCCAGCAGCAACTGCTCCAACGTCTGGCTAGAGACACAACCCCTCAGTGAGGACTGGGCGGGGCCAGTGGACCCTGGCTTCTAGCAGGACACGCCCCATCCAGATGGCCTCTCTCCCTCCCCACAACATCCCCTTTAGCTCCCACGGATGGAAAATTAGATCTAAAGACTCGCTGGGCTTTGGGCCAAATATTGTTGGCTGGAACCCCTCACAGGGGGTGTTAGATGGGCACCATTGCATCCCATGCAGGACCTCGTGCTGCTGACCCTAACAAGAGGGCAGTGACAGCCTGACTCTGTTCACTCGTGTGTCCCCACCCCCAGATGTCCACATTGACACCCCACCCTCCACTCACCTCATAGCATGTACACCAGATAATCCTAGCCTGCCCAGGAATCTCATTACCGCTTGGGAAGTGATGTTTCCCAAACTCTAGCATTTAATTATCTCATCAAGGACTGGGGCCATGCGTTCCCCTGAAATACAGGTTCCTCTGGGGAGGCAGAATCGGTGCTGAATTCTCAGAGTGAGGAGCTGCCTTAAAAGCAGCACCATGGGGACTTCCCTGGTGGCGCAGTGCTTAAGAATCCGCCTGCCAATGCAGGGGACATGGGTTCGAGCCCTGGTCCGGGAGGCTCCCACATGCCGCGGAGCAACTAAGTCCGTGCGCCACAACTACTGAGCCCGCGTGCCACAACTACTGAAGCCCGCACGCCTAGAGCCCGTGCTCTGCAACAAGAGAAGCCACCGCAGTGAGAAGCCCGCGCACCGCAACAAAGAGCAGCCCCCGCTCGCGGCAACTAGAGAAAGCCCGCGTGCAGCAGCAAAGACCCAACACAGACAAAAATAAATAAATATATTAAAAAAGAAAAAAAAAAAAGCAGCACCATGTGGTGACAGATGGGCTTATTTTTCGACTCTTCCTTTTGAGAACCCTTAACTCATGGATAGGGTGGATTCATTGTGTGTCAGTCAATGACAGTCATTGTTTTTTCTGATGCTTGAGTCGTATCATCATGTATGGCTTCTGTGTCCTTTTAACAGGTTTCTTTCGTGTTCCTGGGGCTCACCTGGGGCTTTCCCTGGAATGCTTTCTCCTAGGAGCCCTGGTTCCTAACTGCAGGGAAAGGGCTGAAACTCTGGCCTCTGGTTGTCTCCTGTCTTTTCCCTCCCTGCCCTCCCTGGGGGCCAGAGATTCCCCAGAACTGGGTTGAACTCATGCAGGCTGTGCGGCCCTGGATGACACCTTCTACTCTCTGGGGACCAGTTTTCCCGTCCGTGAAATGTGGGCTGCAATAGGCAGAAAGTTGGCCCCAAAGATATACACAGCCTAATCCTCAGAACCCGGAAGTGTTACCTTATCAGGAAAGAGAATCTTGGCAATTGTGATTAAGGATCTGGAAACGGCAGAGGGAAATTTGTCAACTGTCTTAGTTGGGCTTGGCTGCCATAACAAAATACTATAGACTAGGTGACTCAAAGGACAGAAATTTACTTCTCACAATTCTGGAGGCTGGGAAGTCCAAGATCAAGGTGGAACCTAGAAAAGTGGTACAGATGAACCGGTTTGCAGGGCAGAAATAGAGACACAGATGCAGAGAACAAGCGTATGGACACCAAGGGGGGGAAAGTGGCCGCGGGGGAGGGGATGAATTGGGAGATTGGGATTGACGTGTACACACTAATATGTATAAAATGGATAACTAATAAGAACCTGCCGTATAAAAAATAAAATAAAATTCAGAAATTCAAACAAACGAACAAAAAAACCGCCAAGAAACAAAACAGTAGAGCACACACCGGAGTACTCACATTCTCAAATTAGCAAATATTCTTGTTTAGTCCTTTTTTTTCCCCCTGTTTTTAGTACACTAAAAATATTTTTTTCAAGTAAAAACCTTTTTTTTTTTTTTTTTGCGGTACGCGGACCTCACTGCTGTGGCCTCTCCCGTCGCGGAGCACAGGCTCCGGACGCGCAGGCTCAGCGGCCACGGCTCACGGGCCCAGCCGCTCCGCGGCAGGTGGGATCCTCCCGGACCGGGGCACGAACCCGCGTCCCCTGCATCGGCAGGCGGACTCCCAACCACTGCGCCACCAGGGAAGCCCCAAACTGCTTTTTTAAACAATTTACTTATTTTTGTTTGTGTTGGGTCTTTGTTGCTGTGCGCAGGCTTTTCTGTAGTTGCCGCGAGCAGGGGCTGCTCTTCGTTGCAGTCTGCGGGCTTCTCATTGCGGTGGCTTCTCTTTGTTTAGGAGCATGGGCTCTAGGTGCGCAGGCTTCAGTAGCTGTGGCACACGGGCTCAGTAGTTGTGGCTCGCGGACTCAGTAGTTGAGGCACATGGGCTTAGTTGCTCCGTGGCATGTGGGATCTTCCCGGACCAGGGCTCAAACCCGTGTCCCCTGCATTGGCAGGCGGATTCTTCACCACTGTGCCACCAGGGAAGTCGACCTTTCCTACTTCTGAACACCGAACTCTCTGATAGAATTCTCCCATCTCAAGTGCACGTATGATCCAGTCATTTTTAGTAAATTTACCATTTTCTGTAACAGCATCCTCCTGTTTTAGAACATTTCTGTCATTCCCAATGAGATCCTCTGCCCATCTACTGCAAGTCTCTGTTCCCACCCTGTCTCAGGCAGCTGCAAATCTAATGTCTCTATAGATTTGCCTGTGCTGGACATTTCATAGCAATGAAACCGCACAATATGAGGTCTCCATCACTTTGCCTTAGGCTGGTGTGCCAGCCACCCAGATGTTGTGACTTTTGTCTGGTTGGATTGTTCCTTGTTTTCCATTCAGGAGCTGTGCCCTTGGCTTCAGGTCTGAAAAGCACTTCCCTGCCGAGGTGGGTGACTAATGCAGAAACCTCCCAGGCCTGCTCTTCCGGGCTGTCTTCCTGCTGGGTCCATGGTGGCTGAGGCCCACCGAGACCTGGTCGCCTCCACTCTGCCCTCTTTGTGTTTAAGACACTGATTAACTCTTCTCTCTTTCTGTTTTTTTTTTAATTTATATATTTTGGCTGCACCAGGTCTTAGTTGTAGCATGCAGGCTTCTTAGTTGCGGCACGCGTGCAGGATCTAGTTCCCCGACCAGAGATCAAACCCCAGCCCCCTGCACTGGGAGCGTGGAGTCCTACCCACTGGACCACCTGGGAAGTCCTAACTCTTTTTATTTTATTTTATTTTTCTTGAAGTATAGCTGATTTACAATGTTGTGTTAATTTCTGCTGTTCAGCACAGTGATTCAGTTCTACATGTATATACAATTGTTTTTCATATTCTTTTCCATTACCGTTTATCACAGGACATTGAATATAGTTCCCTGTGCTATACAGTAGGACCTTGTTTCTTATCCATCCAATATATACTAGTGTGCATCTGCTAATCCCAAACTCCCAATCCATTCCTCCCCCACCCCCCCTTCCCCTTGGCAACTGCAAGTCTGTTTTCTATGTCTGTGAGTCTGTTTCTGTTCCGTAGATAGGTTCATTTGTGTCATATTTTAGAGTCCACGTACAAGTGAAATCATATGGTACTTCTCTTTCTCTGTCTGGCTTAGTTCACTTAGTATGATAATCTCTAGGTCCATACATGTTGCTGCAAATGACATTATTTCATTATTTTTTAGGGCTGAGTATTATTCCATTGTATATGTATATGTAGCACATCTTTTAAATTTTATTTTTACTTTATTTTTTTAAATTTATTTATTTATTTATTTATTTATTTATTTATTTATTTTGACTGTGCTGGGTCTTAGTTGTGGCATGCATGTGGGATCTAGTTCCCTGACCAGGGATCGAACCTGGGACCACTGCATTGGGAGCGCGGAGTCTTGCCCACCGGACCGCCAGGGAAGTCCCTGAGCCACAATCTTCTTTATCCATTCATCTGTTGATGGACATTTAGGTTGTTTCCATGTCTTGGCTATTGTAAATAGTGCTGCTGTGAACACTGGGGTGCATGTATCT
>NC_041230.1:6344060-6349219 GCF_002837175.3 Physeter macrocephalus
AGCACAGGCTCCGGACGCGCAGGCTCAGCGGCCATGGCTCACGGGCCCAGCCGCTCCGCGGCATGTGGGATCTTCCCGGACCGGGGCACAAACCCGTGTCCTCTGCATCGGCAGGCGGACTCTCAACCACTGCGCCACCGGGGAAGCCCTAGTTTTGTTTTTTTTTAAATTTATTTATTTTTGGCTGCGTTGGCTCTTCGTTGCCGCGCACGGGCTTTCTCTAGTTGCGGCTGGGGCTACTCTTCGTTGCTGTGGGCGGGCTTCTCATTGCGGTGGCTTCTCTTGTTGCGGAGCATGGGCTCTAGGCACGCGGACTCAGTAGTTGTGGCTCGCGGGCTCTAGAGCGCAGGCTCAGTAGTTGTGGCGCGTGGGCTTAGGTGCTCCATGGCATGTGGGATCTTCCCGGACCAGGGATCAAACCCGTGTCCCCTGCATTGGCAGGCGGATTCTTATCCACTGCGCCACCAGGGAAACCCTGAATTATAGTTTTATCCAGATATATGCCCAGGAGTGAGATTGCTGGATCATATGGCAACCCTATTTTTAGTTTTTTAAGGAACCCCCATACTGTTTTCCATAGTGACTGGATCAATTTACATTCCCACCAACAGTGTAGGAGCGTTCCCTTTTCTCCACACCCTCTCCAGCATTTATTATTTGTAGACTTTTTAATGATGGCCACTCTGACGAGGGGGAGGTGGCGCCTCACTGTAGTTTTCATCTGCAGTTCTCTAATCATTAGCGAGGTTGAGCATCTTTTCATGTGCCTGTTGGCCATCCTTATGTCTTCTTTGGTTAATTCTTTTAACCTCAGGATTCATCTTTTAAAAACAAGGAGGTTTCCTAGTTGTCTGTCTTTGGAAGCTTCCTTAACTCCTTAGCATTTCTAGTCCGCATCCCCACGTCACCAGCCGTCCACAAGCAGGCCCTGATGGCTGGTTTGTCCCTGCCCAGGACCCATTCAGGATGGCTCAAGTCCTTTGCTCCCTATTGATCTGGAAGCCTCACCTCTCCTTTTAAAATTAAGGTGATTCACATAACACAAAAATTAACCATTTTCAAGTGAACAATTCAGTGGATTTTATTTTTTGTTTGTTTGTTTTGTTTTTGGCTGTGCCACGTGGTATGCGAACTTCCCCAACCAGGGATCAATCCTGTGCCCCCTGCATTGGAAGCATGGAGTCCTAACCGCTGGACCGCCAGGAAAGTCCTCTGTGGATTTTAGTATAGTTGCAATGTGGTGTAACCACCACCTCCATCTAGTTCCAAAACGTTCTCCTCACTCCAGTAGCTCCTCATTTTCCCCTCCCTCCAGCCCCTGGCAATGAATAATCTCTACTGTATGTCTCTATGAATTTGCATATTCTGGATATTTCATAAAAATAGAATCATACAATATGTGGTCCTTTGTGTCTGAGTTTTTCACTTAGCATAATGTTTTCAAGGTTCATGTATGTTGTAGCACATACCAGTGCTTTGTTCTTCTTTATGGCTAAGACTCCATTGTATGGAAATACCACATTTATTTTGCCATTCATCAGTTGGTGGACATTTGGTTTGTTTCCACCTTTGGCTATGGTGAATAGTGCTGCTGTGAACAGTCCTGTACCAGGATTTGTTTGAACACCTTTTTCAATTCCTTTGGCTACATACCTAGGAATTAATTGCAAGATCAACAAGTTAAATCTATGTTTAGCCATTTGAGGAACTGCCAAACTTTTTTCCAGGATGGCTGCACTATTTTACGTTCCCACCAGCAATGTAGGAGGGTTCCAATTTCTCCACATCCCTGCCAACACTTGTTTTTTTCCTTGAAGCTATCCTAAGTGGGTGTGAATCAGTACTTCACTGTGGTTTGGTTCGCATTTCCCTGATGACAAATGACGCGGAATGTCTTTTCATGTGCTTATTGTCCAGGCCATTTGTATATCTTCTTTGGACCTCCCCTCCTTTTTCAACAGTTGTATTGAAGTAGAATTTATATGCCGTAACGTACACCCAGAGCAGGTACCCTTCAAAGATCTGTAGTAAATTAATATTCATATCGTGCAGCCATCGCCACTCTTCAGTTTTAGAGCATTTCCCTCTACCTTCAAACTTCCTTTGTGGGGTCTGTGTCCATTTCTGCTCCAGCCCCAGCAGCAACTGCTCCAACGTCTGGCTAGAGACACAACCCCTCAGTGAGGACTGGGCGGGGCCAGTGGACCCTGGCTTCTAGCAGGACACGCCCCATCCAGATGGCCTCTCTCCCTCCCCACAACATCCCCTTTAGCTCCCACGGATGGAAAATTAGATCTAAAGACTCGCTGGGCTTTGGGCCAAATATTGTTGGCTGGAACCCCTCACAGGGGGTGTTAGATGGGCACCATTGCATCCCATGCAGGACCTCGTGCTGCTGACCCTAACAAGAGGGCAGTGACAGCCTGACTCTGTTCACTCGTGTGTCCCCACCCCCAGATGTCCACATTGACACCCCACCCTCCACTCACCTCATAGCATGTACACCAGATAATCCTAGCCTGCCCAGGAATCTCATTACCGCTTGGGAAGTGATGTTTCCCAAACTCTAGCATTTAATTATCTCATCAAGGACTGGGGCCATGCGTTCCCCTGAAATACAGGTTCCTCTGGGGAGGCAGAATCGGTGCTGAATTCTCAGAGTGAGGAGCTGCCTTAAAAGCAGCACCATGGGGACTTCCCTGGTGGCGCAGTGCTTAAGAATCCGCCTGCCAATGCAGGGGACATGGGTTCGAGCCCTGGTCCGGGAGGCTCCCACATGCCGCGGAGCAACTAAGTCCGTGCGCCACAACTACTGAGCCCGCGTGCCACAACTACTGAAGCCCGCACGCCTAGAGCCCGTGCTCTGCAACAAGAGAAGCCACCGCAGTGAGAAGCCCGCGCACCGCAACAAAGAGCAGCCCCCGCTCGCGGCAACTAGAGAAAGCCCGCGTGCAGCAGCAAAGACCCAACACAGCCAAAAATAAATAAATATATTAAAAAAGAAAAAAAAAAAAGCAGCACCATGTGGTGACAGATGGGCTTATTTTTCGACTCTTCCTTTTGAGAACCCTTAACTCATGGATAGGGTGGATTCATTGTGTGTCAGTCAATGACAGTCATTGTTTTTTCTGATGCTTGAGTCGTATCATCATGTATGGCTTCTGTGTCCTTTTAACAGGTTTCTTTCGTGTTCCTGGGGCTCACCTGGGGCTTTCCCTGGAATGCTTTCTCCTAGGAGCCCTGGTTCCTAACTGCAGGGAAAGGGCTGAAACTCTGGCCTCTGGTTGTCTCCTGTCTTTTCCCTCCCTGCCCTCCCTGGGGGCCAGAGATTCCCCAGAACTGGGTTGAACTCATGCAGGCTGTGCGGCCCTGGATGACACCTTCTACTCTCTGGGGACCAGTTTTCCCGTCCGTGAAATGTGGGCTGCAATAGGCAGAAAGTTGGCCCCAAAGATATACACAGCCTAATCCTCAGAACCCGGAAGTGTTACCTTATCAGGAAAGAGAATCTTGGCAATTGTGATTAAGGATCTGGAAACGGCAGAGGGAAATTTGTCAACTGTCTTAGTTGGGCTTGGCTGCCATAACAAAATACTATAGACTAGGTGACTCAAAGGACAGAAATTTACTTCTCACAATTCTGGAGGCTGGGAAGTCCAAGATCAAGGTGCCGGCAAGGTATGTTTCATTCTGAAGCCCCTTCTCTTGGCTTGGAGAAGCCTGCTGTATTGCTGTACGCTCACGTGACCTCTTCTTTGTGACCACAGCAAACTCTCTGGTGTCTCCCCCTCTTTTTTTAAAAGTTATTTATTTTTGGCTGCGCCACGTGGCTTGCAGGATCTCAGTCACCCGACCAGGAGTTGAACCCTGGCCACGGCAGTGGAAGCCCCGAATCCTAACCACTAGGACACCAGGACACTCCCTGGTGCCTCTTCTTAATAGGACACTAATCCCATTATCAGAGCTCCTCTCTCATGACATCATCTAACCCTAATTACTTCCCAAAGGCCCCATGACCAAATACTATCACATTGTATTTGGGGGTGGACACACTTCTGTCCATAGAAGGACACACAGAGGAAAAGGCAGTATGAAGTTGGAACAGAGAGAGATTTGAAGATGTGGACCTTGAAGGCTGGTGTGATGCAGCCACAAGCCTAGGTACCCCTGGAGCCACCAGAAACTGGAAGAGGTGAGGAAGGATTCCTCCCTAGAGGCTCCAGAGGAAGCGTGGCCCTAACACTTAGATTTCAGAAGTTTGGCCTCCAGAACTGTGAATTAAATTTTTTAAAATATAAATTTATTTATTTATTTATTTTTGGCTGCATTGGGTCTTTGTTGCTGCGCACAGGCTTTCTCTAGTTGCAGCGAGCGGGGGCTACTCTTTGTCGAGGTGTGAGGGCGTCTCATTGCGGTGGCTTCTCTTTGTTGTGGAGCACAGGCTCTAGGTGCGCGGGCTTCAGTAGTTGCGGCCCGCGGGCTGAGTAGTTGTGGCGCGTGCGCTTAGCTGCTCCGCGGCATGTGGGATCTTCCCGGACCAGGGCTCGAACCCGTGTCCCCGTGTTGGCACACGGATTCTCAACCACTGCGCCACCAGGGGAGTCCCTACAGTTTTGTTTTAAGGTACCATGTTTGTGGTAATGTGTTACAGTAGCCACAGGAAACTAATGGAGGAACCACAGTTGTTTAATTCAATTAATTAATTAATTAATTTTATTTATTTATTTTTGACCGCGCCAGCCGTCTTGCGGGATCAACCAGGGATCAAACCCGTGCCCCCAGCAGTGGAAGCGCGGAGTCCTAACCCCTGGACCGCCAGGGAAGTCCCGAACCATAGTTACTTTAAAGCGTGATTTTAGGGGATCTAGTGCCTTCTCAGCCTGGCCGGCATGGATGCTTATCTTCTGCTTTCCAGCGCCTACCATCCATTCCCTACCTAGAACACTTAAAATGGGCGTCCGATCCTGCCATATTCTAACCCTTCTGTTAGCTCCTTACAGTGAAAGAAAAGCCCAGCCAAAAGCCATGAATGGGGAGCTCCCTGGCGGTCCAGTGGTTAGGACTCGGCACGTTCACTGCTGGGGCCCAGGTTCAGTCTCTGGTTGAGCCTGCGAGCCGCCTGGCGACGGGGAAAAAAAAAAAAAAAAAAAAGCCACTTA
>NC_041230.1:6349719-6360197 GCF_002837175.3 Physeter macrocephalus
GCAGTGACGTCCAGGATTTTTACTGGGGGTCAGTCACCGAGTTATGGAACATGACTGACCTTAGTTACTCAGCCTGAACTCCCTCCAGAGATCAGACCTGTACAGTGCGGCCCAAGGTTACTACCATGTCACATTGTTAGCATGAACTATCTGTGTGACCCAAGAACTTAGGTAAACAAAGTTGTTCTTATCAGGCAGAATCTTCCAAGGGCTTAGAGGTCCCCTCCCAGGAGCAGGTCAAGGGCCAGACTTTCGTTTGGAGTGTGGAGGGTTTGGACAGCTCAGGCCTGCTGAGTCAGCCCTTTACTGACCACCCAGCTGCAGCCGAAGGAAGCTTCTAATGACTATTTCCTTGGTGTTTCAGTGACTTGGGTTTCAGGGGCCTTGGGTGTGCTCTTGAGGTACGTATGTGTGTGTGCATCGGAAGGGGCTGCCTGTCAGCCAGCGTAGGGTGTTCTGTGTGAATCAGAGGGCAAGCGGTGTCTCATCTGGCTCAGAGTTCCCGGCCAGTGGGACATGTTGACCTCCGGATTGATTAATGGGCCTGGGTGCCTCACCCCTTTGTCCCCAGGGTGGGCCTGCAGACACTAACACTGCTCTTTCCCCTCAGCACTGGCCCAGGCCCCTTCCGAGGACCAACGGTTTGGAGACCTGGCAGAGCCGGCCAAGCCCTTCACGGATGGAGCTCAGGTGAGCTGTGAGTCCTTCAAAGTCAGAGATGCCACATCCTGCGGGACCCCGCCCGCCCGCACCCCCCACCCCGCGCCCCCTCTTCACCCCAGGCCGTGGAGGGTCACATTCAGCAGCTGTGCCCAGCCCCCACGCCCACCACCCCTCACCCTCAGGCTGGGCTCAGGACCTGCCCTTCACCCTCTCCCAGCTCCTGGGTCTGAGGTTGGGGCCTCCCCAGTCTCACGCCATTTGAATACAGAGTACAGTAAGTCCCCTACACACAAACCTCCAAGTTACGAACTTTCAAAGATGCGAACATGCGTTCGCATGTCCAATCACGTAAGTTAGTTCACGTGTCTGGCGTACATTGTCATGTGCGTGCATCCTCTACAAGTGGTTGTGCTTTTGTGTACTTTACAGTACTGTATAGAGTACAGTAGTACAGTATCTTTATTTCAAGCCCAGGATGTCCGGAAGCAAGCGTAAAAGCAGCGGTGATGTAGCTGGTACTGCTAAGAAGCGCCACGCGATAACGATGGAAACAAAAGTGAAAATAATTGAGAGAGTGGAGCGAGGCGAAAAGATGGTAGACGTCGCTCATTCTTATAACCTGAATCGTTCAACCATCGGCTCAATCGTAAAGAACAAGGACAAGATCATGGAACATGTGAAGTCTGCTATGCCGATGACGTCGACAATAATAACGAAGAAGCGTGGAAAAGTGATGGAGGAGATGGAGAAACTTCTCAGTGTGTGGATGCAGGATCAGCGTCAGCGTCGAGTCCCACTCAGCTTAATGCTGATTCAAGAGAAAGCTAAGAGCCTTTATGAAGACTTGAAGAAGAAACACGGCGAAGAATCAGAGGGCAAATCTTTTAATGCCAGCCGTAGCTGGGTTCACCGGTTCAAGGCTAGAGCCAAACTTCACAATGTAAAAGTAAGTGACAAGGCAGCGAGTACAGATACAATAGCTGCCCGGGAATTTCCTGAAACGCTTCGAGAAATTATTGATGAAGGCGCGTATTTACCCGAGCAGGTGTTTAATGTGGACGAGACAGGACTATACTGGAAGAGGATGCCAGACCGAAGTTACATCAGTAAGGAGGAAAAGTTGATGCCGGGCTATAAAGCATCAAAGGATAGGCTCACGCTGTTGTTTGGTGGCAATGCTTCCGGTGATATGAAGCTGAAGCCTCTCTTAGTTTATCATTCAGAGAACCCAAGAACCCTTAAAAACATAGCCAAGGGCTCTCTTCCTGTTGTGTGGAAGCATAACCCTAAATCCTGGACTGCACAGGCCACGTTCCAGGACTGGTTTTGCCACCACTCTATCCCAGCTGTAGAGAAATAGTGCTTGGAGAAGGACGTTACACAGGCCATTTTCCAGGACTGGTTTTTCCACCACTTTATCCCAGAGGTAGAGAAGTATTGCTTGGAGAAGGACGTCCCATTCAACATTCTTCTGCTGCTCGACAATGCTCCGGGCCACCCCCCATTCATGGATGACTTTCATCCCAACGTCAAAGTAGTGCATCTGCCGCTGAATACTACGGCGCTCATCCAACCTATGGACCAGGGAGTTATAGCGATTTTCAAGAAATATTACTTACGTCACACTTTTCGTCAGGCAGTAAAGGCGAGTGACGAATCAGGAACAACCTTGCGACAATTTTGGAAGGACTATAACATCTACAAGGCCATAAAAAACATTGACTTTGCCTGGAGTGAGGTTACGGCCGTCACCATGAATGGGGTTTGGAAGAACCTTTGCCCGAAGTTTGTTCACGATTTTCGTGGATTTGAGAAGGTGGACGAGGAGTCCAAAGAGGTCTTCAGCAACTTGGTGACCCTCAGCGAGAAGCTGGAGCTAGATCTGCAAGAGGACGACTTCATTGAACTCCTTGCTGTGCAACACGAGGAGCTTACTAATGAAGACCTGATGGAATTGGAGGCCCAGAGAAAGGACGAAGAGGGACAGGAGGAGGAAGAAGTAACTGAAGAACCAAAGAGATTCACGACGCAGGAAATGGCAAGGGGGTTTTCTTTATTTGAGGAGGCGCTGTTAGTTTTTGAGGCACAGGACCCGAATGTAGAACGGTACACGAAGGTGGCAGCAGCCGTTCAGAATGCGATCCAGTGCTACCGTGTCATCTATGACGAGAAAAAAAGAGCTACTACCCAAACATCACTGGATCGTTTTTACAAGAGGGTAGATAGAATTAAATCCAGCAAGGAACCAGAACCTGTGCCATCCACGTCAGGCGTGAGTGAAATTGCACCTTGCCCTCCGTCTCCTATTGCTGACGATCCTTCAGCTCTACCATCTCCCACCTCCTCTTCCTCTTCCAGTCAGTAACTCTTCCTGCCTTTTCCCTCGATGCCAGGCCCTGGATGCCAGCTATTGTACTGTACTACGGTACTTTTCAAGGTACTGTACTGTAAGATTAAAAATGTTTTCTTTATTTTTTGTGTTTGTTTGTTTTTTATGTATTATTCGTGTGAAAAGTATTATAGACCTATTCCAGTACAGTACTGTATAGCCGATTGTGTAAGTTGGGTACCTAGGCTAACGTCGTTGGACTTACGAACACATTGGACTTACAAACGTGCTCTCGGAACGGAACTCGTTCATACGTAGGGGACTTACTGTAGTTGTAGTCTCTCTTGCACAGAGATAGAAATACAGCAGTCGTTATTCTCCCATTTTAAAGAAAATTTTAAAATGTATATAAAACATGTATGTGCATTATAAAGTAATTCAAACCTTAAGAAAAGCACATAAAGTTGAAACCCCACAGCCAGTCTTCCTCTCTGGAGATGGCCACTGCCACCCATCGTACATCCTTCCTCTTTCCTGTACACGCGTGCAGTTCACACACATGGGTGTGTGTGCGAACGGGGCACACAGACATTTCCAAAGGAAGCCCCATTAACTCTCTGCACCCCACTGATTTCACTTCGTCTCGTGTTGAGGTCCCTTCCAGTGGCACAGGCAGTTCCAGCCTTTCTTTCTAGTGGCTCTCTTGGAGTCATGTGCCCAGCCCCGCTAGGGCATGTGGGCCGCTGTCGGTTTCTCATCCCAGAACACACACCCTCATCTTGGCTGCTGCCCCTCTGGGTCTTCTGTCCCTGGGCCTGCCTGTCCTCTGGATGGCCTCAAGACACAGGGACCAAAGCTTATCTCTGTGTCACGGGGCGCCTGCATGTCTTTGATTCTGGTGGGTAACCCAGGGGGCTTCCCCAGGAGGACAGGGACTTGCTCACACATGGGAAGGAGGGCAGAGCAGCCAAGGAGCATGGCTGGGGTCTCCTGCCAGGTGAGGGGGGAGAGTGGACCACACCCTGGCCTTCCCCACCCTTGACTGCCATTCCTGGTCTTCCTGAGACACTGCGAGGCCTGGAACGCCTGCGGTGGCCCTACCTAGATCTGCTCAAGTCCGGCTCAGCTGGTGTCCTGCTGGCAACTCTCAGAGAACACCCAGGGCTGCTTTACTGTCAAACTCCCATCACCAGTTGGGAGTGTAGAGCTGGGCTCCTAGAGATGCTGCTCCTGGAAGAAACAAGGTGCTCGGCCCACCCCCCTGTGGAAGGACACTGGGAAGTGGGTCTCCTTGGCCACCTCGGGGCCCCACAGCGGGAGGCAGGCCTGCTCCTTGCCTGGCTCTCCAGGAGCCTGTCTGGGAAATTGAACCCTGCACAAGTATTTCCTCCATTAAAAAAACCAAAAACAGGGACTCCCCTGGTGGTCCAGTGGTTAGGACTCCGCTCTTCCACGGCAGGGGGCACGGGTCCGATCCCTGGTTGGAGAACTAAGATCCCCCATGCCGCGCGGCTTGGCCAAACAAACCAAAAAATCAAAACAACGCACAGAAACAAAACAAAACCTTGAGTCCTGACACCCTTAATTACATTGCTCAAGGTCTTGCGAGCTCAGGGCTATGAAGTGTGTTGGCTCCAATTGGACAGCTTGTTCCCCTCCTTTCCCCGGCTGCCACCAAGCTCTGAGCTGAGGTTTATACACTGTGGCCGCCCGTTCCTGGGCCCGGCTATGCTATGACGTGCTGGTAATTTCTGGTTTCTGTATTTGGTCTGATATCAGGTTGTGGTGTATTACGCCACCCTGGATGCTTCAGGAGGCCAGCGAGTAGGTGACTTGGCATGGTGGTGTCAGCGGGGGGCTCCCTTGGAAAGTGGTAGTGGGTTTTCAGAGGCTTGCTGCAATCCTGAGGGTGAAGTTTATTTAGTCCACGGGGCCAGAATTCATCGAGTGGCCGGATGTGGCCCCGAGTCTCCCACCTAAAGAGAGAGACTAGTCAGTGACCTCTAAGGGTTTTACCCAGCCCCATCGGCACTTCCCACAGGTAAACGTTGTCTCCCCATTTTACAGCGGGTCAGGGCTGGGGCGGCAGCGGCCCTGAAATCAGCGGGCACAGGGCGGGAACATAAATATTCTCTTGTGGTGTCCGGAGAGAGTGACGCGGGCCCGAAGCCCCCCCTGAAGAGGCCGCCGAGGGCGGGCCAGCGCCGAAGTGCCAAGCGGGACCGTAAGGCCATAAACCTGCGGGTGAAGCTGGAGGTACTGCGGCGCTTCGAAGCCGGAGAGAAGCTCAGACGAATCGGGAGGGCACTAGGGCTCTCCACCTCCACTGTGGCCACCATTCGTGACAACAAGGACAAGATCCGAGCGAGTTCCCAGGCGGCCACCCCGCACGCGGCCTCTAAGCTGACGCGCAGCCGCAGCCTGGTGATGGAGAACATGGAGCGGCTGCTGAGCGTGTGGATCGAGGACCAGAACCGGCGTGACGTGCCGGTCAGCGTGGTGCTCGTCCAGGAGAAGGCCCGCAGCCTGTTTGAGGAGCTCAAGCGGGCGCAGGGTGAGGGCGCCGAGGCTGAGACGTTCGGCGCCAGCCGCGGCTGGTTCGCGCGCTTCAAGGCGCGGCACGGGCTGCGCAGCCTCGGGGCCGGAGGCGAGGCGGCGCGCGCAGACGCAGAGGCTGCGCGCAGGTATCCGGCGCTGCTGCGGAGGGTGATCCAGGAGGGCGGCTACACGGCCCGGCAGGTGTTCAACGTGGACGAGACCCGGCTCTTCTGGAGGCGGCTGCCGGGCAGGACGGTCCCTTCCACGGCGGAGAAGCCAGGCCCCGGGTTCACAGCCGCCCAAGATCTCCTGACCCTGCTGCTCGGCAGCAACGCCGCCGGGGACTTCAAGCTGAAGCCGCTGCTGGTGTACCCCTCAGAGAACCCGCGCGCCCTCCGGGGCTTCTCCAAGCCCAACCTGCCCGTGCTGTGGCGCTCGCACAGGAAGGCCTGGGTCACCGTGAGCCTCTTCCAGGAGTGGTTCGTGCACTTCTTCTGCCCCGCCGTGGAGAGGTACTGCGTCCGGCACGGGCTCCCGTATAAAGCTCTGCTCGTCCTGGACAGCACTCCGGGCCGCCCTGGGAACCTGGACGACCTCTCCGACCACGTGCGCGTGGAGTACCTGCCCAAGGACACCACGGCCCTCATCCAGCCCATGACCCAGGACGTGGTCGCCACGTTCAAGGCCTGCTACCTGCGGAGGGTCTTCCGCCTCTTGGCGGCGAGGGCGGGAGGCGCCGGCGAGCCGTCAGCGGCCCCGGACTTCTGGCGGGACTACAGCATCCTGGACGCTGTGCACAACATCTCCGAGTCCTGGGAGGAGGTTCCGCCCGCGACGTTGAACCGGGGTTGGGGGAAGCTGTGGCCCGAGTGCCTCCAGCACGACGCCAGCCCCCGACCCGGGGAGGCCCTCCCGCAGATCCGGCGGGACGTCGTGGCGCTGGCGCACGGCTTGGGTTTCGGGGAGGTGGCAGAGGCGGATGTGGCTGAGCTGCTGCAGAGCCAGGGCGCAGACCTGTCCAACGAGGAGCTGGTGGGGCTGGAGCAGGAGCGGGCAGCCGGGGAGGAGGGTGAGGACAGCTCGACGGCCTCCCGCCAGCTCACGGCCAGGCACCTGGCCAAGGCCCTGGCACATTTCGATGCTGGCCTGCAGGTCGTCGGGGACAACGACCCCAACCTGGAGCGCAGCCTCCGCGTCTGCCGGGGCGTGAACAACGTGATCAGCTGCTATCGGGAGCTCTTCAAGGAGAAGAGAGGCCCCAGATAGTGCGTGTTGAGGGGTAGGGGGTGTTGGGAGTTCTGAGGCCTCCAGACTTCGTTGGGGAGAGGGGGTCCTCCCTCCCCATCTTTCACATGGAAGTGACACGGGTCTGCATGTTTCCATTTCATTATATTAATCCCTCAAATGTTTTTGTCAGCAAATTATTTAGTGTCTCAAGTGAACTTCTCAAATATATGGTTTTAGAAGCCTTGATGAATTCTCAAGTGACTTTATTGCATCCTGGGCCCTTTTGGAGCAGTGCATCCTTGGTTTCCTAGTGGAAGCCCATGAGGAAGCCGGCGTCACTGGGTAGCACCCCTGGCACGGTATTCCTGCCACCTTGCTCACTGCACTGAGCTCTCCTTGTATTCAGAGCTGGGGCTCACGGAGCCGAGAGGGGTTCAGAGAGGGGTTCTGCTTGTTTTCTGGCCCGCTCACCCTTCAGCTGGGCTTCAGGACCTGCAGGCGGCAAAGGCTGACCCCAGATGAGCACCCAGAGAGACTCAGGGATCCAGAGAGTGGGCCTGGGTGGGAGGAGTGTCCGGCCACACACCTCCCATCTCCGTTCTCCCCGGACACTGGATGCGTCTTGTCATCCTGTTCCGTCCTCTGAAATGATGCTGTGCCCCTGCTGACTGGCCGGGGGGAGGGGGGGGCGGGAGGAGAGACTACAGCGCGCTGTGGGTGAGCTGGTGGGGCAGCACACTTATCAGGCTCCCCGGCCCCGGCGCGGGCATCCTCACGGCTGCAGGCACCCCTGCAGGCCTGCTGCTAATTCTCCCTCTCTTCTTGTCTCTCTCCTCTGGCGCTCCCTCTCTCCACCAGTTTCCGTTTGACTCCTGCCATGCCCCTTTGACTCTTCTTCCCGTGGACACGGGCTCATTCCAGGCAGTGGTGGCATTTGGAGACAAGGCCCCGGATGCCATGTGGGAAGACTGGGAGGCCCACGATGCCCCACAGAAGGAGGGGTAAGGATATGGGATTTGGGGTGGGGTTGGCCTTACTGCAGGGCGCACGGGTCCTCAGGTGAGCGGTCCCTGTCTCCCGCCAAGGGGCCCTGTTAGAGGAAGCCTTCTCTGAGCCTGCCTGCCTTCTGCAGGAGGTGGGGGGCAGGGGGGTGGGCGGGCTAGCCCGGGAGATTGGTTGGGGGCTAAATTTGGCCTGAAGGTTTTGCCGGGGAGGCCAGGTGCCCTCACATCTCCCATCTGCTGTCCATACACCCCTGTGTACACCTGGCTGAGGTATGCCCAGAGCCGACCTCTGATCACATGCACAAAGCAAGCACTCCCTGCTGGCTGGACCTCTTGCATCCGAGCAGGTAACTCTTCTGCCCCACCTCTCGGGCCATCGTGGGTACCCGTAGCTCTAGGCTCTCCTGGGGGTGGCCACTGAGGGTATACCTGACCAGGGATGCTGGTCTGCTCCTCCTGCTTGGCTGTCTGCACCATTCAGTGTAGAAACAGAGCCAGAGGAGAGACTGACTTTAAAGGACACTTTTGGGCACATTAATCACGTAAGGCTGTACACGGGGCTTCTCTTCCTGCCTGGGGTCTGGCTGGACACGGGGTGTTTTCCAGCGGTGCTAGGCGCGGAACCGGGCCCCGGGCGCTGGGGCCGGAGCCGGAGCCGGACCCAGTCCCCCGGCGCTGGGGGCGCAGCGGGGTTCGGGCGCTGGGGGCGGAGCCGGGCCCCGGGGCCCAGGAGGCGGAGCCGGGCCCCGAGCGCTGGGGGCGGAGCCGGGCCCCGGGCGCTGGGGGTGGAGCCGGGCCCCGGGGCACAGGAGGCGGAGCCGGGCCCCGGGGCGCTGGGAGCCCTTCGGGTTCGGGCCAACAAAGAACAGCCCGGATACCCACGCCCACGGCTGGGCCTGCTGGTCTCTCCGTCCTTCTGTCGGGCGCAGTGTTCACCTGCCCCTGCTGCCCCGGCTGGCCTATCTCCTGTCGGGTGGTAAGCTCTCCGTCCCCACCGCCATCCCCGCAGCTCCACACCCCTCGTCCAGCCTCAGGCATGACCCAGGACCCTCTCTGGGCTCCCCGCGCCTGCCCCCCTTGGTCGGTATTCTCAGTCCGCCTGTGCTGACAGGTGAGGGTTCCCTCCAGACGCTCCCAAACGCTTCTCCCCAGCATCCTCCCCGGGGTCGGCCCCATGTGCTGTCGGGATGTTCCCCTGTCACCAAGCCCCAACCACATGGCCAGGGCGGGCACCGGGCCCGCAGCAGGCACCGCTGTGCATCCTGCTGTACACACAGGCATGACCCTGCCCCAGGATGCGGGAAAGGCAGCCCTATCTCAGGATATGGGGAGACGGCTGACTGACTACAGGGCGGACGTCAGCTCCCGGCTCACTAGCCAAGGGCAGCCGGGTTCTCTCTCCTTGGACCCTTTCTCACCTGACCCTGACCCGGCTTTGTTCCCACCCCCGTTGTCCCTCCATTGGCCTCTCTCTTGTGGGCAGAGCAGGACAGTGTGGTCAGCGGTCACAGGCTGAGACACAGAGACACTGGCTGACCCGCGTGCACCCAGCTGACCCCACGGAACGGGCACTGCACCAGGGCCCGTGCGGTGTGGGTTCACCTGACCACAGAGAGGCCGGGCCTCTGCTCCTGGCTGCAGGAGGTCACCTTGGGTCTGATGGGAGTGTCTGTGCTCCGTGGGCCTCTCTCCAGGCTGGTCTGTGCTGATGGCGTGATGCACTGTGGGGCTTCCTGAGTCGCCCCCGGGGGCTGAAGGCCGAGGTCGGGCACATGGTGGTCCTCATGTCGGCATGACCGACCCCCCAAAACCCTGCACCTCAGGATTCAGGTGGGCTTCCCTGGGTGACCACACCCAAGGGACCCCCGACGCTGCTCCTGACCTCTGCCCTCGGCTGATTTTAATCTACATCCTAAGCAACTCTGCCAGCTGCAAAGAGGGGGAGCTTGTTCATACACCCCTCCCAGTGCACGGGGCTCTCGTGGACAGGCCCCTCCTAGGATGCGGAGCTCACCTGAGCAGGTACCCAGCAGCCCACGGGGCTCTCGTGGTCAGGCCCCTCCCCGGGTGTGGAGCTCACCTGGACAGGTACCCAGCAGCCCCTGGGGCTCTCATGGTCAGACCCCTCCCAGGATACAGAGCTCACCTGGTCAGGCTCCCGGCAGGGCTGGGGTCACAGGAACCGTGCACATAGCCCTCATTGCAGAGCACCCCCAGCCCACCTGTCGGTCGAGCTGACACAGAGCACCTCAGAGCAGGACCTGAACTAACAAACAGCAGCTACGACAGGTCTGTGACCCTGGGCGTTACTCTGTGCGGCCTCCCTCCGCCTGGTCTTCCAGAGACTTCCACTGCAGCCGGGACACCAGGCCTCTGTCTCCACCCACCACCCCTCCTCTCCCTGACTCCTGGGTTCCTCTCATTAGGAGAGGGTCTTCTTGAAATTGTCTCCCACTCGTGGGCCAGATAAAATGATTAGAAAACAAGCCAGAGCTGCAGCCCCATGTCTGTCCTGACCCTCAGGACACCTGTTCCTTGGACCTGGCCAGTGCAGCAAGGCTCATTTTCTGCAGCCCTGAGCCCCTGAGGGGCGAGGATTGGCTGACCTGGGCAGCCTGACCCGGCCGGCCAGCCCTCACCAGGTGTGCCTGGGCTGAGGTCAATATAAACAGCGCTCCAGGCAGCAAGAGCCCCTGCAGCTGTGCCTGACGCCATAT
>NC_041230.1:6361726-6363108 GCF_002837175.3 Physeter macrocephalus
AACTACATATACAAAGACCCTTTTCCCAGATATGGTCCTGTTCCTGTGTTCTGGGGGGGCACATCTTTGTGGGCCAGCATTCAACCCATTACCTGTGTATAAAATAACCCTCATTTTAGGAGATTACCAAGGTCCCGTATAGACTGGCACAGACAGCAGCCAGCAGCCATGTGGGTGGGGGTCTGGGGAGAATGAGGACCCTGGAATCACCTGGAAAGGATGAAGTCCTGGCTGCATTAGGTGAGCTCTTCCACCACGGGGCCCATGGAAACAGCCACTCCACTCTGTCCGCGGAAAGGGACCCAGTGCCGAGTCCAGAAATGGTTATATTGCAAAGCTGGCTCTTCTGGGGTTTCATCATCAATAGCATCATGTAACCAGTAACTACGGGCTTGGAGGAGTCACTCTCTGGCCCGTGATGACAGCACTGTCACTTTAGGCGCATCAAGCCTAGAATAGGAATGTTTGAAGGAGAAGAGTTTGGGAGATTGCGAAGCTTGGTTGTTAAGGAAACTGAGCAGGTTTGTCAAGGTTGTCAAGGAAACTTCTCCCTAAACTGAAGGCAGAGCTGGGGGAGCTGAACTCCAGGGATCTTTTAAAAGGGCTGCTCTGGGGGCTTCCCTGGTGGCGCAGTGGTTGAGAGTCCGCCTGCCGATGCAGGGGACGCGGGTTCGTGCCCCGGTCTGGGAGGATCTCACATGCCGCGGAGCGGCTGGGCCCGTGAGCCATGGCCGCTGGGCCTGCGCGTCCGGAGCCTGTGCTCTGCAACGGGAGAGGCCACAGCAGTGAGAGGCCCGCGTACCGCAAAAAAAAAAAAAAAAAAAAAAAAAAAAAAAGGCTGCTCTGAAGCACCATCACCTGAGAGGTGGTCTCAGGGGTTTGAGAAAAGTGTGATGAGATTAAGCCTGACTTTCAGTGACAGCTGGGGAGGGGTTTGTAAAGCACCTTGGCTTTTTTTTTTTTTTTAAAGTCTTTATTGAATTTGTTACAATATTTCTTCTGTTTCATGTTTTGGTTTTTGGCTGCAAGGCATGTGAGATCTTAGCTCCCCAACCAGGGATCGAACCCACACCCACTGCATTGGAAGACGAAGTCTTAACCACTGGACCACCAAGGAAGTCCCAGCACCTTGGCTTTTAAGGAAAAGGTTTGTTGCTGGAACAAAGTGTCTCCCCAAACTGGGCTGAAGTTCAAGACGTCTCTCTCTCCTTCCTGTGAGAGTCCAGGGCAGGTGGGTGTCAGGTCCCAGGCTCTGTCCCCCTTGTTTCTCCTCCCTGCTTCCAGGTGAGGGCTCCAACCAGCAGGGTGGGGTGACCAGGTGGGCATGATGCCCTCCGTCCTAGGATGCAGGCTGGCCAAGGCCCTCACCACCTCCACCCCTT
>NC_041230.1:6364955-6365287 GCF_002837175.3 Physeter macrocephalus
CAGCCAGCTAGCGCCTCAAGAACTGGGCACCCCTCCTTGACAGGGAGGATTTTATATGTGGGGCTCCCGCAGTCCGGGGTAGAGGATAAGGATCAAAGTAGTGAAGGTCTTGCATTCCTCCTTTCCTTTGCATTATTTCAAAACAGTCATAACTGGCATCAGGCTGCCCGGTAATCGGGGTCCGGCAGTCTGGTAATTGCGTCCATTTGCCTCTGGTTTATCGGCCGGTGACCTTGTTTCTGAAATGAAAAACTGTAGGGGGTGATTTGTTATGAGGGGTGTATAGAATCTAAGTGCTGGACATAATAAGGTTAGGGAGTGAGAGGCAGGGG
>NC_041230.1:6367038-6371166 GCF_002837175.3 Physeter macrocephalus
TAGCACCTCAAGAACTGGGCACCCCTCCTTGAGAATCAGGGAAGATTTTATATGTGGGGCTCCCGCAGTCCGGGGTAGAGGATAAGGATCAAAGTAGTGAAGGTCTTGCATTCCTCCTTTCCTTTGCATTATTTCAAAACAGTCATAACTGGCATCAGGCTGCCCGGTAATCGGGGTCCGGCAGTCTGGTAATTGCGTCCATTTGCCTCTGGTTTATCGGCCGGTGACCTTGTTTCTGAAATGCAAACCTAGGGGGTGATTTGTTATGAGGGCGTATAGAATGTAAGTGCTGGACATAATAAGGTTAGGGAGTGAGAGGCAGGGGCTCTGCGCCCCAGCTGTAAGAGGTGGGAAGGCTGGGAGGTGCAGGGTAGCTGTGCACAGGAAAAAGGGAGATGGGTTCTGATAGGCAGCTGTGTGGCTCTGCTGTGAGGGTCGCCCAGACACTAATGCACAGATTCTGGGTTCTGTGAAGCTTCGATGCTCTGTGGTTCTGGAAATCCTATAGGAGATGGTCCACAGCAGGTGAAGCTAATGCTCGCAGTGGAGGTGGTGAAGCCAAAGGTCTGCAGTTCAGACTGAAGGTGCCGATGTACATGCAGGACAAAACCATCTCACGTGAATGGACTTCAGGCACGTTTAACATGAATGCAGTCGTGCTAATGCCTAGCATCTTCTATCTTGTGCCTCCCCAGGGACCCCCTCCTCAGTGCCTGGGGCACCTGTAACTCACGTACAAGGGCATGGAGAGGGGGCTCTGTCCAGTCTGAGCCCTGAGTTACCCTGTGAGTCTGCTCGGGACAGCTGTAACAAATACCACAGACTGGGCAGCTTGAATAACAGGCCTATCTCCCAGTCCTGGGTGCTGACGGAGATCAAGGTGTCTGCACGCTGGCTTCTCCTGAGGCCTCTCTCCTTGGTGCTTAGAGAGCCATCTTCTCCCCAGGTCCTCACATGGTCTCCCCCTGTGCCTATCTGTGTCCTAATCTCTTCTTGTAGGACACCAATCCTATTGGATTAGGATCCACCCTAGTGACCTCATTTTTACTTTGATCATCTCTTTAAAAATCCCATCTCCAAATACAGACACATCCTGGGTTCCTGGGGGTTAGGGATTCAGCATGTGGATTTGGGGAGACATGACTGAGCCTATACCATCCTCCTTAGGAACCAAGTGTGCCTCGGTCCTTCCTTCCCTCAAGTCATACGAGGTGATGTAATGGCTCAAGGAGAGGCCACTCGTGCAGAGTTTGTGTCCCAGCTGGGGAACCCTTCTCTGCTCTCTTTGATCAGGCAGTGGCAGTGCCAGCCCCCTCCTGAGGTGAGCAGTTCTGGGGTTTCCTGCCGTGTCACCTGGCCTGCTGAGGTGCTCAGTGTCTGGGAACCCAGGAGCCAGCAGCCTAGTGGGGATGCCGGGCACTCTCAGGGCCTTGGCAGATGTCTCTCCCGGCAGATACCCTAGCGAAAGTGGGGAAACTTTGGGGGATTACAGGTGTGAGAGAGTCACAGTCTCGTTTATGCTTCAGAAAGACCACGTTGGGGTGGGATGTGAGACGCACCGTGGGGCAGGGATGTTTGTCAGGTCTGATGGCGGAACCAGGCACAAGATCGGGCTTGGGCCAGGGCTGTGGGCGTAGAGGGGAATTAGTGTGGGAACTGGCCACAAACTGTTGTCGAAGTATCGGCTTCCCTGTGCACCGAGGCCGAACAGAAATACGGAGACAGGGGTTTTGGAGGAAGAGAAAGATGGCTTCATTTTTCTGCCAGGCAGCAGGGAAGACACAGCTGGCTAGCACCACAGGAATTGGGCACCCCTCTTTGAGAATCAGGGAAGATTTTATATGTGGGGCTCCCGCAGTCCGGGGTAGAGGATAAGGATCAAAGTAGTGAAGGTCTTGCATTCCTCCTTTCCTTTGCATTATTTCAAAACAGTCATAGCTGGCATCAGGCTGCCGGGTAATCGGGGTCCGGCAGTCTGGTAATTGCGTCCGTTTGCCTCTGGTTTATCGGCCGGTGACCTTGTTTCTGAAATGAAAAACTAGGGGGTGATTTGTTATGAGGGGCGTATAGAATCTAAGTGCTGGACATAATAAGGTTAGGGAGTGAGAGGCAGGGGCTGTAACACACACAGTTAGGGGTGATGGGTGCCGAAGGTAAATTCCATAGTGTCAGGGAGTGAGGTTAGCTTTGTAAAGTACAAATCTAGTTACTACAAATGAGTGACAAAGTGAAACAAGGAGTGATGAGCTCTTTCAGGCCAGGTTACATTTCTTCTCTAGGCTGTTCGCTGTCCCCTTGTTCCCCTTGTTCTCAGGGCAGGGAAACTTCATTTCTGTTTTTACTGCAACAAGACTGAGGAGGAGGAGCTGACAGTCACTGGGGCACAAGGCGAGTGGGAGCCTGGGGGGCCCCAGTGTTACCGAACCGAACGTGGGTCCGCTCACCCGAGTGCAGCAGAGCCAGTCTACTGACACCGGCTGTGGTGAAGGAAGGTGCAGCCTTAATTGTCAAAGTGCCAATACAAGGAGGCCAGGTGGCCTGTGCTCTAAAACCCCGAACTCCCTGAGGCATTTCAGCAAAGCAATTTTAAAGGCCAAGTGAAGGAGAGGCGTCGCAGGGTATGTGATCAGCTGGTGCACAATTCTCTGGTTGATGGTGAGGTAACGGGCGGATAACGATATAAATTTGTAGGCACCAGAAGCTCCGGGGCTACCTGTTCATGATCATCAAGTAGTTAATTTCTTCCACTTGGTAGTGCAGGAAGCATGCATCAGACACTGTTCTCCAGGTACTTCAGAGAGGAGCTACAGCAGAGGATGTGGGGGAGGGGACTGTCCAGGGAAGGCCCCCCAGGGTCCTGCACGGTTACACCTGGAGCCTGGGCACAGCAACCTGGGAAGGTGGGGCTGCTCCTGGGTGTGGGGAGCTGCAGGATCCCAGTCCTCTGAGGCCCTGCTAGCCCCTAAGGTGAGATGGGTGTGCAGTGACTGGACGGAGGCGTCTGGCCTGGGAGAGGGGTCCGGGCTGGAAATGTCACTGGAATCATCGCGGGGAGGGAGAGGAAAGGCAAAGTGGGGGCAGATGGGTCACAGCAGACCCATGCAGGTGACTGCGGTCCTGTAGGAAGCAACTCAGAGCCAGAAAGGAGTGGCCGTCAGGGGCTCATCTCCATTCTCTTGTTCCTTTGTAAAACCACTGTGTCAGAGTCTGAGACACCGCCAGGAGACATCTGGGCAAAGTGCTGCCATGGCTTCATCAAAGGGCCCAGGGCGAACACAGAACCACTGCAGGCCCCGCCCATGTCCTCACTGAGAATGAGTCCCATCGGGGCTCCTGGGCTCACAGACCTCAGGGCACCTCTGTCCTCAGGACTGGTCTTCCTCCTTCCTCTCACCTGCTGGTCAGAGGCCCAGGAACCCCCAACCTGGCTCCACCCAGGGCCTAGATTCTGGGACAGCTTAGGGGTAAGCAAGACCCTCACGCTCCTTTATCTCTTAGGGGTGAGAATGTCTTAAACGCTGCAATTGACTGATTATGGAGGGCTGAGTGTTTCCAGCAGGTATGGGTGGAAAGATGGGGTGTGAAGTTCCTATGTCTGCAGGGTCTTCCCAGCGTAAAGATCTGTGTGTTCCCCCCGGCCAGTCAGCTTCCTCCCAGGAAGCCCAGATCCAGGATTACGAGGGCAGAGGCTCTCCCCTTGCGTACCTGTAACTTCGCACTCCCACAGCAAGGAGCCTGGCTCCCACCATCTGCCATTTATCTAGGCATTGCTCCTTTCTACGTTACATGTGCAGAGGTTTAAGAATTGTTAGCTACCACACCCTGGAAAGAACTTCGTAAAATAAAGCCCACTGTTTATATACGGGCCATTTTGCCTTTAGCCTACAGATTCCATTCATTTCCAAAGGTAACTTAAGTCAGCAGCTTTTACCCCATCCCCTACAGTGAGTTGTTTCCATATATTGCTAATACAGTTAGATTCTATCACATTATGTATTCCATCCTGCAACACTCCTACACCCTAAATAACTAAATTTGAATAGATTATGCTTGGCCCCTTGGGCTACACACATCTATGGGCTTAGACAAATTCATAGTGACAGGTATCCATCCTAGAGCATCACATGG
>NC_041230.1:6372280-6382619 GCF_002837175.3 Physeter macrocephalus
GGCTGCACATGCATCCTCCCAGCTATGAGGGAGAGTTCCTTTTGTTCCTCACCCTCTAGCAATTGGTATTGTCATATTTTTGGAGCTTAGCAGTCCTAATAGGTGTGCTGTGATACCTCATGATTTTAATTTGTAATTCCCTAATGATATACGATGTTGAGCTTGTTTCTGTATGACTTTTACTATCTGTATATCTTTTTTGGCGGGATGTCTGTTCAGATCATGCTGTTCATGTTCATGCTGGGAGAAGCCCTGTCTCCTCGGGACCCGCTGGGGCTTTGGCTTCTGGAACACGCAGGGCTGAGTCCACACTGATGGCCGGGCTTCGGGACAACCCGGGGTCAAGTCCACACTAACGGAAGCTGGGTCTCCTCAGGCCCCGCTGGGGCTTCAGCTTTGGGACACTGGGGGGTCCAGTTCATGCTGACATGAGCCTGTCTCCTCAGGACCTGCTGGGAGGTGATGCTGCTGAGGGAGGAGGTGAGGAAAAGTGGGGAGAAGGTTCCTGTGCATGGCTGACCACTGCAGGTGTCTGTCTTCAGAGGACCCAGGAGAGGAAGGTCTTGATGTGGAAAACTGGGTTTTTGGCCCCTGTTGTGTGGGGTGTAGACAGTTCAGTGTTGTTCTTTGGCGTGTGGTGTCTGGTTTTCCCAGCACCGTTTATTGAGGGGCCTGTCCTTTCCCTGGTTTATGTTCTTGGCTCCTTTCTTGTGAATTAACTGATCACATACCTGTAGGTTGATTCCTGGGCTCTCTGCTCTGTTCCTCTGGTCCGTGTGCCTGTTTTTGTGCCAATTCCACACTTTTTGGGGACTGTAGCTTCATAATGAAGTGTGAAGTCGGGGAGTGAGATGCCTCCATTCCTGGGCTCTTTGCTCTGTTCCTCTGGTCTGTGTGCCTGTTTTTGTGCCAATCCCACACTTTTTTGGGACTGTAGCTTCGTAATGAATTGTGAAGTCGGGGAGCGAGATGCCTCCAGCCCGTTCTCCTGCCTCAGGGTCTCTTTGGCTCTTCTGGGTCCTTTGTGGTTCCACACACAACTTAAGCCCCCTCGTTGCAGCCACAGTCAGGGCATGGCATAGGAGCAGCATCAGTGGCTTTGTTGGGTCAGCATTCGGGTCATAGTTACAGACATGAGCAGGGCCTGAATTAGTCACAGAATCAAGGCCTCAGTTAGGGAAAGCTTCAGGGCCTGTGTTAGGCGCAGCCTCAGGTCTTCACTTAAGGACAGCGACTGGGCTTTCTTTGGGACAGTGTCAGGACCGTGGATAGGAATGTGTCAGGATATTATCTCAGGATAGTGTCGGTATTTTAGTTATTGATTGCAGCAGGGCCCATGTTCGGGTCAGATTCTGGGCCTTAGTGAGAGATAGTGTCAAGGCCTTAGTTAGGATTAGTCAGGGCCTTAGTTAGGGAGAGTATTAGGGTTTCAGTTAGGATAAGATGCAGGACATTAGCTTGGGACAGAGTCGCGTTGCGAGCCAGGTATAGTGCCAGGAAATGACCTAGGGTTGGTGTCAAGACCTTAGTTACTTAGAGAATCAGGGCCTAATTTAGGGAATACCACAGTAGTGATAATGTGTCTTGTGAGCTTCAGTCACCTGATAATCATTTGTCCCATTACACCTGATGTTCACTTGTTCAGCTGCTTTCTGCAAGATTCCTCCACTATGAAGTTCATATATTTTATCTTCAGTAAATATCTGGTGTGATTCACTGAGAAAATGTGCATAAACCATCAAAGTAAATCTGGAAAATCCCATTTCGTCTTAGTTTTGTTTTGTTTTTGCTTGTAGTTTTCTTTGGAAAATGAACATTGTCACCTTTGTTTATTGGCTTTTCAAGTGGAGGTTGTAATTGGTCAAGCCTTGTTCTTGTAAGTTTCCGTTATACTCCATACTCATGTAACAGACATACTCTTCTTTATCATTTCTTTGTATTTTCAAAAAAGTTTACAAGAATCTCATTATTAATGTATGCTCAATTGTATTTAATTTATGAAATAAAGCTCAACTCAAATGATAATTTTTGAAAGAAACCAGATTAAGCACCAATAGCTCTAACTTATTTTATATAATTGTGGGTATGTCTCCCCTAGTGTATTTATAATATACAAAATGTATCACCCACAAATAGATTTATATGATTTACCCAATTAAAAATGATTCATATTAATTCTTCTTTAAAAGTTTGGTAGAATTCACCAGTGAAGCCATCTAGTCTTGGTATTTTTTTGTTGGGAGGTTTTTGAGAACTGATTCAATCTCCTTAATAGTAATTTGGTCTATTCAGATTGTTTCATTTCTTCATGATTCAGTCTTTTTATTTATTTTTAAAATAAATTTATTTATTTTTATTTTTGGCTGTGTTGGGTCGTCATTGCTGTGCGCGGGCTTTCTGTAGTTGTGGCGAGCGGGGAGCTACTCTTCGTTGTGGTGCACTGGCTTCTCATTGCAGTGGTTTCTCTTGTTGCAGAGCATGGGCTCTCGGTGCACGGGCTTCAGTAGTTGTGGCGCATGGGCTCGGTAGTTGTGGCTTACGGGCTTCAGTAATTGTGGCGCATGGGCTCAGTAGTTGTGGCTTGCGGGCTCTTGAGCTCAGGCTCAATAGTTGTGGTGCACGGGCGTAGTTGCTCCGCGGCATGTGGGATCTTCCCGGGCCAGCGCTTGAACACATGTCCCTTGCATTGGCAGGCAGATACTTAACTACTGTGCCACCAGGGAAGCCCCTGATCTTTTTATTTTTTTCTTTGGCCAATTGATTATTTAGGATCATGTTGTTTAATTTCCACATATTTGTAAATTTTCCAGATTCTGTCCTGTTCATTTCTGGTTTCTTACCATTATGGTTGAAAAAATACTTAGTATGATGTCAGTCTTCTTAAATTTGCAAAGACTTGTTTAGTGACCAATCACATGATCTGTCCTGGAGAATGTTCAGTGTGAACTTGAGAAGAATGTGTATTCTGCTGCTGTTGGATGGACTGTTCTGTTTTTGTCTGTTCAGTCCATTTGGTCTAATGTACAGCTCAGGTTTGGTACTTCCTTATTGATTTTCTTTTTGGATGACCTATTCATGGTTGAAAGTTGGGTATTAAAGATCCCTACATTTTTTTTTTTTTAGTATTGTCTATTTGTCCCTTCAAATCTGTTAGTGTTTGCTTAATATATTAAGATCCTCCACTGTTGGGTGCATATTTGTTTATGATTTTTGTCTTGATAAATTGAAAACATTATCATTATATAATGACCTTATTTTGCTTTTCCTTGTTGCAGCTTTAGGCTTAAAGTCTATTTTGTCTGGTATAACTCTAGCTACTACTGCTTTCTTTTGGTTTCCACTTGTATGGAATATCCTGTACCAGAGCTTCAATTTGTGCTTATTTGTGTTTTTAACTGTGAAGTGAGTCTCTGATAGCCAGCATATAGTTCGATCTTGTATTTTTATCTGTCTAGCCACTCAATGACTTTTGACTAAAGAATTTAATACATTTATGTTTATGGTAATTATTGACAGTTAAGGACTTACTGATGCCATCTTATTGTTTCCTGGATTTTTTGTTGTTTCTTGTTCCTTCCTCTGTTGCTGCCTTTCTTTGTGAATTAGCGATATTCTGTAGTGGTATGTTATGATTCCCTTCTCTTTATGTTTTCTGAATCTACTATAAGATTTTTGCTCTGTCGTTCCATGAGGCATACAGAAAAAATCTTACAGATATAACAGTCTATTTTATGTTGATAATAATGTAAATCCATGACACAAACACAAAACTACACTTTTACTCCCCTCCATGAATTTTTGTGTATGGTGTTACCATATTTTTGTATATGGTGTTACAACTTACCTCTGTGTATATTGTTTATATGTTAAAATTATTATAGCTGCAGTTATTTTAATAATCACATACTTTAACCTTTATACTAAATTTAACTGGTTAACACACCACCATATCACATTATTAAAAGTATTCTTACCTTAACCATATACTTATGTTTACAAGTCTTGTGTATTCTCATATGTTTTCATGGTACTACTTAGTTTACTTTTATTGTAGCTTGACGAACTCTTTTAGACTTTTTTTAAGACAGATATAGTGATTATGAACTCTCAGCTTTTTGGGGAGTTTTTAATCTCTTCATTTAAGAAGGACAATTATGATGGAGAGGGTATTCTTTCTTGGCAGTTTTTTTTTTCATTGAGTAATTTGAATGTATTATCCCACTCTCTCCTAGCCTGTGAGGTTTCTGCTGAGAAATCAACTGATAACCTTATGATGTTTCTCCTGTAAGTTATAAGCGTCTCTCCTCTTACTGCTTTTCAGATTCTTTGTTTTTGATCGTTGACAGTTTTACTATGTGTTTTCGGGAATGTTTTTCTTTCTGTTTTTTTAGTTTGGTGTCCTATGAGCTTCTTGAACTTGAATATCCAAATCTCTCCCCGTTTACGAAAGTTCTCAGCAACTATTTCTTTAAATAAGCCTTCTCTCTCTATCTTTTCCTTTTAAGACTCCATAACCTACAGGTTTCTTTTGATGGTATCCTATAGATCACAAAATTCTTCTTCACTCTTTTTTTCTTTGTTCTCCTCTGAGTGGATATTTTCAACTTACTGTCTTCTAACTTACAGAAAATTTATTCTGCTTGATCTGTTTGTGTATTGATTATGCTTATTGCATTTCTTTTTTCTTACATTTAACATAAAATATTACTTGAATTTAATGGTGCTTTGATACATTTAAGTGTTATGCTTTGCCATTGTAGCAGTAGCTATCACCTCTATCATGTCACATAATTATTATTTCTTTATTGTGGTTAGAAAAATTAAGATCTAGTCTCTTAGCAAGTTTGATGATTATAATACAAAACCATGGTCTATATTGACTATCGTGTGCATCAGATCTTTAGGAATGATTTACTATTAGTTAAAAGTTTGTATCCTTAAACAACATCTCTCCTATTCCCCACACCCCAGCCCCTGGTGACCAACATTCTACTCTCTATTTTTATAAGTTTGGCTTCTTTTTATTTCCATATGTAAAGGATATCACATAGTATTTGTCTTTCTCTTTTTGACTAATATCAGCCTAATTTACCTAAGGTACATCAGTGTTAAAAATGGTAGAATTTCCTTCTTTCTAATGGCTAAATAATATCCATTTTCTGTAAATATAGATAAGTATATAGATATAGATATCATATCTTATCCATTCATCTTTTGATAGGAACTTAGATTGATTCCATATATTGGCTATTGTGGATAATGCTGCAAGAAATATGGGGGTGCATATTTCTTTTCAAGTTAGTGCTTTTATTTTTTTGGATAAATATCCAGAAGTGGAATTGCTGGATCATGTAACAGATATATTTTTAACTTTTCTGATCAACCTTCTTATTATTTTCCATGGTTGCTGTGAAATTATATCCCCACTAACAGTTCACAAGTGTTCCCTTTTGTCAACATGATCACCAATGCTTATTTTCTCATCTTTTTGATAATAGCCATTCTAACAGGTGTGAGATACTATCTCATTGTGGTTTTTATGGGCATTGTACTGATGATTACTCATGTTGAATACATTTTTGTATACTTATTGGCCATCTATATGTCTTTTCTGGAAAAATAATCTGTTTCCTTTGCCCATTCATACATTGGATTGTTTGATTTCTTGTGGCAATTTATGAGTTTTTAAAAAAATGTATTTTGATTACATGCCCCTTATCAAATCTATGGTTTGCATTTTTTTCCCATTTGGTAGGCTTACTTTTCATTTTGTTGATTGTCTATATTGTTGTACAGTAGCTTTTTAAAAAGGTTTATTTATTATTTATTCATATATTTTATTTATTTTTTTGGGCTGTGTTGGGTCTTAGTTGCAGTATGCGGGCTGTTCATTGCAGTGTGCGGGCTTCTCTCTAGCTGTGGTGTGTGGGTATTTTTTTTTCTCTCTCTCTCTAGTTATGGTGCACAGGCTCCAGGGTGCATGGGATCTGTAGTTTGTGGCACTCAGCCTCTCTGATTGAGGCGGGCGAGCTGAGTAGTTGTGACACACAGGATTAGTTTCCCTGTGGAATGTGGGATCTTACTTCCCCGACCAGGGGTCAAACCTGCATCACCTGCATTGTAAGGCAGATTCTTTACCACTGGACAACTAGGGAAGTCCCTAGAAGCTTTTAAGTTTGATTTCTTCTTGGTTGTGGGTTTCTGCTATTTTTGTTTGTGCTTTTAGCGTCATATAAAATAATTAATCACCCAAACCAATGTGGAAGAGTTTTTTATGCTTTCTTTTAAGACTTTTATGGTATCAGTTCTTACGTTCAAGTCTTTGATCCATCTTGAGTTAATTCTTGTGACTGACGTGAGATAGGGGTTCAAATTTCTGTTTTGCTTGTGCTTATCCAGTTTTTCTAACACCATTTATTGAAGACACTATTATTTCCCTATGGTTGTTCTTGGCTACCTTGTCAATTAGTTAACCTTATATGTACGGGTTTAATTCTGGGCTCTCTGTTCTGTGGCATTGGTCTGCGTGTCTATTTTGATGCCAGCACTGTACTGTTTTAATTAACATAGATTGTAGTATAATTTGAAATTAGGAACTGTGATGCCTCAGGTTTTGTTCTTCTTCCTTAGGACTGTATTGGCTATTCAGATTTTCTCTGGTTCCATAGAAAGTTTAGAATTGATTTTTTATTTCTCTGGAGAATGTCATTGGATTTTTGAGAGAGATTGTTAGAATCTACAGATGGTGTTAAGGACTTTTAATCTTAGAAATTCCTCCAATCTATGAACATAGGATATCTTTCCATTTTTTAGTGACTTGAATTTATTGTATCAATGTCTTACAATATTCAATGTAGAGACTTTTCAACCACTTTGTCAAATTTATTTATAAATACTTTTTTTTATGCTATTGTAAATTAGATTGTTTTCTTTATTTTTTCAGATGTTTTGCTATCTGTGTATAGAAATACAACTGATGATGTATGTTGAGTTTATATACTGCAGTTTTACATAATTTGTTGATTAGTTACAACTTTTTGGTGAATTCCTTAGGATTGTTTATATACAAAATCATACCATCTTCAAATAATGATAATTTTAGTTCTCCCTTTCTGATTGGGACACCTTTCTTTGTCTTGCCTAATTGCTCCAGCTAACACTGCCAGTACTATATTGAATAAGAGTGATTAAGTGGGCATCACTGTCTTGTTCTTGATCTTAGAAAAATAGCTTTTACATTTTTACCAACGAGTATGATGGTAGCTATGGGCTTGTTACATATGGCCTTAATTATGTTGAGGTACATTCCCCGCTATGCTCAATCTGTTCAGAGTTTTTAATCGTAAAAAATTAGCATTTTGTCCATTGCTTTTTCTGCATGTATTAAAATGATCATGTGTTTTTTAATTTTTACTCTATTAATGTGATGTATCTCACATATTCATTTGTGTATGTTGAAACATACTTACATCCCAGTGATAAATCCCGCTTGGTCACACTGTATGATCCTTTTAAAGTACTGTTGAAGTTAATTTGCTAATATTTTGTTCAGAATTTTTGCATCTATTTTAATCAGTTTTATTGACCTGTAGTTTTCTTTTCTTACAGAGTCCTTATTTGACTTTGGTGTTTTGGAAATGCTGGCCTCATAGAACAAGTTTAGAAGTATTCATTTCTCTTCAGTTTTTTGGAAGAGTTATTACTGGTGTTAATTTTTCTTCACAGGCTTGGTAAAATTTACAAATAACGTCATCTCGTCCTTGAGTTTTCTGTGTTGGGAGTTTTTTGATTACTGATTCAATCCCTTGTTATTGGTCTGTTTAGATTTTCTATTTATTCCTGATTCAGTCTTGGTAGGTAGTGTGTTTCTAGGAGTTACCAGTTTCTTCTAGGATATCTAATTTGCTGGCATATATTTGTTCATAGTAGTCTCTTATGATCCTGTATTTCTGTTGTATCAATGGTAATGTCTCCTCTTTCATTTCTGATTTTGTCTTCTCTTTTTTTTTTCCTAGTCTAGCTGCAAGTTTGTGTATTTTCTGGTTTTGAAAATCCAGCTTTTATTTCGTTGATCCTTTCTATTGATTTTCTTTTATATATTTTATTTATTTCCACTCTAGTCTTTATTGCATCCTTCCCTCTCTTAACTTTGGGATACATTTCTTCTGTTTCTAGTTCCTTGAGGTGTAGAGTTAGATTATTTAGGCGCGTTCTAATTTCTTGTCATATGCACTTATGGCTGTAAACTTTCCTCTCTGAACTGCTTTTGCAGCATCCCATAGGTTTCAGTAGGTTGTGTTTCCATTTTCATTTGTTTTGAGGGTTTTTTAAAAATTCACTTAAAAAATTTATTTATTTATTTTTGGCTGTGTTTTGTCTTTGTTGCTGCGCATGAGCTTTCTCTAGTTGTGGCGACCGTGGGCTACTCTTCACTGTGGTGCATGGGCACTACTCCTCTTGTGGTGTGTGGGCTTCTCATTGCGGTGGCTTCTCTTGTTGTGGAGCATGGGTTCTAGGTGCGTGGCCTTCAGTAGTTGTGGCACACAGGCTCAGTAGTTGTGGCCTGTGAGCTCTAGAGCACAGGCTCAGCAGTTGTGGTGCATGGGCTCAGCTGCTCTGCAGCATGTGTGATCTTCCTGGACCAGGGCTCGAACCCGTGTCCACTGCATTGGCAGGCAGATTCTTAAGCACCATGCCACCAGGGCAGTCCTTTTAATTCACTTTTGATTTCGTTTTTGACCCATTGATTTTTCGGAAGTGTACTGTTTAGTTTCCACATTTTTGTAGATTTTCCAGATAGACTCTTGTTGATTTCTAGTTCTATATCATTGTGTCCAGACAGTTGATATGATTTTGATCTTCTTAAATTTGGTAAGATGTATTTGTGTTTTATGATATGACCTATCCTGGAGTATGTTCCATGAGAACAAGTTGTTGGATGAAATGTTCTGTATATACCTGTTAAGTCCATTTGGTGTAACGTATAGACCAGAATCTTGATTGTCAGGAAGTTGCAGCGGGGGATGCTGTTCAAATGGTATAAAACTTTGGTTATGAAAGATGAATGAATTCTCGAGCACTGAGTACAGCCTGGTGAAACAGTCAATTATGGAGTGTATTATACTTTAAGAAAATAATTTAAATTTAATCAAGAAATTATCAATAACATTCTGAAACATATCATGAATTACAACAGAGATCACCAGTTAAAGTATAATGTTAAAGCAAATCTTCTGTGGTGAAAAATTACTCCTTTTCCAAACTATCCTTGCACTCATATAACTTTTTAAATGCAATTTATTTTTTATATTTTTTATTGAAGTATAGTTAATATACTATATTCCTTCCCCCCACATTTCCCCTTTGGTAACCATAAGTTTGTTTTCTTTATCTGTGAATTGGTTTCTGTTTTGTAAATAAGTTCATGTGTATCTTTTTTTTTTTTTTTTTTTTGCGGTACGCGGGCCTCTCACTGTTGTGGCCTCTCCTGTTTGTGGAGCACAGGCTCCGGGCGCGCAGGTTCAGAGGCCATGGCTCGCAGGTTCAGCGGTCATGGCTCACAGGCCCAGCTGCTCTGCGGCATGTGGGATCTTCCCAGACCGGGGCATGAACCCGTCTGCAAATGGCATTATTTCATCTTTTTTATGTCTGAGTAGTGTTCCATTGTACATATATACCACATCTTCTTTATCCATTCATCTGTCAATGGACATTCAGGTTACTTCCTTGTCTTGGCTATTGTAAATACTGCTGCAATGAACATCGGGGTGCATGTATCTTTATTTATTTATTTTTAACATCTTTATTGGACTATAATTGCTTTACTATGTTGTGTTAGTTTCTGCTGTATAACAAGGTGAATCAGCTATACTTATACCTATATACCCATATCCCCTACCTCTTGCGTCTCCCTCCCACACTCCCTATCCCACCCATCTAGGTGGTCACAGAGCACCAAGCTGATCTCCTTTGCTATGTGGCTGTTTCCCACTAGCTATCTATTTTACATTTGATAGTGTATATAAGTCAATGCTACTCTCTCACTTTGCCTCAGCTTACCCTACCCCTTCCCCGTGTCCTCAAGTCCGTTCTCTACGTCTGCATCTTTATTCCTGTCCTGCCCCTAGGTTCATCAGAACCTCTTTTTTTTTTAGATTCCATATATATGTGTTAGCATACGGTATTTGTTTTTCTCTTTCTGACTTACTTCACTCTGTAGGACAGACTCTAGGTCCGTCCACCTCACTACAAATAACTCAGTTTCGTTTCTTTTTATGGCTGAGTAATATTCCATTGTATATATGTACACCACATCTTCTTTATCCATTCGTCTGTCGAT